>NC_081417.1:55409966-55771633 GCF_949786415.1 Peromyscus eremicus
AAAAACTGCATGGTATTAGCATAAAAACCGACATGTGTATCAATAGAATCAAATCTAAGACCCAAATGTAAACCTGCACACCTATGGACACCTGATTTTCGACAAAGAAGCTAAAATAATACAATGGTAAAAAGAAAGCATCTTCAACAAATGGTGCTGGTCTAATTGGATGTCAGCATGTAGAAGAATGCAAATGGATTCATACTTATCACCCTGCACAAAACTCAAGTCCATGTGGATCAAAGACCTCAACGTAAATCCAGTTACACTGAACCTGGTGGAAGAGAAAGTGGGAAATAATCTTGAATGCATTGTCATAGGAGACAACTTCCTGAACAGAACATCAATAGCACAGGCACTAAGATCAACAATTAATAAATGGGCCTCATGAAATTGAAAAGTTTCTGTAAGGTCAAGGACACTGTCAATAAGACAAAATGGCAGCCTACAGAATGGGCTGCAATCTGACATCCAACAGAGGGCTGATTTCCAAAATAAGTAAATAATTCAAGAAACTAGATATCAACAAGTCAAATAATCCAATTAAAGTGGGGTGCAGATCTAAACAGAGAATTCTCAACAGGAGAATCTCAAATGACCAAGAAACACTTAAGTTATTTAACACTCTTAGTCATCAGGGAAATGCAAATCAAAATGACTCTGAGATTCTATCATATACCTGTCAGAACAGCTAAGATCAAAACCACAAGTGACAGCTCATGCTGGAGAGGATGTGGAACAAGGGGAACATTCCTTCATTGCTTATAGGAGTGCAAACTTGTACAGCCACTCTGGAAGTCAGTATGGTGGTTTCTCAGAAAACTGGGAATCAATCTACCTCAAGACCCATGATACCACTCTTAGGCATATACCCAAAGGATGTTTGATCATACCACAAGGGCACTTGCTCAACTATGTTCATAGCAGCTTTATTTTTAATAGTCAGAACCTGGAAACAACCTAGATGTCCCTCTACTGAAGAATGAATAAAGAAAATGTGATATACATTTACACAATGGAGTATTACTCAGCTGTTAAAAACAATGGCATCATGAAATTTGAAGGCAAATGAATGGAACCGGAAAAAAAAATCATCCGGAGTGAGGTAACCTAGACCAATAAAGACAAATGTGGTATGTACCTACTCATAAGTGGATATTAGCTGTTAAGTAAAGGATAATTATGCTACAATCTACAGACCCAGAAAGACTAGGTAACAAAGAAAGTGCATGGGGGACACCCATATCGCCCTCGGAAGGGGAACTAGAAGAAATTTTGTGAGTGGATTGAGGACAGGTGGGTAAGTGAACATGAGAGATCAGGTTGGGGGGCCACAGGGGTCTGAGTGCTGAGGGGGACTGCTAGGGGGTCATTTGGGGGTTGGGCAGAAGCCTGCTGCAGGGGAATCTCCTAGGAGTTTATGTGGAGGACCCCAGCTTAGATTCCTAGAAAATACTGGATAAGTAGCCTGAACTGGCCATCTCCTGTGACCAGATTGGTGCCTGACACAATTGTCATTAGAGAGATGTCATCCAGCAACTGATGGAGGCAGATGCAGAGACCCGCAGCCAAACATTAGGTGGAGTTCGGGAATCCTACAGAGGAGGAGGAGAAAGGAGTATAGGAGTACAGGGGTCAAGGACACCACAGGAAGGCTCACACAATCAACTATCCTGGGCTCATAGGGGCTCTCAGAGACTGAACTGACAACCAGGGAGCCTGCATGGGACTGACCTAGGCACTCTGCACATATGTTACAGTTGTGTAGCTTGGTCCTCTTGTGGGACTCCTAACAGTGGGAGTAGGGGCTATCTCCAACTTTTACTGGTTTTTGGGTCCCTACTCCTCATACTGGGTTGCTTTGTTCAGTCTTAATACATGGGGAGGTGCTTAGCCTTACTGCAACTTGATATGCCATGTTTTGTTGACACTCATAGGAGACCTACTGTTTCCTAGATGGAGATAGAAGAGGAAAGGATTGGAGCGTGGGAAGGGGGAATGATCCGGGAGAGGGACTGGGAGGGGAGGATGGGGGTGTGGAAGATGGCCAGGATGTAAAATAAATAGAGGAATTAAAAAAAAGAAAAAGAAAAAAGAAAAGAGCCAGTGTATCCTTTAATTTAGAAATTCCACTTTTTGGAATTTATTCTTAGGTTACCATATAGGACAATACCAAAGATTTTCATTGTTATGTAAAAATAATTTTTACAAATATAAAAGCTAAACAAACAACAGAAAAAAAATTTAATAAATTGTCACCGTGTTCTGTGCATCCACAGAAGCTAAAGATGCCACAACTTAATTGTTGACCTGGATTAATGCCCATGACATCTTATTTTGTCTTAAGAGCAGGTTTCCTTAATACACACTATAAATCATAGTCATCGAGACGGTGTGATACTGGCTCACTATAGGATGATACTGGTCTAGGTACAGGGTGATACTGGTTTAGATGTAAGTTTAGACACAGATTAATAGAGTCAAATAGAGACTAGAAGTTGATGGAGTTATACAGTCAATTAATTTTCAACAAAAGTGAAGTATTTGAGAAGACACTAAATTAAATACCTTTGCACAAATAATCCTGAAAAAAAAAACAGATACCCATATGAGAAAAGAAATATGTTCCATTCCTGTGTCATACATGAATTCCAAAGGTATTACAAGATGAAGCACAGGTTTAAACAGGCAAAGAAAAACAGATAATATCACTACAATTTTGGGAGTGAGACAAAGGGTTTTATATGTATGCTAAGAAAAAATTAACCATAAAACATAAAATAGATAAATTTGACTTTATTGAAAATTCATTTATAAAAAGACATCATTAAGAAAAAAAAAATCACACCACAGATTGGAACTAAATCTTTCCAGTCTATCTATCTATTGAAATACTTGTATCCAGAATATGTCAATAATTTCACCAATCATATGTCTGAATTTTAAAAGTGAGCAAAGACTAGATACTTCACAAGAAGATGCTAGCTGATGATAAGGTGCTGAATAGCTCATAGAGAAATACATGCCAAAGCCACATGGGACACAACTGTACACAAAGCTAAACTGTTGGTAGATGTCATAACTGAGGCTCCCATAAACTGTGAGTTGTGCAGGAGTAAAATGCCACAATTACTGTGGAACTTTATTTGGTGATTTTTACAAAACAGAACAAAATATGTGTTTACTTCTTGACCTTGCAATAACAGCCAGTTTGTAGCTAGATGAAAACACATGTTCGCACACAGACCTTTACAAGGCTGCCCGTGCCAGCTTTATTTACATTTGCTCCAAGCTGGAGACAACCCAAGCCTGTCTTCAGGTAAATGAATATGGAATTTTTGCTATTGATGTATTTAACAACATGGGCGAATATCCAGACTATGCTGAGGGAAAATGCCAGACAGAAAAGAGTACCTACTGTTTGGTTCTACTTACATGAGAAACAAACAAAAACAGTTCTATGATTTAAAAAAAAAAATCAGAACAGTGGTTGCCTCTAGTGAGGCGGAGCCCACACTAACTAGGAAAGGGTGTGAGGAACTCACTCGTTTACGGAAACACTCTGATTGGCACTGTTGCACTAGTGTGCACGTTTGCCAGACCTCATTAAATGTAAAATCTGTGCCTTTTGCTCGTAGAACTCTCCCGAAGAAGGCCCTCCTTTTATCTGCCACTAGACTTTCCCACCCTCACAGCTGTCGCAGGCTTGCGCTATGCGACCCTGCAATGCAGCAGACGAGGTGTTTGTGACCTCTGGTGCTGGCTTTGAGCCATGCCGTGGCTTCTGCTTTGGTCTTGCTTTCATGGTCTTTATCGGATCACTTGTTCTGGATAAGCTAGCTGTCCTGTCTTATGCACGTCAAGCAGTCTAGGCAATAGAAGCTAAATACCTACTTCAACAACCAGTGAGGAGCTGAGGTCTTCCGACCACCATGGCAGGGAGCTTAGGAATGGCTGCTCTAGCCTTCAAATGACTGAACCACTGACCTAAACTACTTCCAGATTCTTAGCCCCAGGAACTGTATGAGTTGAAAAATATTCTTCTTCTTCTTCTTCCTCTTTCTCTTTCTCTTCTTCTTAGCTATAGATAACTGATATGCTTTATATGTAAAATGTATTTTAATTTGAAATATTAGAAAGGCAAAGCAGATAACAATATATAGAGTTATCCATATATCTTTTTAGAGAACAGTATCATACAACAAAAAAATTAGCCACAATTATTTGGTATATTAAGTGAGTTATCTAGAGGAGGAGGAGCAACAGTATCAAAGGAGACTGATTAGACCGACTTGTACAACCAGGGCTGCAACAACGTCTGTCTGTATGCTGGGGAGGCAGAGAAGCTGGCAGTACTCAGGCCAGTCCAGTACTGAATGTCTGGAAGTTCTGCAGAGAATCACTGATTGGGGCTGAAGACCCTGGAGTGTGATGTAAGCAGCGGCAGTGGCTGAAGAGATAGAGACACTGGCCCAGGAAGAAGGGAAGGCAGACAGCACAGCTCTTCCTCAGCCATTTTCCCTCTAGGCCCTCTGTTGAAGATGTTGCCCACCCGGAGGGCACAGCTTCCCTCCTCTCAGTTAATCCTCTCCGGAAACACCCTCACAGAAACACTCACAGGTCTCCTAGGTGATCCTAAATCCCGTCAAGTGGACAGCACCAACCTCACATTTGGAGAGTCTGATTGTGGTGTTTTCTACTTTTCCCCTTAGGACCATGCACCTTTCGATTTCCTCTAAATATTGTAATGTGTAAAACAAAAGGTTTTAATAGAGCAAAACGTTGAAACACGTTTTCTCTGTGCTCAATCTCCTGCCCACTAAAAGTCATCAGTGGTCTCCATGGTATCTACACTCCCCAGTGTCTGAGCACAGGGACTCGTGGGCCTGGCATCTTGAGTTTTTGTCTTATATTTTCATTGAATATATGTTTTAAGTATATGAGTGCTTTGTTCACATGTATGTCTGTGCATCACATGTATGCTGTGCCTACAGAGTCCAGAAAAGGGCACCAGATGCCCTGGAACTGGAGTCATAAATGGTTGTGAGCTACCATGTGGATGCTGAGGACAGAACCTGGGTCCTCTAAAAGAACAGCAAGTGGTCTTAACCACTGAGTCACCTGTCCAGCCCAAAGAAACTTTTTATTTTACTTTGAAAACGACCTTTCCTTTCCTTCAAGCCAATAAAGCTGAAAGGCAGCTGTGTGACAGAACATCTGGCACAGTGACATATGGGGGGACGATGATTTTGGCTCACCACTTTAGAAGGTTGTGGTCCATTACAGTACGAAGTCCCAACACAGTTCATGGCAGGGAGAGCATGTGGTAGAGTGTGGGGCGTTTACCCAACCACCCCCACAGTTCCCCAGAGTTTTCTTGAGTGCGAGCAGCAGGAAATATTAGATAGAAGGATTTATTGCGGAGAATATCGCGGAGATAAACAGATAGAAAATAAAGGATAGCCTCGAGAGGGCCTGGAACCTATTCCAACGGGCCCCGACTGTCTCTGCCCCAGGGTTTTTATAGAGACACCAAGGGGTGGAGCAAAAGACCTCCTCCCCCAGCACAGCCAAGTGCAGACCATCTCAGACACCTGCACTCAGGCCCGTGGTCTAATCATCCTCTATGTGGACCTGCTGGGTAAAGCCACGAGGAACCCGAGAATGGGCTCCCACAGTAGAGATGCTTCACAGGGTAGCTGACCAGGAAGCACAGGCCATAATCAGGACCAGAGCACAATAATCTTGAAAGACCCATCTCTTGGAACCTCCTTCTGCTAGACAGATTCAACCTTCTGACAGCCTTCAAGACAGCACCACAGACTGGAGGACAAGTGGCTAAGCCATACACTGGCAAGAGGCATTACAGACCCAAACCACAAGAAGACAACATACAAAAGCACCCCATTTTGGCTAGGCTTGCATGTAATTTCAACACTGGGGAAGTTGAGGCAGGAGGATTTTGGATTGGAGACCAGCATAGGTTACATGGCAAGATACTGTCTAAAAACAAAAGAAGATGAACAAGATCCCCGAAGCACCTGCTTTTCCTCCGTTACCTGCCTGGCATTTGCAAGTGGAATGAACACTTACGCTATCCTTCCTTCCCCCTTTTGGCTAGCACAGCCATTGCTACACAGTTCTTCCCTGTTTTCTTTCTCCTTTTTCAAACCACCCGATTCAGTCTTAAAAGATATCTATTACCACTGGGCCCTTTGTTTCCCACCCTAAAACATACATTTTTGTCCCTGTGGGAAAAATCTGACTTTATATGCCTTATGTTGGAGCCTTAGTAGAGCCAGGATAGGGTCAAGGCTGAAAGCCAGCTCCATGGATGGATAGTGGCAGAAGTTGAGACAACACCTTATTAAGCACGTGATGCTGGGATCCCTGGAGTTCTTGTTCTATGTGATTGTGTGTTTTGACAGTGTCCTCAGATACACTGGGGAAAGCAGCCATACTGCTTGAACTCAGGTCGCATCTTGTGATGCTCACATGGGCTGGAAACGCATTCCTGTCACAGTGCATTGATTTTTCAGTAGATACAGCTATGATCTGCCAAGTGCTGTGATGACAGGCACCCAGCTGTTCTAGTTCATGATGCCAGGGCCTTGTTGGAAAGCTGTAGCACAGAAAATTCCAGTACCCAGTGGACAATACCTCCTCCAAAAGACATGGGCTATTAAATGAAAATCTCAGGGCCAAGGGTGGTATAACTCCCTGTAATGATTAGCTTTGACTGTCAGCTTGAAGCAATCTAGAACCACCATAAGGTGAAACTCAGCTGAGGAATGATCTAGATATAGTGAATCACAGGCATGTCCATAGGGGATTGTCTTGACGGTTAATTGACCCAGCCCACTGTTGGCAGTACATCTCTATGCTAGGCCTGAACTATATAAATAACAAAACAAAACAAATCAACCAACCAACCAAACAAACAAACAATCAAAAAAAACAAAACACAAAACCTAGCTGAGCAAGCAAGTAGGCAGCATGTATGCATTTATTTCTCTCTGTTCTTGACTGTGGATGTGCTATCACTAGTTGCTTGATTTCCACCTTGACTTCACCTCAATGATGGCCTCTAACCCAAAATTGTAAGTCAACTATATCCTGTCTTCTGCTATGTTGCCTTTCAGAACATTTTATCACAGCAGTAGAAAAGAAAGCAGAACACTCTTCATGAATGATTGGTTAGGGAAGCTCCAGAGGCTTCCAAAACAGCACAGGCTATTGCCATGGCTTTTGGCTTCTCATTATAACTAGACGGTAAGACTATTGATGAAGACACAGCACACTTCGGTGGCAGGACACAGAATAACAAGGCTGGAACTGACTTGAGAACTCCCTCCTTGCTGGTTAGTTGTCATTGTACTGAAATGTGCTATAGAGGCCCCTGGGGGAGAAAAGCTATCAAGAATATTAGTCAGCTGTGAACCCTGAATGTTATAATCATCTGGAAGGCAAGACGTGTCCATTAGTGCTATAGTGACATGAAGGTTATGGAATAACTAACTGCTTTCTGATTGAATTTGAAGGGCAGCTTTACAGAAAGGAGTTCATGTCAGGCACTGCAAATCTGGTCAAAAGCTCATGGATTGGGAAGTCATGGGCCCTAAGTTGGGAACCTACTACTGTTCTGCTATTGTATGTTTTCAGACTACCTTATAACCATTTAAAGTTACACTCATGGCTTTGTGCTTTTCCCAGTTGTGGCCAGAGAAGCATCTTCCTGTAGTGAGCAGGAGTTAATGCAAAGAGTCATAATGCTCAAAATTCTGAGAACAAGTGGCTGCTGAGTACTCAGCCTTAAATGGAACATTTATATCACCCTGCCCTCTGAAAATCTCAGGGAATGTGCTGTGGAGTAATCATTCTGTACACTGTGAAAATATGTTGCTCTCATTGTTAGTAAAAAGCTGATTGGCCAATGGCTAGGCAGGATTTTCAGGGCAGAGAGACTGCTTCAGAGAAGGGTGAAGTTTGAAGAGATGCCAAGAGATGTAGAGCGCTCAGGATGGGAAGTACTTATATGAGGCAAATAAGCCTTGGGGCAACACATAAATTAATTTAAAAAAGGAATTATTTAAGTTATAAGAGCAAGCTAAAAACAAGCCTAAGCTATCAGCCAAGTATTTATAATTAATATTAAGTCCCTGTGTGGTTATTTGGGGAGCAGCAGGTGGGACAGAAAAGTCTACCTACAAGAATATCTCAGAATAGGGGGCTGAAGGAATGAAGAGCCAGAGGGTAAGGAGGACGGTTGAGAAATGTCTTCTGGACACAACATGGCTATTATACTCATGAACTCACTGCATTTATGGTTACCTGCTCAATACCTATACATGACCAAGCCAACAAAGTTAGGGTTTCTATTGCTGTGAAGAGACATCATGGCCTCAACAACTCTTTTAAGGAAAACATTTCTTAAACACACTTCCTCCAACAAGCCATACTTTCTGCTAGTACCACTCCTTACGAGTATACAGGAGTCATTTTTAATCAAACCACCACACATTGCAATAGGTAGCACTAACTGGACTCAGTAGGCTGTGAATGTGGGAAGGGGACATGTTGGAGCGTGTGGAGTAGGGTGAGAAAGGGGAGTCGTGGGTGGATAGGATCAAGATACATTGCACACTGTAGTGGATACCTGTTCTACCTACCTATGACCTAGAAGTACCTGCCCCTGGGGTGTGACCTGGGGGCTACCCTTGAGACCTGAGATGCATGTACCCAGTCTCTTCTCTCCCTCATGGGCTTGGATGGCAGACTGACTCAGAACAGCATGTGACAGTACCTCAGTCTTCCAGGACCCTGTGACGATTCTCCTGTTCTATTTTAGTGAGTTTTCTATCCTAATAAATCCCTTTTACCCTTTAAGCAGACTCTTATGGATTTCTTGCAACAGCATACATATATGAAATTGTCAAAGACAAATAAAATATATTCAGTGAAAAGAAAAGTCAGCATGCAGAAATTAACTCAGTCCATTTTTGGGTCAGATTAGTAAGTTTGTACATTCATCATGTTGTTGCTAGTTTTGCCAAATCTCTGACTTTTGGTTTCATGGACATATTGCTCACCCAGCAAAAAAAGAGAGTAACAGTCACATTGAACAGGCCATCAGTTACTGATCTGATCAATCTCTTCAGACAATAAGGCTGGAAGTATGACATGAAATGAAGTTTATGCTATGCAGATACACTATGATGCTACTCAGAAAAGCAGAGGGAGTCACTGTATACGCGAGTTGGGTGACTATCGATGTTTAGGTAGGAGAGCCTTCAGGGGAAGGCGCTGGGGTTTTCTATTTTTGGTGGCAACACACAACAGATTTTACCATTTTGAGTGCAGCATTCAGGAGCACCAAGAATCACCTGAGTAAGGAGCCTCACCTGGAGGTATCCTGACTGTCTTGATTGAAGTGCAAAGACCCATGCTGACTGTGAGTGGCACCTTCTGCTGGTAGCCCAGATAAAAAGGGTGCAGCAGAGGGATGACCATCATCTTGTTAGCCTGACCTTCCCTCCTGCCCCCCAGTTCATCTGCCCTGTGCTCCGGCGGTTCCCCTCGCTACTGTCAGCACCAGTCTCCATGTTTTCACGGAAGTCTCGGGACCAGCGGCTCTCCAGGACTCTTCCAGAATTCTGATGTCAGACCGGGACTGCCGAGGCACCCGGTCTTGTGGAGTGAACAGCTCCAGATGTTGCTCTCCTCTGCCAGTGAGAGTCAAGGATGAAGGAACGTCAGGTGTGTTAGCTTTCAGGTGTGACTCTGCTCTTGTCTCTAATTTCAAGCTGACTTAAATTCAGGGAGAACTCTGACTAGGACAGTGAGTACCTACCTATTCAGACCACAAATACTCGCTGTAGTGGGAGTGGGAAATAATTTTTCTTGGACTATAAATGTTCAAATTTCACTACAAATGTTTAATAATACAACTATCATAATAGTTACATTTCTTGAATAAAATTTCAGATTTAGCCTTGTTTCCAAAAGCTTATTCTATAATAGTGACTAGTTTCCTGTGACTTCCACAATAAACTACCACAAACTTGACAGCTTAAACAATAGGCATCTATTTTTTCACAGTTTCAGAACCTCAAGATGTTGTCAGGGTTGGCTCCTTTCAAGGCTCCAAGGGAGAGGCCCTTCTCTGGCCATCCTGGGTATTCTTGGCTTGTGGCTGCATTATTCAGTTTCTGTTCTTGTCTTCACATGGCCTTCTATGTGTCTTAGTGCCACCAAGTCCCCATTCTTTTAAGGCACTTCTCATTTGCTTTGGGGCCCCCATAAATCCAGGCTATTCTCATCTGGAGAACCTTCACTTAATTACCTTGCGAAGAGTCTATTTCAAATAAAGTTACATTCACAGATATGAGGAGTCAGGGCTTGAACACATCAGTTTGGGTGACACAATCCAGCCATACATTGCTATTTTGCTCTCATCATATATTAATGCTAATGCATTCAGGATTGGGTGAGGAGGCTATGTCCTCAGAGCTCCTCGAGCCACAGAATGGGGGTCATAGAGCCAACTTGTGAGGATGCTGTAGATAGCAGTCTCCTGTGCTGTTGTTGCTGCCCTGCAGGAGCTGGCACCCTGGCCCAGGTGCTGTCCATCCAGGCAAGGGATGACCCACCCTGCTGGGAACCATGACCATATCCTGTGTTTGGCACACTGGCCCAGGTGCTGTCTGTCCAGGCAAGGGATGGCCCACACTGCTTGGAACCATGACCATGTCCTGTGCTTGGCACCCCGGCCCAGGTGCTGTCCATCCAGGCAAGGGATGATCGTGTCCTGTGCTTGGCACCCTGGCCCAGGTGCTGTTCATCCAGGCAAGGGATGATGCACACTGCTGGGAACCATGACCATGTCCTGTGCTTGGCACCCTGGCCCAGGTGCTGTCTGTCCAGGCAAGGGATGACCCACCCTGCTGGGAACTATGACCATGTCCTGTGCTGTCAACATATGCTGTGTCTTGCTAGACCCTGAAGCCCCTTTCAGGGAAGAGATATTTCTTTTTTTTATGATTTGATTTGGAAATACTAGAAAGCATGAAAACGTGCTTGAGTTCCATGCCTTCAGCAGAGTCTGTGAAGGAAGTCCTGATAGAGGGAGTGAATTCTGGTTTTGATCCCAAAGTCAGCTTTTGAGAGCTCTTTTTAAAAACTAATTTTTATGAGTGTTTTCTCACATGTATGTACATACTGTTGCACTTATTTCACAAAACCCCCAGAGACTACTAAGGAGCTGGTTTCCAATGTAAGCACATAGGGTTCTTTTATGTCAGGTATAACCTGGGCCACCACATAGCAGATGGAAGGAAATGTGGTGGCGGTCACGAGCCCAGGGGTAGAGAGTTTTTATAGGGAAAAACCACAAGCTGGGAATTATGTGCTTGGGATTGAGTAGAAGGGACATGGAACAACGTGGTGATTTTTTTAAACTATTGGTCCAGACTTTCGGCGCAAAGCCACATTTGAAACTATTGGATTGTACTTTTGGTGGGAAACCACAACCCGTTGAACAGGATTATCTGGACTGCTCAGCAGGATTATTTAGATGTCTTCAAGGGCCATAAACCACAGACAGAATGTCTGCCGGAACATACTGGCCTGTATCTGTTCCAGTTGTCATGGCACATTTCTGAGGTCCTTTCTGAACTGAGTACAGTAGGTGGTCTAAGATGCTGGCTCTACCCTTAGATGGGGTCTGTATTGCCTTCACGATACATATATATGTACTACTGTGTGCAATGCCCACGGAAGCCTGAAAAGGACGCTAGAAACCCTAGAACTGGAATTACAGTCACCATGTGTATGGTGGGAACCGAATCTAGATCCTGTACAAGAGTAGCAAGTGCTTTAAACCACCTCCAGCCCCATCAGAGAGTTCTTAAGAGTTTGGTAGCTAGCGTGGAAGGTGAAAGTTCTTGAATGATGAGGTGCCGTCAACACACCGTCAGTTCCATTTGGTGTTTCACATAGGAGGAAATGGAGAGAACAGATGGGATCCAAAGCCACCATTCGGGAAGTGATGCTCCAAGCCAGGCACAAGAGGACGAGTCTCAGTATAATGGCTGGTGGGGGACTGCAGAAGGTTAAGTTTAGGGGCTAGAACGTGCATGAGGCGAAGTTGAGGGCAGGGTGATAATGAGTGTTTGAGAGCGGCTGGCCATAAGAGGCCTGTGCTGATTGAGTTGTCTTCATTTTCGTCTTGGCTCAGCTTCATTTGTTTTCCACTTACTTTGGCTTCATGTGAGCTCTTTAGCCTGTTACTGTCTTCCTTCACACTAATCACAAGTGGCTGCTGTTGCCCAAATGTGACATATTCAATTTAGGATCCTGCCCGTTAGTCCCCTGCTGGATCATTGCTGAAGCATTTTTCCCCTTTGCTTGTTAATGTGTCATTTTCCAGAGAGTTGCTCAAGCTGCAGACATCCACGGAAGTCTTCAGGCTCTAAAACGACTCATTTTTAATGTGAAGCTTGTCTAGTTGAGGTTGTGTTGGGTATGTGCTTAATTGGTGGCTAAACTGTGGTGATATGGTAGCCAGGGAAAGCAGTTCAGCATTGGCAGTGTGTTTTGTGGTCTGAAGTGAATGGATCGCTGAGACCAAATCCACGGTGCTGCCTTGTGTCTCTCAGGTGTGAGAAGTGAGCCACGCACTGGGTGAGGCTTTGATTTTAAAACCAAATGCAGTGACAATCAGCTGAGGCTTGTGACTTCAGTGAGGTAGTGTAATGTGTTCTGTTTGTGTTATGAGTATTCTGTGAGCATGGATATTCTAGATAGGTCCTTCTAAGTGGGGCTGGAGGAGGTGGCTTGATGACTACCTACTATGTGAATGAGAGCTCAGGTGGCCTGTGTCACAGAGTAGGTTCCTCTGCTTTAGGAGCAGGTCAAACCTCTAGTACTACCACTAGCCAACCCAGAAACCACAGAAGATGGTGGCCTGAGATGGCCCTAAAAGAGACTCTGCCCAAGGAGTGACTTGTCAGGCTGGAAGCATTCATAAATTGTGGCCTGTGCAGTAAAGACAGAAGAGGAGAAAAAGGCACTTCCTAACAGTCACATATGATATGTTCCCATTGCCATGTCACCGTCGAGACAACAGAACTACAGACAGAGGAGAGATCAGTAGTTCCTGAACGCAGCTGAGGTCAGGCATGACTGTGAGGAGGCCACACATGGGCAGCACACAGAAGCTTCTTTGCTGGGTCAGAACACTCTTGCATTTGGTTTGTGCAGGGTTATACAAAGGTATGCTTGAAATTAAATTGATCAGAACCACACACTTGCACACACACAGGTACATATAAAGACCAGTGAAAACCGAAGAAAATTAATAGTCTGGTTAACAATGCCACCAAGCTATCAACTTGCTGGTTTCCTATACTATTATACTAGAATTATGTAAGGTGTTACTATGGAGGGAAGCTTCCTGCATGATACAAGAGGCTTTATGTACTATTTTTTAACCTTCCTGTAATGTGTAATCAATTCAAAATAAAAAGTTAAAAATAAAGCACCTATTCGTAGCATACACTAAAACTTATCCAATCTATATATTCACCTACAGTTCAGTTTTCATCTGAAGGTAACGTTTCCCTTAAGGTTTGTCTTTTTCTCTCTGCAGCAGAGTCAAGGTCAGGGGTTGACAGAGTAAGGGGGGAGGAAAGGGGGTGAAAACAGGGCATTTGCCATCTACCCAATAGTGCTCTAGGACGGCTTGTGTTCTTTGGCCCTAGCAAGGTTCAAGTGGACACTTTGCAGACCAGGTCCATGAGCTGAGGACAAATATGTTACTGTTTGAAATTGCTTTTTTCTTCACAAAGTAGCATGAACTCATGACCCACCCAAGTTGTTGGGTGAATCCACAGTTTGTTTTGTTTTTTTGTTTCTTGATAATTGTGCTGTGTTTTTCCTTTGTTGTTCTTTTGTTTTTGATTTTGGGGTCAAATTGACACAAGCTAGACTTATCTAGGAAGAGGGAACCTCAACTGAGAAAGTGATCCATCAGATTGGCCCATGGGAAAGTCTGTGGGGGCTGCTGGGCTGGCGATAGATGTGGGAAGAAGGCCCAGCTCACTGTGCACTGTGCCAGCCCTGCGCAGGTGGTCCTTGGTTCTATAAGAAAGCAGACTGAGAAAGCCACCAGAAGCAAGCCAGTAACCCTCCTCCATGGTTTCTGCTTCAGTTCCTGCCTCCAGATTCCAGCCTTGAGTTCCTGACTTCCCTGGCTGATGGAGGGCAACTGTAAGCTGAAATAAACCCTTTCCTTCCCAGGCTGCGCTGGTCACGGCGTTCATCACAGCAGAGAAACCTGACTTGCTGTTCCAGGGATTGTTTCATTGCCCATTGCAGTGGATCATTTCCAGTTTGGGTGGTTACAAATCAAGCTACTATAATCTTTGATGTGTCTGTTTTGTGCGAACATAATTTCTCATTTCTCTGGGGTAAGGTAGTGGAAGTTGCTGTATATTTGGCAAATGCACATGTCGTTTTATAAAGAGAGACACTTCCCATGTGGCAACCTCATCCACACGTCCGACAACATTTGCACATTGCCATTTTCAGTGTTGCTGTCCTTATCGGCACAGGGTGGCATGCAGCTGCTGCTTCACTCTGAGCTCTGTGATGGCCGCATGGGCATCCCTACTGTGTGCTTACCTGAGCATCTTCTTTGGTGAAATGTCTGCTCATATCTTTCGCTCATTTTCTAATTACATTTTTGTTTTGTTTTTATGAATGAGTTTTTTTTTGTATCTTTACACATTCCAGATACAAAATTTATTTTTAAGTGTGTTGTTTGAAAATATTTGGGAGAAAAAGCAGACTGGGAGGAGTCTGTAATAATGCATGTTTATGATTTTCCTATCAATAATTTCACAAAGCAAAAGATTTGTTTTGTTGAAGTACAATTTATCATTTTTTTATAAACTAAACTTTAAAAAATTTACATTTAACTCTCTTTGTCTAGCTATAGATCAAGAAGGCTATCATCTTGGACAGATATTTAAACACTCACTCAACCCACAAAAAGATAGACAGGAAGAGCCAAAGAACAACAATAATTAAGAAAAATGAAAACTAGGGAGAGAATGGGGGAGAGGAACTGGGAGGGGAGGAGGGGAGGATGGGAGGAGGCTGTGGCTGGGATATAAAATAAATAGATGAATAAAAAATAGAAAGCTTTACTAAATACTTCCACATAATAAAAATATTTTAATAACCTAAAAAAAGAAAAATATAAACTAAATAACAAAATGGTCTGCTTAATACAATGGCATCAGTAGTTACAGCCACCTGAATGAACTGAGCACCCTTCTCAGAAGGCAGAGCTTGTCAAATTGAAGAAAAAAAAGTTCAACTCTGTGCTGTATATGGGTACACTGTAGATTCCAAGATGCAAATAGTTATAAGTGAACAGAAGATTGGAAAGATACTGAGAAGAAAGACACTGAGAGAGCTGAGTGGCTACAATGTCACACAAGAAAAGTTATTAAAGAGTGAAGGGTTACCTCATAATTCTAAGTTCAAGAAGATATAGTAACTAAAATTATATGTATTCCACATCTGTCCCTCAAAGTACCTGAAGCAAGAAGAATAGGCAATTGAACAGTCACTTGATGATTTCAATGGTCTGCTCACCTTAAACAACAGAAGAATAAGACAAGTCAACGGGAATATATAAGATTTCAACAACGTTGACTCTGAGTCAATCTGGCCTGTCATAGAAGATTCATCTAAAGACTGCAGAATGTGTGCTCTTTCCAAATGCACATGCCACATTCTCTGAGTTAGATTGTATGCTGAACTAGAATTAAATTAAGGAATTAAAGAGTCACAATAGAAGATGCTTGGCAAAATCCAGACAATTTAAAACAACATAATTGTGAAAAACCCATGTGTCAAGGAAGAGTACAAAGGAAAAAAGTATTCTGAATTGATTGGGAGGGACCAAAGCCTGGCAGGAAGTGAGAGAGGCCTAAAGGCTAGCCTGGGCTCTTGACCTCAAACTCTAGAAGAGAATAGCCTGGTACCTAACTTGCAGAGCAAATCACAAAGAACAGAACTAGATGAGCAACAATAGAGACAGCAATAAAACCAAGATCCAAGCCTTCAAAAGATGAGCAGAACTGATATGTATGAGGTTAACAGAGGAGTTTACTCCATTAGAAATCAAATGATCCCAGCTTGATATTCTAAGTCCTATACGCCAGCCAACTAGACAAGACAGATGCAGTAGTCACCAGAGAAGACAAATAACAGATAACAAAAATGGACATAGGAAGAAGTGAGGATAAACCTAGAGGGCGAAAGTCTCCACACATGGAAAGATAAAACACTGCTGAGACAGAGAGATTGTAGGAGCAGTGTTGGGAGACTTGGCTTAATCTGCCAGAAGACCATATTGTTAGGGCCAGGACCTTGGTCCTAAACAGAAGAAATCCTCCTTTTGGAGAGCAGCAGTGACCCACACTCAGGACCTTCCAGAACTGCAGTCTCTGGGTTTCTGCCCTGCTCACAGCCCCTGAAAAGCCAGCTTCCTCAGCTAAGTGTTAAGTGTGCACTGCCTGTGGGTTCTGCTTTCCTGGTTCCTCAGTGGAGACACATGACCTGTGGCCCTCTGAGGGTGCAGTTCCTTACACTCCACAAATAGAAGCTGGAAATTCAAGAGCAGTTAAACAAAACTGATACTCTAAAAACCAAATCTTCTTTTGAGGTCAATTGACAATCAAAATAACTATCTATGTGAAAACTTGTAAATGAATATTCATAGCCTTATTATAGTAGCCCAAACTAAGAAGAACCTAAATATTTACTGATTGGCAAATGTCTACAAAACTATGGTGTGGCTATAAAATTAGACACTATTTTGCAATAAAAAGGACAAAACACAGGCATGTGCTACAATGAGGATGAATTATTATTGTGAGCAAATATTAAGTTTCTTTTTACATTATGTTGTCATTTCAAACATTCTGTGGGGGTTTATTTTTTCTTTTCTCTTGATGATGAGGGCAATCCCCATGATTTTTTTTTAGTTTACTTAAAAATAGCTTTATTAAAATATTGTATTAAGTAAAAGCATCATCAGACATGAAAGACAGTTTTTGGGTTCTGCTTCTATAATGTACCCATCAAGGCGCATGGCAGAGTAGAATGAGCCAGCAGCTCCTGCTGAGGACTGAGCAGGAGTCTCTGCAAGTAGGTTGGAGGAATCTGGGGAAGTTCATGGAAATGTTAAAAAAAATGGATTGTCACGGGCTGGTAGAATGGTTCAGTGGTAGAGGTATGCTACCAAGCCCAATGACCTGATTTCAGCCTCTAGTACTCATATAATGGAAGAGGACAAGTGATCCTCTGACCTCCACATGTGCACTGTAGCTTACAGGTACACACACACACACACACACACACACACTCTTAACACTGGACTGTCATGATGGTTGTAGCACTCAGTTAATAACCTGAAAACAGTATGAGAACCGAATTGTGCCTTCACAAGGGATGGCATAAAGTCAACCTTACCAAAGCTGTCTAAAAAGTGAACAAGAAAACCGTGGGGTTTGCTGCAGTTTTCATTGTGGGAAAAAGAAAAAGAGTCTTCCACAGAGCAGCCTTGCAGGGACAGGGCAGGACAAGAGTGAAGTTATTTGCGCACACCCAGTACTGTTCCCAAACAAGCTGTGAGGAGGAAAGTCCTGACCATGTGTAATGGCATGCTTTTCAGGACGATTTTATTTAGTGCCATGAGGATATGTGAAGGTACTGTAAAAATTAATTCAGCAATAGTTACTTTGTAATATGCTTATGATTTTTAGCTGATGAAGCCGTAAACCAGTTTCTACCACCCCAAGAGTAGAAAAGTAAAGCTCCGGATAACTACCCTTCAGCAAATAAACATAGAAACCCACAGCCTCAGGCCTGCAGTGTTCTTGAATTAGCCAATCGGCTTTAGGAAGAAATGCTCCAACGTCAAATCCTTGAACCCCGCCAGTCTCCTGAAATATGTGGGCCTGTAGCCCAGTGGGTACAGGAAAATAATGGGGATGGCTGTGAAGGCCTGTCTTCCAGGGAGCTGTGGGAATGGCACCATTCACTATTCATGGGACCAGAGACATCACAGGTAAAAGAACGGGGCAAAGTCACACAGTGTGCTGGTGAGGAGTGCTGAATTAGTAAGCGAGTTTATCAAGAGGCGATGATGTCAGACAGCAGAACTCAGTAACAGCCTTTGGAAGCGCCGAGTCTGGGTAACATGTTTGGAGAACACACCCAGCAGGTTTTCACTGAGGCCGCGGAGTCCAGGCATGTAGTAAACTGTAGTTACAGAATCTCTGTAGATACCGCTACCTAGTTTGGCTTCTGTCTTTTGCACAGGACTTCGGGGCAGATCGTTATTTCAAGGCTGGTACCCAGGCTGTCTGGCTCCGTGATCTCACAGTCACACCAAGGCTTGGTTCTCAGTCCGGTAGTAGCTCAGCAGTGTGGAGCTAAACCCCCAGCTGAACTCTTTCCACAGAGGAGCTTTTGGGATTCAGGGCCCCCTTGCTGTGATCACTATGGTAATCGGACTAGCCGCCCCATTCGGCAGACTCTAGGGAAGCGTGGAAGCACCAGATATCACAAAGGCAGAAGCATTTTCTCATTCTAAAGTGCACGGGGGAAATCTGCCCTTGTCTGATGCTGAGATTATTGCCGTCGATGGAGTGTATAAGAGTTAGTCGGATTTTGATTTCGAAACTCCTCATTTGAAACTTGCTTATCATTGTACCCACTGATTTTCATTACAGGTCTGTTATGTTTGTCGACGGGTGGCCAAAGCCCACAGCTGACTTCCCTGGTTATCAGACTCGTCCAGCCCCAAGTGCCCTTCCCCTGTGCCTCACGTGTCCAGCCAGAGAGGGGCTCTTCGGCTCACACAGCCCCTGACTCAGGAAGCCACAGCTGGACAATAGTCCCTGCTGTCCCACCTGTTATCACTGATACTGTCAGCTCAGTGTTACAAGCAGCTGAGAAACCGTCTGTGGAGGGACAGAAGCAGGGGAGGGGTCATACTGAGGGATCATGATTCAGTCCCAGCTGGTACCCGCTAAGCTCTGCAGCCAACTGCAAAGATCTGGCTGCTTAAGGCCCATGGCTGAGACACAACCACTGTCGACATGCGCTAGACAATGAGATGACCGGGGTCAAATCATACCCACTAAGTGAATTCCATTAAAATTCCCAAATTTAAAAGGAAAATGAAAGAAATAGAGAAAATTTCTTTAACTTGGGATGTGCTGAGCACAGCCTCGTCCCCAAATTCTGAAGATTTTGGCTCAGCAGTTATTTAAGACCTTCAAGAAATATGCCCAGGTTCCTGGAGAGTGGTGCCTTCTGCCTTGGTTACTGGATACACAGTGTCAGGCTTTATGGGGTAGGCAGACCGGGCTGAGAGGCACCAAGTCCAAGGAAGGGGTGGTCACTCTCCTGAAGGACAGTTTCATCCCAGAGAGGCAAGGTAAGGTATGTGTGCTTTTTAAATGTCTAATAGGAGTCTCTCTCCTGGTAGAGGAGCGTGGCCTGGTAGACAGGTGAGCAGGGAACAGGATGTGTTCTTGCCCTGTCTGCTTACTCTGAGGACCTGGGGTCTCTAACCTAGTGCCCCATCTGACTTTCATAGCCCCCCAGGGTACACAGGTCTACTTTTTAAATGAGAAATTGTATTTTAGTCATTTCGAGGTTAAGCAATTTTATACACAATCACAACAAAAGAATGAAGTGTTTCAGGATTACAAAAAGTGAAGACTTTAAATGTTTTCTATACATACACACACAAAGTATGTGAGGTGGTGAATTGTTAATTATCTTGATTTTGTCATTAGATAATGTTAACCTATAAAAGACACATTGTAGTGTATATACAGCTGTATATGAGATATATGATTGTCAATTAAAAATAAAAAAGTAAAAGGCATATTGTGGGCGGGGGGCCCAAAACAGCTTGACCACATAACTGTCATGACAGGCTTAGAGGCCCAGAGACAGCTTCTGTAACAGGCTTACTGGCAGGTAACACCGGATCCAGAAAAAGCATGAGCTGACCCCACCCAGGGAGGGCCTGCATCTGAGGGGAAATACCTGACATTCCAAACATTTCCTATATCCCAAGACAATGTCAGCCAATCAGGGTCTTGAACCCTGGAAATCCCCCTCACCCCAACCTCTGCTATGATAAAAACCCCACCCTGCCTGGGCTCAGGGATCTCTGCTCTGACTGTGTTAGACAGAGTCCTTGCTATGAGCCTGAAAGTAAAGGCTCTTTGCTTTTACATATGGGATTCAGTGTCTGTGGTGGCCTTTTGGGGGTCCCCAAGATCTGGGCATAACAATATTCCATAGATCAGACATTACATGCCTATTAAGTCAGGCACGTGAACAACCTTCACCTTGCAGCCTTTATCTCAGCTCCACTTCACCCACAGAGAATGAAGGTGGCCCAGTAAAGCTTCCAGTACAATTGTTCCTGATCATTTTGTTTTTCAAAAATGTCTTATTTTATAAGTTCTGGTTCATTATCAGAGAGCTCTTTTCACTGCTTCTGTCTTTATTTTGTCTCAGCCTGGTATAAAACAGTTAAATGCATATCTATTTACATAAGAGTGTAGGAGATAGATAGGAAAAGGGCCAGGGGACCAAACGTCGAGAAATGTCACAGCACGGGTGTGTGAGTTCACGTGGATCCATGGAAAGAAAACTCAGAGGTACCTTAAGAATGAATTTAGCCTTTCGAGGCTGCAGGAGAATCCAGTCTCTAAGGTCTGAAATACTTTCCCTTCGCCCAGGGCATTTTTATTTTTCTCTGTATTTACAGTTTAGCCAGCTGATTTCCATATGTTCAAAACAACCTGAAAGAAGCTCCCAAAAATACAATGCCAAGTGCAAATTCCTCGATTCATGGGGTACCACAGTTTTCCTGAACCAGGTTTTGCATAGGCCTTTGTATCTTTGGGAGACTCCCAGACAAGATTCACCTAGGGCAACAAGAGAAACAAAAGGTGTCTGCTAAACAAAAGATGGATTAGGGCTAGGTGCTGCTCTCTGGAGCCAGGCCAGGAGTAGCTTAGTGGGAATGCAGCCACATATAATTTTAGAGTTTCAGCATCATTTTTCAGTGGTGTGTGTGTGTGTGTGTGTGTGTGTGTGTGTGTGTGTGTGCGCGCGTGCGCACATGCACACATGCATGAGAATCATCTGGTTAGAATTTATTTTATAAGTTCAGTCTTAGAATTTTTTTGTTATTAATTTGAGGTTTAAATCATTGACATTTGTCTAAACTGAGTTCCTGTTCCTACTTACGTCATCTTGTTTCATGTTTTGTATTCATGCTGCCAGGAGACACTTTTTAATTTTCTTCTTTCCAGAGAAACCCTTATAATCACAGTTAAAAAACGTCATAACAGCAGCATCACCAGCAGCAATAGCACTTGTTGTTATAAGACCCATCGTGACTGTGGGGAGCACCATGGGCTGGCATCCCAGGTTAAGTAAGGGATCAAAAATGCAATAAACACCAGCATTCATATCTCAGTTTCCAAGCTGCAGGCAACGTTATGGAACCAGCTGCCCCATACTCTAGCCACTACGACATCCCTGCCATGATGTACCCTCCAAGTATAAGCCAAAACAGCGCCCCTTTCCTTAGGCTGCCTTGGGATTTTATTTCAGTTAGACAAGTAACTAAGAATGTTTTTCCATAGAATTTAAAAATTTAGACAAACCGTAGAATGGTTCTCTCTGCTGATCAATGACCCTCCGGAGTGTGGCTTTCTTTTCATTGATCTTACTGGTACATAAGGACTCTTTCTGCCTTGCACCTCAGTCAGACTTGCTTTTACTGTGTGTTTGATGGCTCTTTTACTCTGCTCTTCTGGTGAATTCTTAGGAGCGCTTGCCACCCATTTCCTGGTTTCTTCTGTTGCCTGTAGTACCCACTGGCTGCTTTCTACACTCATGGCTCTGCTCGGCTTTCTCTGCTTAAGCCTGTTAGTGGTGTTGGTCCCTGGACGAAGCTTGATATGCCTGTACTTCAGATGCTCGGGATAGGGAAGGTCGTACCTGCTCCAGGCCCTGTTGCCTGCAGGGCAACCTTGTTGCATTAAGAAGCTTTTATTGTTTTCTGAAATGGAGTCTCATCAGATTTGTTCAATAGCATGTGAGTTACTCTGCAGCAACTACGCACTATTATTAGCAGAACCTGTTAAAATATGGTCAAAAGAATTTATTTCTATGTAAGCTTATTTTTTTATACATGCTTTAGATAAAACTCCATTGTAACACATTTGTAATAGCTTTTTTGATATCATTTCTTCTTTCTTACAATCTGGCTTTACATTCCCAGGAAGGCTCCTTAGTGGCTTTCATAATTCTGTTTCATCTGCAATATACCTGTTTAACTCATAGCCAGTCCAACTTCACTTTTCCATGGTTGAGGTGAAATTTCTCATATGTCTGCCCCACTACGGTAATAATTCAAGAGAGATTCCACAAAAGATTGTTGAGTTCTTTTAGAAACCACACACATTTGACACCCTCAATATCCCAAAGTAACACTATAGTCAACTCAAGATAATTATAAAGCACAACACAAGCAGTGTTCTTCATAGCATTGGTGAAAACTGTAATAGCAATACTGAGTGAGATTCAAAGGAGAGGACAGCATGATGCCCAAGAGACTTTAGGTGGAAGAACTAAGAAACATGAAATTCTAGACATTAAAGGATCCTTAAAGACCATTCAACCCGCTTTATAGATGACATAGAGGCTGGGAAAGTAAACATGATCCATGCATATACATGACCTGTGCATGTATATGACTCATGCATGAACATGACCTGTGCATATATATGACCCATACATGTACATGACCTGTTTCTTTATATTACCTGTGCATGTACATGACCTGTGTCTGTACATATGATCTGTGAATATATATAACCCATGCACATGCATGACCTGCGTCTATACATATGATCTGTGAATGTATATGACCTATGCATGTTCATGACCTGTGCATGTGCATGACCTGTGTCTGTACATACGATCTGTACATGTATATGATCTGTGCACGTACGTAAATGTCATACTCTGAACAGAAGGGGAACTAAATGGATGTAGGGAATCTGGTTTTAGGCAAATTATAGCTTTCTTCTGGAAATCTTCTGTTGGAAGATTCTTTAGAGTCCTTTTCGATATATCCTCTAAGTTCCTCACTCTAGGAAGACCTGCAAAGCTACTAGTCTTTTCCATGGGTGCACATATGGGTCTGAAGTCTAATTTAAGCCACTCAGTGTCCTTCCATAGGACTTTAAATTTTGACTGAAGAAAAGAAGGAAGATTCTCTCTGTTGACAAAATTGGGAAAAGCTGAACTGCAAAATATCTAAAAAATTGAACAGATGGAGAAGGGCAGGGAGGGAATTCTAGACAAAGAAGTCAAGCCAAGATTCTGAGGCCAAGATGTCACGCTCTGTTCTGTCAGCTTGAGAGAATGAACACCTCAGCAGGTCAAGGATGATCAGGGCAGAGGGTGACAAGTGCTCACAGGACAGGTTCCCTAGAGTGGAAACTTGTGGTGTCTGTACAGAAAGAGCTCTGCACACCATTCACACTGTTCTGGAGACACACCCTCCCTAGTGTGCCGAACTAGAACAGACAAGTACTGTACACGTCTCTTATCAGTCTCAATAGTGAATTTCCTGCTGAACTTCAAAGGAAGGAGCCCTGACTTATTCACTCAGAGTATAAAGCAAAAAGAAAATGTTTGCTGTAATTAAGTTTGAGAAGTTGCTTCAGTATCTTCACACCTTTGCTGGTTCAAGTGTTTCTGAATTCTGGCAGAATGTGCCCCTTTGTGCCATGCCAATCCTCTGAGTGCAGCCCTGCTGGAAGCTTCATGGCTGTGTTATTTCCATTTCGTACCTGGAGATTCTTCAGTTTACCAGGCACACTTCCCATCTTCTTACTTGATTGCATTGTGCTTGTATGTTACTGCACACCTTACCACATCCAATTTAGTAGATTTGTGTGGACTTCCTGTCAAGAAGAGAGGAAATTGCTGATCCATGCAAGCCAATCCGAATGGAACCCTGGTGTTAGATGCCAGGTTTATTTCAGCATAGCTGTCAAGACTCATAGTTTTTAAAAATTATTCAGCAGGGCACACTGGCCATGAGGCCACAGGAAGGATGGACAAGGCTGGAGAGGCACAGTATGTGAGAATCCAGTCACTCCTGTGTAGTTCTGTCCCAGGCCCACTGTGATGGCTGCCTTAGAGTAGCGATGCCAGTTAGATACCCAGTTTTCCTTCCTGCCACATCAAGAAAACGAGAGCATCTAGCCTGGTTTCCATGGGGTTTAGAAGAATGACTGGGAACAGTGCTTCTGAAATGTGAGTTATTTTGGCATGGGTAATGGAAGGGAAGCAGGAAGTCATTATAAGCTTCCCATGGGCCATCAAGAGCTTTCTCAGCGATGCCAGTCAGCTTGTGACAGTTGCCTGTGTCCTCTTCAAGTTGTTTCCTGGTGACTTTTTATTCTCCTCTTTTTTTCAGATTTTTTTGTCAGTGCCCTTGTTCTATGGTCTTCATTTTTGCCGCTTTGCACTACTGTCTTACTGTATAATTACATCAGAAACAAATAGAAAAAAAGAACCAGATCAGGCTAGATATTTAATACAACAGGAAAAATAATGTTCAAATGTTCCAAGCCAGTGACACAACCTAACTTATAGTTGTTAATCATTTGTTCAGAATTGTGGCTACAAATGGACTATAACTACAGAGTAAGCCTGCTCACACACTAAATCCTCAGGGTGACAGACTGGAGAATGACTGGAGAGGAGAAGGTGAATCCACAGTCTTCTGGGCAAGAGAGGAGCCGAAATAAGAGGGAGAATGGTCTGCTGATAGTGGGCCAGCCGAAATAAGAGGGAGAATAGTGTGTGGATAGTGGGCTGAAATAAGAGGGAGAATGGTCTGTGGATAGTGAGCCAGAATAAGAGGGAGAATGGTTGCTGATAGTGGGCTGAAATAAGAGGGAGAATGGTCTGCAGACAGTGAGCCTTTGTCCTTTCAGTTTCAGGTAATCACCCTTCTCTCTTGGAAAGCGAATCCATAACAGCTTCTAGTAGATGCTAATGGCTGAATCATATTTTCTTATTAAACTAAAGAATGAAGAGATGAGACCTCCACACCCACAGGCCTAGGTCTTGTGAGTTGCTTTGTTTGAGAGCAACCTTTGTCTGGAAAGTATCTCCTTCCCTTTCCCATCTTTCCTCCACCAGCTGCCACCTTCACACTCACAGATATAACAGTCTTTCTTTTGGTCCACCAGCTAGTCCCAAATCATGACATGACTTGTTATTAGTTATTAGTTATTAGTTATGACTGCTTGGCCTAGCTTAGGCTCATTTCTTGCTAGCTCTGTTTTTTATTTTTTATTTTTTTTGGTTTTTCAAGACAGGATTTCTCTGTGTAGCTTTGTGCCTTTCCTGGAACTTACTTGGTAGCCCAGGCTGGCCTCGAACTCACAGAGATCCGCCTGGCTCTGCCTCCTGAGTGCTGGGATTAAAGGTGTGTGCCACCACCGCCCAGATTCTTGCTAGCTCTTTTAACTTAAATTACCATCTATGTTTTTCCTCAGGACTTTTTTTTTTTACCCTTTTTTCCTTCCCTCCTTCCTCCTCCCTCCTTCCCTTCCTTCCTCCCTCCCTCCCTCTCTCCCTCCCTCCCTCCTACCAGCCACAGGAATGTAGTAACAATTCAACTGAATATGGTAAAGCTATACCTGGAAAAATCAAGGCATTCTTCTGGAGGAACCCAAATCTCAAGGAGTATTTGGTGTTATTCAGCTTTATTAATATATCAGCTGTCTTCTGCTATGAATTTCTTGTGCACTAACAACTTCCTCAAGAACTTTTAACAGTGTATTTTACCTAGCAACACACCTTTACACAGTTAAAGTAATATTCTGCAGCATAAACAAATATAACACATCTTTGCCTAGTTAAAGTAATATTCCACAGCACACAAACCTAGCTCCAGCCCCATGGTTTGGAAGCCATTTTTTTTTTTTTTTTTTTTTTTTTTTTTGCCTGATTCAATTAAATAGTCATGCACCAGCTTTGCCTGGCCTAGCTCTGGTCATGCAGCTCCTAAATGGGCTCAATCTAAGGCAAATCAGGTTCTCACATCAGATGTACAGCTGAAGAAAGAAGCCCACATGTCCAAGTCACAACACAAAAACACTGTGAATGACCAAGACAGCATGCTTCCCATCAAACCCACTCGTTCTATAGAGATGTTCCTTCAATGAGAATGACCTAGATGTACCCCAGCCCACAGAATTTAAAGAAAAATCATAAACTTTATCACAGATTCAAAGTGTTTAAAGAAGACACAAACCAACACTTCATTGAACTTCAAGAGGATAACAGTAAATACTTGAGTGATAGCCAAGAAAATAAAAATATACAGCTGAACAACTCAGGATTTGAAACTAGAATTCAGTAAAGAGATAGAAAAACTAAGGAGGACTTACACTGGCATGAAGATGGAGTTGAAAAACTCAATAACCTAATTAGGATGCTCAAGAGAAAGTAGAATGGATCAAGTAGAAGACAGATGTCTCAGTTGGGGTTTCTATTTCTGTGACAAAACATCAAAACCAAAAGCAGTTTGAGGAGGAAAGGGTTTATTTTAGCTTACTACTCTCAGGTCATACACTCCATCACTGAGGCAAGTCAGGGCAGAAACCTAGAGGCAGGAACTGAAGCAGAGGCCATGGAGGAGTGTTGCTTAGTGGCTTGCTCCCCATGGTTTACTCATCCTGCTTCCTTATAGCACCCAGCACCACCATCCCTGCGCAGGGGCTACACCCCACAGTGAACTAGCCCTCCCACATTAATCATCAATCAAGAAAGTGCACAATGAGCTTGAGCACAGGCCAGGCTGGTGGGGCATCTTCTCAACTGAGGTTCTCTCTTGCAGCTTGAGTCAAGCTAACATAAACCAGTCAGCATAATTGATTTTTTTTTCTTGTCACCTTGACACACAGACACGTTATTGTTGGACATAACTTTTCCTCTTTTGTTCATCCCCAAGATCTTCTCACATTAATATTAATATCACAATATCAAACAATCCCATTTTTAAAAAGTCTTACAGTCTTTAAAAAGCCAAACATTTTAAAAGTTCAGTCTCTTTAAGTACTCAAAGCCTCTCTAAAAAATCTAAAGTCTCTTTAAAACTCCAAATTCTTTCTAAAACTCTTAAGTCTCTCTAAAAAAGCCATCATAATTGTGAGTTTCTGTAAAGAAAAAAAAAGCCCATCTCTAAAAAAGCCATCATAATTGTGAGTTTCTGTAAAGAAAAAAAAAAAAGCCCATCAACTTAAATGCTTTCTTATTTCAAGAGGAAAGAATAGTCACAATCAGATCAAGGCAAACCCAGTGTCCAAAGCTCCGAGTCCCACCTCTGGTACTCTGCACTCCTCCTGAGGGCTTGGACTGCTGGCTACAGAGCATGCAGCTTGTCTCCTCGATGCAGGTCAGCTCTGCTCTGCGGCTGCCCCCACCCTCGGCAGATATCCCATGGTGCTGGCATCACCCACTGCTGGAGTCCTCACTGCAGCTGTACCTCACAGCACCTTCACCAATAGCCTCTCCTGACCTCGCCTCAGGGACTCTCACCCTGCCACATGGTGCCAGATCTCAACCTCTCTCTGCAACCCCCTCAATCTTGGGGTTTTCCCTGGCATTGAGGCTGTACCTCCACCAGTGGCCTCTCCTGGCCTCTCAGAGTGACACGCCTCAGCTGCATTCCATGACTCCTTCATGTCTTCAAAACTAGTATCATGTGGAAAACTTATACAGTTCCAAGTCCAGCTGTCAGCATGACAACTTTGGTCACCTCTGGAACACAACTTCTGTGTGCTGACCCTGAGGAAACACTTCCCAGAAAATTTTACCTCAGTAATGCTGGTCTCTTCTTAATCACTGCTAATTTCCAAGCTAACCAGCATTAATTGTCCCAGTAAGTCAGTTTCACATGATGGCCCTTTAACCCATTTCCATTTCTTTGTGACCCTATTGACCCACAGAACCTGTTACTAACAAGGACTCACATCTGCCACACAAGGTTAGGGACTCAGGTAGGGGACATTTATCCTTCTTCCTGTTCTCAATTCTGGTCTTTTCAGACTTACACTTAGTCTTATTGCAGCCTGCCCATAGGAGCCCCTCCTCCGAACCCACATCAACCCCCTGAGGACTTGGCCTATTGATTCAGATCCGAGTTCTCCCTACTTGTTCTCCTGTGCCTACTTCAGCCTTTCCTTCTAGCTCATCTCCATTCCCTTGTGACTTCCTATAGACTCAGAGACAAGTCACTACCAGGGACTACACATACACCCTAAAATCCAGAGTGGGCAACAGCAACAAAAGAACAGAACACTTACCTAAGAGATGAGAGCAAAGATCTTCACTGTTGAACGTCTTACCTCCAGATGCCTAGATCCCAGTGCAAAAATACAACAAGAAATAACGGGGCAAAATGCCTCCTCCAGAAGCCAGGAACTCTGTTGTCTTAGGCACCAAGGAAATCAATTTAGCCAAACCACAAGACAAGGACTTCAGAATAGTAATTATGAATATGTTAAAAGATCTTAAAGAGGATGTGGATAACTGCCTTAATGAAGGCCATGAAAACACAAACAGCTGAATGAAATAAGGAAAACAATTCAAGTTATTAAAGTAGAATTTTACAAGGAAACAGAACCACTAAAGAAAACCCAAACTGAAATAAGGTTGGAAATGAAAAACTCAGGATGTCAAACAAAAACCTCAGAGGGTCAGCCTCACCACAGATTAAAAGACATGAAAGAGAGACTTCAAGTCTTAAAGACAAAGTAGAGGAAATGGACAGCTCAGTCATAGAAAATGTTCTTTCTCAAAAAGGCAGAGAAAATATTTTCCACAAAATCAAGAAAAAATTTCCCCAACAGAAAAAAGGGGTGCCTGTCAAGCTACAAGACACACCAACAGACAGGCCCAGAAAAAAACCCACCACACCATATGACAATCAGACATTGAATGTATAGAACAAAGAAAAGATATTAAAAGCAGTGAAAGGCCAAGTTACATATAAAGGCAGGCCCATTAGAGTAATACCCTACTTCTCAATGGAGACCCCAAAAGCCAGAAGGGCCTGATGGAAGTCTTACAACCTCCAAGACACTACAGATGCCACCCTAGACTACTATATCCAGTAAAACTATCAATCATAACCAGTATAGAAAGAAAAACCTTCCATGATAAAAACAAACTTGAGCAGGTTCTGTCTGCCTGTCCAGATCTGTAGAAGGCATTAGGAGGAATGAAGAGGTAAACTACACTCAAGAGGAATAAATAATTCTAGAACAGCTAATCAAACGAAGGGGCGGGGCTCACACCATCACAAAAAGTAACAGGAATTACTAAACAGTGCTCACTTACAACTCTCAATTGTCTCAATTGTCCAGTAAAAAAGACATAGACCAATAGATTAGATTAGAAAACAGGATCTATATTTCTTTTGTATTCAAGAAACATGCCTCATCACCAAGGACAAAGTAAATGGAACCAAGAAGCAAGCAACTGTGTAGCTATTTTAATATCTGACAAAGACTGCCTCTCTCTCCCCAAAAAACACTCAGAAAATTACAAATCAATATCCTTTATGAGCATAAATGAAAAAAATCTCAATAAATACTTGCAAACTGAATTCAAGAACACATCAAAAAGATTATCCACCATGATCAAGTTGGTTTCATCGCACAGATGGATGGATGGTTCAACCTATGTAAATCAATAAACATAGTTCATCACATAAACAAACTGAAAGACAAAAACAACACGATCATCCCATCAGTTGCTGAAAATCCTTTTGATAAAATCTACCACAGCTTCATGAGAGTCCTAGAGAGACTAGGGATGCAAGGGACATACCTCAACACAATAAAGGCAGTTGACAGCAAGTCCACAACCAATATCATCCTACACAGAGGGAAATGGAAAGCATATTCACTAAAATCAGAAAAAAGACAAGCATGTCTACTATCCACAAATCTATTAAAAAATTACTTGAGTTTTTAGCTAGAGCAGTAATGTAACTGAAGGAAATCAAGGGGAGGGGAATACACGTAGAAAAGGAAGGAAGAAGTCAAAGTATCCTTATTTGCAGATGATGCTATTTCATACATAAAAGACCCTAAAAACTCCACCAGGCAATTTCTACAGCTGATAAAGACTTTCAACAAAGTAGTAGGATACAAAATTCACACACACACACACACACACACAAAAAAAAAATCTAGTAACTTTTTTACATACAAATGACAAACTGAGAAAGAAATCAGGGAGACATTACTTTTCACAATAGCATCAACAAATATACTGAGATAACTCTAACCAAACAAGTGAAAGACTTGTATAAAAAAACTTAAAGACTTGAAGAAGACACTAGAAAATGGAAAGATGTTCCACAAATGACCATCCTACCAAAAGAAATCCATAGATTCAATCCAATTTCCATCAGAATTCCAACACAATTTTTTCACTTGATATGGACAAGTGAACTCAATCCTTAACTTGATAAGGAATGACAAAAAAAACCCAAACAATATTGTTAAAACAAAACTGAGAAATAAAAGAACTGTGGTACTGGCATAAAAACAGACATGTTGATCAATGGAATCAAATTGAAGACCCGCAAATGAGGCCATACACCTGATTTTTGATAAGGAAGCCAGAAATACACACTGGAGAAAAGACAGTATCTTCAACAAATGGTGCTGGTCAAACTGGATGTAGAAGAATGTAAATAAATATTTATCACCCTGCCCCAAATTCAACTCCAAATGGATCCAGGGCCTTAACATCAGGCCCGATACACTGAGTCTGACAGAAGAGAAAGTGGGGAATGATCTTGAACTCATTGGCACAGGAAAAGATTTTCTGAACAGAGCACTAATAGTGCAGGCACTAAGACCAACAATGAATAAACGGAATCTCATGAAACTGAAAATCTTCTTCATGGCAACAGAAACAACCAACCAGGTGAAGAGGAAGCCTCAAGAACAGGAGAGAATTGTTGCAAAGAGTCAAAAAAACAAAATAATCCCTTCAAAAATGGTGCCTGTGACTTGCCTGAATAGAGTGTTCTCCCAAAAAGAAAGAAGAATGGCTATGGAATACTTTTAAAAAAGATATTTATTATCCCTAGCAATTAAGGAAATGCAAATCCAAACAACTTTGAGATCCCATCTTGCCCCGATCAGAATGGCAAAGTTAATGGAACAGCTGACAGCAAATGCTGGAGAGGATGGAGGAGAAAGGGAGCCTCATTCACTGCTGGTGCTGAGCAAACAGGTGCACCCACTTTGGAAATCAGTGTGGAGAATTCTCAAAAAGTTAAAAAATAAATCTGCCATATGACCCAGCTATACCACTATGTGGCATGAACCTAAAAGACTCATCTTACTCCACAAACACTTGCTCAGTCATGCTGATTTTCACTCTCTTCATACTAGCTAGGACATGGAAACAATGCAGATGTCTTACAACTCATGAGGGGATAATGAAAATGCGGTACGGATACATGGTGGGATACTATTCAGCAGTAAGAAAAATGAAATCATGAACTTTACAGGAAATGGATTGAAGTAGAAAAGATTGTACTGAGTGAGGTTACGCAGAGCCAGAAAGACAAATGTTGCATGTTCTCCCTTGTCGACAGCTCCTAGGTCCTAATCTCCAGAGGGGAATAGAAGAGTAGAAGTAATAATGGCAAAAGGGGGGACTCTTCTGAGAGGAGCTGGGAGGTGAATAAAAAAGAAGGTGGGAGGCAAGTAAATGGGAATGGCAGAATACAATTCTTGATAGGGAAAATGGGGAAAGGGGGATCCTTAGGGAAGGGGAAGGACATAATACAGGAGAAGGAAGGAGATTTGTAAAATAATATAAATGACTGAAAATGCCTCAATGGATCATAGTCTTAACTATTTACCAATAATAATAATAATAATAATAATAATAATAATAATAATAATACCTTTAATACAGTAATTTGTTATATAAATATACATGTATATTTTTAATAAACTTCCCATCTGGGCTGATGGTGCTCTTTCCAAGAGCCAAACACCATCTAACAAAATTCCCAATACTAAATATGAGAAGCCAGGGCTGTCCAAGAGACTCTGAACATATGCAGCCATTGCTGTTACACTTGATTACTCCCCACCATGCCGAGAGGTGGAAGGTAGGTCCCTATTGCTGAAGACACCATGCACTCCAGAAACAGAGCCCAGAGACACTTGACCTAGAATTGACATAAAATCCCCTTCCTGAGGGCTAGCTTTCATGGTACCAGAAGTCCCTATGCATGCTTCTAGAGGAGGGAGGCACCAACAGTCCTACCCAGCTACACCACCTATGAAATACATAAAGGACCCAGCAATGCCTATAACCCTACAGGTGCAGTCATGACGCACATACTTGGTGGCAACCATTTGCTCTGTAATTAGGCTTAAGATCCATTCAACAAGAGGGAAACCATGCCTGGTACTAGAAACCTAGCTAACAGTTCACTGCTGATAAAATCATAGTTATTGGAGGAGAATCTACAACCACTAATTTACTAAACCAGAGTAATCCCTAACACTAGTCTATAAACATTTGTCTTTATGTCCACAGATAAAATGTATCTGGAAATAAAAAGGGGTAGCCAACAACAACAGAGAAGAAGGACAAATCGAGAGCTTATGCCTGTTAATGTCAAACGTACAGTGTGACATCACACCTTTAACACCAGCACTCAGAAGGCAGAGTCAGGAAGATCTCTGTGAGTCCTGGGTCAGCCTGGTCTCCATAGTGAATTCCAGGACAGCCAGAGCTACATAGTAAGATCCTGTTTCAACAACAAGAGTAAACAAACAAAAAATAATAAGAGACCCCAACCACAACAAAACCCACTTTCAACGGAGTCAGAATAATTAAGGCAATATCCTATTTGTAAAAGGAGACTTAAGTAGATCAAGAAAAATTGGAACCCCTCTAAAGAAAACCCCCCAAAACCCATACATATATTCTCACAAATGTGGCTTAATGATTTGGTCAAGAAAAAAACTGGCCTTTTCAACAAATAGTTCTATATTCAACCATAGAGTCAAACTATCAAACACTGGCCCCTACCTCACACCATAAGCTAAAGTTAATTGTGAATGGGATGTTGACTAAAATGAAAGAAGTACAACAATGAAGATTGCTTGAAGTATGCTTCGATAGGTAAAGATGATTTAGATAGGGCACACAAACCACCAAATACAAAGAGAATAAGTATTAGAATTAACTTCTAACTTATAATAATCACCACAGAAAAGTAAAAAGGTGAGCATAGAATAGAAGTAAAACATAACTGACACATGATTCATATCCAGAATATATTTTAAAATTCTGAAAGTAAATAAGGGACACACAAATCCACAGAAAAACAGGCAAACCAAATCAAACCAGAAGAAAAATCCCAAATGACACTCCTTTAAGCAGGTTCTTTAACAATGCATATTAAAGGGCACTTGTTCCATAGCCAACGGAAACAGAACTGATTGCGTTACCACGCACAACGACCTGATGGAGGAATAAAGATGAAGACCACATCTTAAGCATGGTTGAAAGGAATGCACTGTGACACAGCACTTTGCAACTGTTCAGCAGTATTTGCTAAGGCTGACCTGGGCATATTCTGTGACTTTTGGGAAGTGACGTGAGGGATAGTACTGAAGGGCATGTACAACATGTACCAGAATGGCCACAAAGGTGTTATTTGTAGTATCTCCAAATCGGAAACAATTCAAATGCTCTTTAGCAGGAGAAAGAAAGAAACGAGTGGTATGTCAGTTCAGTGGAATTCTGTACCATCTGAAGAATGAATCACTGCTGTTTCCTCCATAGGACATCCATAAGCATACCGTGTGAGGTTTACGAAATGCATAGAGGATCTATGCCAGGTACAAAAGATGTTCTACAGTTCAAACGTAAGTAGAATGAGGACTTACAAAGCCAGTCAGTGTAACATGCTTGCCTAATCCATGTAAGGCCCTGGGTTCGATTCCCCTCACCATAAATACATAAAACAAAAATGAATAAAATGAATCAATTATGGTGGGAGTCAGAAGAATGATTCCCACAAGAGAAATTATGGCTGGGAATGGATGTGCAGGTGGAGACTTCTGGAAGGCTTTGTATATACTTGTGCGACTTATCTATTTCTTAACTCATGCTGACCTCACGTGGCATTCATTCTGAAATGCATTGACTTGTGCACTTATACATTTTTACAATTCCATATGCATATTTTTATGGTTTGAGAGAAACTTAAAATATTCCTTATAACCAGTTTTCTGTATAATTTGTGTGCTCTGTAATTGACAATACAAAGAAAAAGGAAGTGTGTTTTTTGATTTAACATGCTGTTGAATGATGTTCAGAGGGAGCCTTACAACTGTTGCATCTGCTTTCTTCTTTCTTCCCAGAACAGTTATATCTAAAAACAAAACAAACAAAACAAAAAACAAAAACAACCAACTACCTTACTCTATGAAAGTTTGATCTCTTCAGAAGTTCATTCACGGTGAGCCTAAAAGACGCACAAGTGTATGTGTCTTTTTTAAAAAGTCTTTCATGACATGTTCTACTTTGATTATTTACCTGTTCTCATAGACCTGGATGGTATATTTGATTGTTTACTCAAAAGACATAGATTTATTGTATAAGGATATGAAATGACATTTCCTTAGTGAATGTACACGTGTTCCCTCAGCGACTTCTGCAAAGGAGCCAGGTAATAATTAGTATTCTGGTTTATTTTATTTACATTTTAAAAACAAGAGCCACCAATCTTCAAAGAAGAGAAAGATGACAAAGCATATACAGAGATACTTGTAAGGATTCTGTATATGCACAGCTGGAGGGGGTCTTGTCCGGCGCCTAATTACGTCATCAGTGGGCGACTGCGTCCCAGTCTAAAAGCTGGACGTGCACCCCCACACTCTGTCTCTCTCTCTGTCTCTCTGTCTCTCTGTCTCTCTCTCTGTCTCTCTCTCTGTCTCTCTCTCTCTCTCTCTCTCTCCCTCCTAATAAAGCTCTAAAAGGTACCACTGGGTTCTGTCGTGACTGTGACCCTTCCGCCGCGGACCAAACCAGCTCTGTATACCCTTTCAATACTGTGGAAGCAGCACTCTGCCCCAGAATGCCAGTGTGTTCCAGGCATGCGCTTAAGGTGCAAACTCTTGAGCCCTTACTCACTTGTGCTACGGTGTTTAATCTTGTCAACCTGCCTGGGCTAAGAGTTGCCGAGGAGATTTATAAAGCACGTTTCCAGAGACAATTAGATCAAGAGGACGCTGATGCAATGGATGGATTATTTTCCTGATAGACTCATAAAGATCAGTACAGCATTATTGGGAGTGGTGAAAGGAAAGAAGTGTGGTCTTTTGGGAGGAAGAGGTCATTGGCCCACATCCTTGAAGACTATATCTTGTTCTGACTCCTTCCTGTGCTCCCTTTCACCTTGACACCTTTATGTCTCTTGAGAGGTGAGCAGCGCTGACCTTCCCCATGTTCCTGCTTCCAGGATGTCCTGCAATGGGCCAGAACAATGGACTCTGAAAAAACCTTGGAGGCCGTGAGCCAAAATAATTCCTCCTTTTGTCATAGCAATGATAGAAGTACTGAGACAGAAAGTCTGAGCTGGGCCTGACTGGTGATCTGCTAAAACCTCCAGGTATTTCTGACGTATGCTGAAGCTTGAGAACCACTGACATACAGAGATGCTGGGGCAGAAAACAAGGACAGCTTCAGAGTTAGTCTAGCTAAAATTTCACAAGAACAAAAAGATTTTTAAAATGTAAAACTGATAATCCTGCTGTAATAGTGGTAATAGTAGTCACAATAATGATAATTTCATAATTAGTTTTTATTAACTATTCATAAATAAGAATTAGAAATACTGACCTTCACCAGATAAGGAAGAGACTTACCATTAAGCCACGTGATATGCTTTTGTGTATTTCATTTGCTCAGGTTTTTTTTTTTTTTTTTTTTTTTTTAATTCACAGGAAGCACTTCTTGTTGATGAGATAACGTTAAGTGTCAGCTTGTTCGAGGAAGAGCAGAGACAACGACACACCCTGACACTGAGGAGGATACTGCCAGGGTCAAAAAAGCAAATGCAATTCTTTGAGGACTGTTGAGCTGCAGCAAAAGCACATTTTTTTTTTTTTTTTTTTTTTGCGCCTTTCCTGGGACTCACTTGGTAGTCCAGGCTGGCCTCGAACTCACAGAGATCCGCCTGGCTCTGCCTCCTGAGTGCTGGAATTAAAGGCATGCGCCACCACCGCCTGGCTAGCAAAAGCATTTTTATACCTACCTTTGTGCCTCTTTGCAATTCTTAAATAGACGTATGGACCACAGGGTAGCCAAATCTCCCCACTGCCTGCTCTTAAGCTCTCCTTTTTTTCTGGCAAAATCCTCTGCCTGACCTGGAAACAAAAGGCCAGAGGAAGTGCCAGCTCTCCCTCTCTTTCTTTACGACAGGGAACAATTGTATCCAAGCTCTGTGTCCCCATCATACTGTACAGTGCATGCTGGCACAGGTGAGGGGCAGAAGGAAGGCTTGGGGCATTTAGGAGGCAATAACAGGAGGTGTCCTGTGGTCCGTTTCCGTGGTAATGAAGCAGCATGGGAACTACTCATATCACAAATGACTTAACTTGGAAATCCCACAAACAGGCCATGCAGTGGTGCTGGGATGTCAGGCCGCTGTCAGGGAGCTTCAGACAGGAGGGTCTTCATTGTCCTCCCCTCCCTTCCACAAAGGCAGAGGCTTGAAAACTCTCCTTTAACTGGCAGAGACAGGTCAATAACAGGGCCATTTTCTCTACCCTCAGCCCCGAGCTGCTTTTCCTTTTTTCACTCCCTCTCCCAACGAGGCTTTCACTACCACAGTAGAAATGGGAGGAAAAATTAGCCTCCTGCAGTTTCAGCCTAAGAGATAAAGACAATCTAATTTTCGAGAGACTCACTTGAGAACAAGCACATAAGGTAGCCTGCATTCAATACATTTTGTTTAATACATTTAATTCATCACGTTGCTATGTTTACATACAAGCTAATTCATAGTACTGTGCAAATTAAAGAGCTTGTCAGAAAAAAATGAAGGCTTTCAAATTAGTCTGAGAAGTATCTATTACTCATTGAATTAAGGAGCTAATCACAGAATAATTCAGGAACAGCCTTCCTATGTTCATCATGATCAGAGGCTGCAGGCCCCACATTACATATAATTCCTACACATGGAACATGGAAACCTGATCACTTACAGGTAAATACAACTTCATTCACTTTCTGGTCACACTGTCATATTGGTTAACTTTGATATTCAATAGTCTTTGAAACTTAGAAATGGCGCAAAAGCAGACCTCTTTTTGGGGCAGTTAGATGTGTGTTGTTGCTTATATAGATCATGTTTGCATTAGAATATAATGCATTCCAGGTGGTATATGGTAAGAGAGTGGCCACTGTAGAAAGCCCTCCTAAACATTGGTCTGAGTAGACAGGAGTTCGGAGAATAGTTGAGCAGGCAGGGAGAGCTGGTCATCATGGCTGACACTTGTAACTCATCACTCCTGAGGCTGAGGCTAGAGAGGTGGGGAGGGGAATCTAGTCAGGCTGTGTGGGTGGCAGCATGTGGGGGCATTTTGGCTTCTTCAGAGTTACATTTATTGTATGTTTTTGTACTTAAAAGGATAGCTATTTTTTCTATATTTATGTAAATATTACAGTAGTAGAAGTCTATGCATATGCTAACACACACACACATCCATACACTAGTCAGTGACTCACATCATATATGGAAGATGACACTGTCCCTCCAGGGAATGTGTGAAGCTATACTTGGCCATTTCCAGTTGTTCCACAGACTAAAGGATGACAGGCATCATTCAGTGCCTAGAATCTAGAAATGTTAAGAATTTAGCAATGTCCTGAACAGTTCTGCAGAAACAAGAGTTGGGATATTCAAAATACATAGTATACCTTCTTTGAGAAAGCAGTCATTAGGGCTGTTCCCACTTGAGAATCTTCAGTTCTTTAATATTCACTGTGTGGTGAGCTGGAAGAATCTGTAAGCCGTGTTTGTTGTTTCTCATCTCAAGCTCATTTCAACTTTTCTTCTGACTTCTAAAATCATGATCCAATCCCCTGCTGCACGTCTCCCTCTGGACATCCTACAGGACTTAGTTCAACACGTCCACAGTCAAACTCACTCTCCGCTTCTTAGACTTCTGTGTTGGTGAATGGCATCATCACAGCAGTCAAGCAAAAAACCCAGGGTTAATTCTAGGTACCTTCCTCTCCTTAGCCTCATTTCACCAGTCACAGAACCCTGGGTTTCTACTTCCTTAGCGTCTTGCATTCTTATCTACTCTTGTTTTTCATTCCTGCAGCTGCTGCTTTGTTTGGCTCACAACCTCTGTGCTCTCGCCTGGACTACTCTAGTGGTTTTCTGATTGGTCCTCCTATCTCACTGTACTAGTTAGGAATCACTGGATTGATTGCTAGTGACAGAAACCTCAATTAAGCAGACATGTAACTTAGAAGTCTGAAGATTCAGGGACAGCTCAGTCCCGGGTAGGACATGGGACAACTGGAAATCTTCTCTGCTTCATTCCTCCTGTGTATTCCTCTGTGTGTCTCCTTCTCTGGCAGGTTCTTTCAATGCACACAGTGGTGGCAGCCTTGTTTCAGGCTTCTAGAAAGTTCTTCCTACCTCAGCTAAAAGAGAGTCAATTCTTTAGCTGCTGCAAAAACCCTTGGGCAAGCTGCCAGCTCTGAGTGGACCAAGAGAGCCTCCATCCAGTAACTGATGGAAGCAGATGCAGAGATCACAGTCAAGCACCAGGCCGAGCTCCAGGAGTCCAGTCGAAGAGACAGAAGAGGGATTCTATGAGCAAGGGGCATCAAGATCATGATGGGGAAATCTACACAGACAACCAAACCAAACTAGTGGGAACTCATGAACTGTGGACCAATAGCTGTGGAGCCTCCATAGGACTGGATTAGGCCCTCTGCTTAGGCAAGACAGTTATTTAGCTTGACCTGCTTAAGGGGCCCTTGGCAGTGGGATCAGGATCTGTCCCTGGTGCTTGAGCCGGCTTTTTGGAGCCCAGTGGGATACCTTACACAGCCTTGGTTCAGGGGAGGGGCTTGGACTTACCTCAAATGAATATACCAGGCTCTGCTGACTCCCCATGGGAGTCCTTGTTTTAGAGGAGGTGGAAATGGTTGTGGGGGAAGGCTGGGGAGGGGCGGGAGGAGGGAGAAGAGGGGCATCTGTGGTTGGTATGTAAAATAAACACAAAATTTCTTAATAATAATAAAAAACAACAAACAAACAAACAAACAAAAAACCTTGGGCAAGCTCTGCTTGGCCGTATACACACTCTGTGCCTAACTGAATCAGGTCAAGGCATCCTCCACAAACACTGGGCAGGTTTTATTAACAGAATAAAGAACATAGATTTGGGAGTCCATATTCATTAAAACTCGCTAACACAAGCTCTGACCATGGACCAGAGTGGTTGGCATATCGAACCACGTCACCCTTAGGTAAGATGTCTTTGTTTCCAACACATTAAAGTCTAAATGGCATAGGTAAGCACGCCATGCTCTGAACTTTGTTTGCCTCTTGCCTGCCTTTGTTTCCCCACTGAACCCCAAGGCTCATCTCAGAGCACCCATGACCTAGTCCTATCTTCATTGATTTTCTTTTCTTCCTTGAGTGTCAGCCCCTAAAGGTCAGGGACAGACCTTTGTGTTCTTAAATACCTAGCGAGGTGCAGAACACACAGTTGGTACCAAGGATATTTGTTGAATGATTGAATCAATAAAACAGAATAAAAATGAAATGTTTATTAAAGACATAGCAAAGAGGATAGAAATCCAGGCTGGAGATGGTCAGAAATTTAAACCATATTGACAAAAGTAGTCAGAGGAAGACGACTACTTCGTATGAGGCATAGGATCATTACAGTATTACTTATAGGCTACTCTGTTAATTCATTAAGTGATGGTTATTTTGAGAGATAAATTTGACAACATTCTAACTGTGCTTTGGATTTCTCTTCATGTGATGTTGATGGCCTGAGAGCATTTCCAAGGCTGAGCTTCTGTACTTTGTTCACCAACTCTGGTCAGAGAGTGACTGCTGGGAAACTGGGCATGGGTTGCTCTGCTTCCTGAATCTAAAATGCCCCAGAGTGTGTGGTTGAGACAGAAACAACCACTAAGCACTCAGGCTAATGGCCAAGGTCATTTTCCCAGAAAGGCCTCAGTGCAGCTGTGTCCAGTGCCCTGGGCAGGACTTGAAAGAGTGCCTGTGCCTCCCTGTTGCCAGTGTGAGGAAGCCCCTCCTCCACACCACTGGTCTGCTTTGAACAGGGCCAAAGAAAGCTCCCCTTCAAGAGTGAATGCTAGACAATCCCACCTTTTCCTCTAGAGGATTGCTCAAAGGATGTTTTCCCATTAGGACTTTTCTAAGAATTTAAGGAGAGCTAAATTTGCTTTTTAATCTGCATGATGGAAACCACAGATAATGGGGATCATGGCTGGATCTCTCTATAAATTTTGTCCTGAATTGACTGTCTCTAGAGTTCAAATTCTTCTGGGAAGTGCCAAGCCTCAGTTTCACTGGGCTGAGCTAAGAATGGAACTTGGGTTTCTTAATTCCTCAGCCAGAACTCTATCTATTAGAACACTGTGCCTCTCAATTGTGTCTTAAATTAGGCATACAAATGAATTCACTCACACTCTTTCTGCCTACCAAGTTCCTGCAAGGAACTTCTCAGTGCTCTGTGACACAGTTGGGAGAATTTCCTCAGCCTCCCTCCCAGTTAAACTCTTCAAAGGCTTGGGTCAGAGTAGCTGAGACCGGAAAGTCGGTCTCCTCAAATCTCACAAGATCTGCAGTCACCACCACGTCCCCTCCCCCAACCACCAGTCAGACTACAACAAAGGAAATCCACCCAGGCCCTGGCCCCACTCCACTAGCGGGCGGAGGTGCTTAATCTACTAGCCCCATGCGAGCTGCAGAGATTTATATGGGGCGGAAAGACACTTGGATGAAACCATGCATGGCGGCTCCAGGCTCACCATGCCCTTCCGGAGTGAGGCTTTAATGAATTACAGCAAATTACCTGCACTGTTCTGGACCTGGTTGCCTAAGGGAGCGCAGGCAAAGTGCCTTCTATTTGTGATAAGCCTATCTTTAATTTCTTTTTCTTTTTTTTTTTCCTTTTTGGTCATTTGAAGCTTGTTGGAGAATTGGGGGAGGGGGAACCACACAACAACCCCAAAAGGAGAATATAAATATATCATTTGGAATCTTGCATAATATCAGCCAATGGCAACAGCAGGTTTTTGACAGGCCTGCGAACTTCCCCAAAACAACATCCTGCCTGCCTGGCTGTGATTCAGGCATGAGTCAATGCCGTGAGATGGGCTGCTGCCAGCCGCTTCCCCAGCCGAAAATGCCCTCTCCTCCAAGCCTGGCCGTCTATTAACATTTAGAATCGTGCCTGGATGGACTTGTTATTAACAGCGTTCGTCCCCTTAAGGTAACAAATAATGTGGGGGACTCTTCTTTCATCATGGGAGATAATACCAGGACGAAGAAAGGAAAGTGTCTCTCCGAGACACAGCTTTGACGAGAGGGGATCAGTAGTAGTTTGCACAGCTGACACACTTATTAGAGACTGAAGACAAGATTTCCCCCACCCCCTGGAGTCTCGTTATAATGAGGCCCAAGCATGCTATCACCTTTCTGTAATCCAAGCGAGGAATGGTGCCTGCTGAATGGGGAGGAGATGTCACCAGGGTCATTAGAGTCCAAAACGCTGTGGAAATAATTCCCCACTGTTATTAGAAGGCTACCAGCTTTAGGTACTTTTCTAGAGACTTCTGCTTTGAAAAGAGGGGTGTATTTCAAAAAGCAATTTTCTGAACATACAAAGCAACAGTCTGAAACCCTCTGTTCTCACCCAAACTTCCACATTGTTGAACCGGGGACGCAGACTATCAGTGATGCCCATGGTCTTTTGAGCCAAGGAGCCCAGCCCATCACTATTCTATTCTGTAGATTGACTCAAAGTAAAGCTACAAGACTTAAATTTTTCTCCAGTGACTGTGCAGTTAGGAGTGAGACATGAGAAGGGAAAAAGAGTCAGTTCTTTTCCCCATCATTCCTTTTCTTCAGGAATAGGAAGAAAATATGCCGTCAGTAACAGACTCATCATAGGGACCAGCTCTGTGCTTCCTGTCTTTTAACACTTTGACTAGCTGGTAAACTGTACTACTCTGTACAGAACATGTATGGAATCATCCCTTCAGAATAGAAAATAGAAAGTAACTTTGTATATTCTCACATCCCTTTGAGAATCCTGAGCAGGTGCTTCCAAAGTGTGTCCAACCTTCAGACTTCCTGGCATCATGTTGTCACTGTCTACAAAGCTGGTACCCGACTGAGATACCAAACAGTCTTATAACGTTTTGTGATTTTGTGTTGGGCAGCATTCACAGCTACCCTGGGGATAGGGTAGCTATCCACAGCTATCAAGTGGATGCACCTGAGTGCTGGCTCTTTTTTACAGCATTTGAGTGATGAATTTGTACTTGCTTTCCTATCCGTCTCTATACAGCCAAGCAGGGAAAACAAAACACAACCAAACCAATGAGCTAGGCCATTCTTTAAATCCTCCAATGGGTCATTCCCATACACCCTAGAAAATCCAAGGCATCAAGTGGAGAATTTCATACAGAAAGAGCATTTTGAAGTATGATTCTTGCACCTTCCTAATTTACTTTTCAACAGCTTCTCTTAGCTTATGCCTGGAATGTCACTTTTCTAATGGGAACACTTGTCCTCGTGGGAAATAAATGACTCAGGCATTTAAAAAAAAAGTTCCAGGAAAAGTGATGATCTTGCACCCTGCATCTTGGAAGATGGGGCCTCAGGGTTCCACTGGGGGCACTGTGATGGCTGTCAGTGTGCTCTCACATTGGAAGCTACTTTTCTTCTAGAGATGCCCACGTCTCTTGTGCCAGGCAGAGTGTGGGTGCAAATGGGCTTTCTCACAAACTCTGGCCCTAGCTGTTTATTTTGAAATTTTAGCCTTTGCTGTTTACTCAGATTTCAGTCATGATATTTTCCAAAACCAAACTTGGAATCTGTAGTATCTTTCCTTTCCTTCTCAAAACATTAACACCACTTTGGCCACAGACGTCAGCTTTCTTAGCTGTGAAAAGCCACTGAGATGACAAAGTGCAGAGAGATGGTGGTGATGCCCAGGAGTGCGCCCCAGCCCACACGGGTAGTTACCAGCCGGACACTTATTTGCAGTCTGACTTTATCATTTTCAGCCTCCTGGCTTTGCAGCTGCTGCCTCTTCTTTCTGCAGCTCTCCACGGCCACAGATCTCTGCTTATCATCCATTTCCACTCTGGCTTTGTCTGTGTTGTTTTGTAAGCCTGGCTCTGAGTCGTTTCCGCAGCGTGTAGGACATTGTCAGGGACTCCTGGATGAGCTGCCTGCCCTGCCTCAGTCATTCTGAGTCGTCTTTGTCTCATTTCTCTTTTGATGGCCTAATTTCACACACATTCCGACTAAAGACTCTTTTCAAAATAAGCAGCCGATGTGGGTGTGCTATTGTTCCATGTGGCTGCTGGATTATTATTTTTTAAATGTATTCACTGCAAGGATTTATCATGTAAACTCCTATTGAAAAACCATTGCCCCCGGGAAGGATTTGAGCATTTGGGTAATTTCCTGAAATTCTCAAGTGTACGTGTCTGTAGTGTCTTTTTTTTCCCCTCTTCAAATGGATGTAGCCATCTCCGACCGATCCATAAACAATATTGATTGCACAAAAGCACAAAACTGTCAATCTTGATGCTAAACCCTCATCTCCTGCTGCACACCCTGATCTCCAAGAGGAAGCTCGGGTCCTAAAGAGGGCACACTGTTTGGATTTACATTTACCAAGACACCTCACCAATTTCCTTCATGTCAGCATTGTGTCAGTTTGGGACTATAAGCTGGAAAATTATCCTGCCTATGAAAATGTTTGTGTCGCTCTTCTGAATCCAGCAGAGGCATCTGTAAATGCAGTAATCCACACACTCCAACACAGAATGCACAGTCTTGCACTGTTCTGCTTGATTTGATGACCTAATACACCGAGGCCATTAATAAGTGAAATTATTTGAGAACTTGCTTTGCTGCCTAAAATCTGTGGAAGGCAAAAAAAAAAAAAAAAAAAAAAAAAAAAAAAAAAAAAAAAAAAAAAAAAAAAAAAAAAAAAAAACCACTTAAAGACCTTTTCCCCTTTCCTTTATGGTTTTATCACTTGAATAAATAATTCTGCCTTGTAACCTCCATGGTCTGTGAGGTTAATTGACACCAAAAGAAACTTCCTGCTGATTTAAGGGAGTCTAGCTTTACATGCTTTCTACCAAATAATCTGGTATTTCTGGGCTTTTCCTTATTGAGCATGTATTCCCCAACAGATTCATGCTGTTTCAAAAGCTGTAGTCATAGAACAGTGTGCTTCACAAATCTTGCTAATATATTTGAAACACATGGGTTATCAAAATTATTACGCAAAGTTTATTTTCAAAATCTATGCTTATGTGATCTTTTGGGAAGTCCTGCCTTATAAACCACACATGTATTCCCTCTGACAAGAGTCAGTCACTTTAAGTAATTCAACACTAATGTAGAAATACAGACCCTGTAGTTTAGCCCCAAGACTGGTTAAGAGTCCAGGAAGGCCCGTTAGTTTAGGACAGATGCAGGGTGGTGTTACACCAGCCTGGTAGCTGAGTCTTGGATCAAGAACAGCTTAGAACGACTCACACATTTCACTAATTTTAAGTGCAAACTCCCTTGAGGTCCCAGTAGACCAGTGTCCTACTCTATGAAAGTGAATATAACCTTGAAGTCCATGAGAAGGATGGGATTGCTCAGTGCATAGAGAATGCCTGGTCTTATCACTTTCCTCTCCTTCATCTTCTAGCTTTTTATTATCTTTGAGTTTCACATGAGGGACCGTGGGAAGCTAAAAATAAAAATCTGACTTCTGGAGGGTTGTATAGCAAGAAACAATAAAACTTTACCTGGATAGCCAGCAGAACAAGACTGGACAGCAAATTCATTTAGAAACAGAATTAAATGACCCAAGTAGCCATGTGGGATTTTAGTATAAGGCTGACCAGGATGGAGCAGTGTGAGATGAACAGTTAGAAAATTTTTCTTCCCTCCTGTCCATCATGGCTCATCTTTATGTACATTCCCAGACCACTGGACTTCACTAAAATATTGTGGTCACGTTTGAAAGGGCCTGTCTTAGATACTTCTTTATTGACATGATAAAGCACCATGACCAAAAGCCGCTTAAAACTTTCAGGTCACACTACATCACTGAAGGAAGTCAGGGCAGGTCAAGGCAAAAGCCTAGAGTCAGGAGCTGAAGCAGAGGCCACAGAGAAGTGCTGCTTACTGGATTGCTCCTTATAGCTTGCTCAGTCTGCTTTCTTATAGAACCCAGGATCACCTCCCAAAGGGTGGCACTGCCCACAATGACCTGGGCTCTTGTACATCAATTATTAATCAAGAAAATGCCCCCACAGGCATTCCCATAGGCCACTCTGGTGGGGGCATGTTTTCAATTAATGTTCTCTTTTCCCAAATGATTCTAATGTGTGTCACGTTGACAGAAAACTAACCAGGACAGGGTCCATCTGTCCACTGCTAGAGATGCTGATGTCAGCAGGCCAAGCTTCCCTTTCATTCATTTTTCCTGCTTCTGGATTCTGATTTTTAAGTCTTACGTATGAAATGAATTCATTACATGATTACATAGAAAAACAAGACATGAAGTTTGACTTCTAGAAAAACTCCCAAATGGGAAAAAATAACTACCAAAAGGAAACTCATCAATATATCAGGAGTCAGTGTTGGTGAGAATCTTGAACCTTTTGAGCTCCTTTTATCTAGTTTTAATTTTTCAAACCATAAACATGTGACATTATAGCTAGAATGTGGTTTGGTCATCACACACACACACACACACACACACACACACACACATACACACACATGCTTGAAACACAGCAAAGTCAAATTAAAGAAATAGACGTATTACTTAGAATTTATGATTACAAATGATATCTTTTTGATCTCTTTGAAAGTACAGGGAGGCAATCAAAGAGGAAGAAGCAAAATTTCCAAAGGCTCATTAGGGGTTTACTAGTCTCAATTGGTGTTGGTTTTGGGGCTTCTCTTAGTAAAGCAATACCATAGAGTGGGGTGGATAGGTGTCATCATTGGCTTTCTCTCACAAAATACGTGTAGATGTGTATCTTCGGCAGAATCCTTACTGCATGTTACATTAAAAAAACCATCTCAGTGACCACACTGGGGTTCTCTGATGGGCACAGTTACTGACTGCCTAGTAACAGAACTGGGTGATGCTGGAGGGGAGGGAGGAGAACAGAGTGGGAGAATGGGGACCCAGATTCTGACTCTGTTGCACTTGGGGGAAGCAGAAGCTGGCTGTGCTGCCTGCATGGGACCCCAGAGGTCAGTGCACTCCTGGCTTAAGATCCTTATTCTGCTGGCGTTCTGTTCAGCATTGCAACATCAGGAGCATTTTCCACAGGGATCTATTTTTTAGAATATCCCATGTATTAGCATTATGTACATAATGGAATACACATTAGATTAGAGATGCATATATGTACATCTCTCTGTTTATCATGCAATTTAACTTTTATGTCACTTGATGAAATATTGTTTTCCATTAACACATAAGAAATCTGACCTTGGAGATGTCTCGTTGGTGAAAGCATGCACTATTCTAGGAAAGTAAATCTATTCTCCAGGTCCAGGGGATGGCTTCCTAAATCATAGATGCATTTGTTAGGAAACCACCGGGCTCTGGGAGGCATTTCTACCCTCAAATTGATGAACTGTGCTCCCAGCTCCACCTGAGATTTGCCTCCTGCCTTCTTTGTGGCCAGAGGACACTGCTACAGTTCCTTGTCATTCCTCCCTGCTCCTCCTCACCACACCTCTCCTTCATTTGTGTTCTTAGCCATTCTGCACATCCCCAGGAGTGTTGTCAGGACCCCATTGACATGCTCACGGGGGCTAGGGATATTGTCCCTTATGGACAAACCATGGACAATCAGGGGTAGAAGCACACGGCTCAGTACTGTTATCTTTTTGCTGAATCATTCTGAGCAGTATTCTATGTGGATCTGCAGAAAACCCCCAGTGGATCTGTATATTTACAGGGTGTCCTAGTTAGGGTTTTTGTTATTGTTGTTTTGTTTGTGTGTTTTGTTATGAAGAAACTCCATGACCATTGCAACGCTTATAAAGGAGAACATTTAATTGGGACTGGCTACAGTTTCAGAGGTTTAGTTCATTGTCATCATGACAAGGAAGCATGGTGGCATGCAGGCAGATACGATGCTGGAGAAGGAGCTGAGAGTTCTACATCTGGACCCACAGGCAGCAGGAAGAGAGAGAGTCACTGGACCTGGCTTGAGCATCTGAAACCTCAAAGCCCATGCCCCAGTGACACACTTCCTCCAACAAGGCCACACCTCCTACTTGTGCCACTCCCTATAGGCCTATGGGGGCCATTTTCATTCATATCAGCATGGGAATAGCATTACTTTTATGAAAGTATACTGCAACAGGAATCTGTTTAGCAATTTGTTACAGTATACATTTACACTAAAAAATTTAAGAGAAAAACATAAAGACCAAAATACAGAGAATTAGCTCAATAGTGGATCTTAGATTAAATTTGTCTTTTCTGATTCACTCCTCAGTCACCTAATTGGTTCATAGATAAATATATCTCTTTATAACCTTTAAATCAATGAGGCCACTGAAAGAATAAAGGCGCTGGTTGTTCGGTGCAAGAGCCATGGTTACCAAAGTTAGAATGGGCTTTATTAGAAAAAAGAGGGGATAGGACAGGGGAAGCCAGGCCTGGCAGAAAGAGAGGTGCAGAGAGAGGCAGAGAGAGAGAGAGAGAGAGAGAGAGAGAGAGAGAGAGTAAGAGAGACAGAGAGAGACAGAGAGAGACAGAGAGACAGAGACCAGAGACCAGGGGAACATGGCACCGCCTTATAAAGGCCAGGACGCATCTGCGCACACAGGTCCACGTGCAGAGATCACACGGTCATGACCTTGTAACCATGAGGCATGGGTTACACAGGACGTATGACCTGGAAATGACTAGGCGGAGATGACTAAGTGTCCTGCCGGGCATGCGAGACCATGGGGTGTGGTTGGAATTCCTATCAGTCACTACTTAAAATTACCATGTTGAGAAGTTTCCTTCTAGTTATTATTCATGCTGGAATCAATAGTCTCAAACTTTTTCAGATGTACTATCTCATTTTGATTTTCTCATCAATGTTTTACCACCCTTCTGCCCACCTCCACCCCTAAGCAGATGGGCCGAGTCACCAGTTACTCATGGCCTGGTCACTGCGCTGGCTTCAGCATGGGTCCCTCTGCTTTCTCTTTTACTCCCCGCTGAACCTCTATGCTCACACTGTTCTCTTCCTAACACGGAAACCTCTGCTCAAACCCCTTCTGGTGGCTGAGGAGGCCTGGTCTAATCAGGCTCTGCTCTGACTTTATTTTCCATGACTCAAATTGCTTGCTCCATTTCACCACATTGGCTTCCTTATTCTTCAAGCAAAGAAGAAATCCCCTCCGCTTGGGTCCCCTTCACCCACATTAGATGCTTCTGGTCATATATTCACTCCAACACTTCAGATATCTACTTGAATGAAGCTTATTAATAGTTTACCAACTGGACTGGCTAGTTTTATGCCAACTTGACACAAGCTAAAGTCATTTGAGAGGAGGGAACCTCAATTGAGAAAATGCCACCATAAAATAGGGCCATAGGCAAGCCCATAGGGCATTTTCTTAAGTAGTAATTGATGTGGGAGGGCCAAGCCCATAGGGTGCCATGGTGCCAACCCTGGGCTGGTGGTCCTGGATTCCAGAAGAAAACAGGCTGAGCAATCCATGAGGAGCAAGCCAGTAAGCAGCACTCCTTCGTGGCCTCTGCATCAGCTCCTGCCTTCAGGTTCCTGCCCTGTTGAGTGCTGACTTCCTTTGATGGTGAACAGTGATGTGGACTTGTAAATAAACCCTTCCCCTCCAAGTTGCTTTGTTCATGGTGTTTCATCACAGCAATAGAAACCCTGACTGAGACACTAACTCTTCTATTTAAAATCACAAACCTTGTGTTCTAAACCAGCATTCCATATGCTTCTCCCTGATCAACATTTTCCCAGATAGATTACTTTATATGATTTGTCCTTATTAAATTGCTTCTGTTTATTTATTGTGCTGAATGTAAACTCTAAGGGCAAAGATGTTGTTTTGTTCTTAGCTCTCAGGACAGAGCTTGCTTGGCTTGCTGTCAGTGCTCAGCACATATTTGAGTGAGTATGAAATGGGCAAGTGATGAGTGCGCTTTGTTCGTTTGTCTGTTCTACTCCAGCCAGATGGACAGCAAAGAGTCAGAAAGATGGAGGGACTCTACCAAGTTCATACAAATAAGGAAGTGGCAGAGTTACACCTCAAAGTAGTTTTCCTAACTTTAATGACGCTGATGCAAAAAAAAAAAAAATCGAAATAGTCTTTGTATTTAGAAACTCACATTTAAGTTATATTTATGAGTATAGAAAACTTGTGTGGGGAGAGCTGCTAATGGACTTAAAAATGCAAGTACATGTGTTCCCTTTTTATCTCTGTGAGAAAGCTCCAGCCAGGCAGTGATGGTGCTCACCTTTAATCCAGCACTCAGGAGGCAGAGACAGGTGGATCTCTGAGTTCAAGGCCAGCCTGGTCTATAGAGTGAGTTCCAGGACAGCTGGAGCTGTTACACAGAGAAACTCTGTCTCTAAAAACAAAAACAAACAAACAAAAAACACAAAGAAAGAAAAAGGAAGAAAGAAAGAAAGAAAGAAAGAAAGAAAGAAAGAAAGAAAGAAAGAAAGAAAGAAAGGAAGGAAGGAAGGAAGAGGATGGAAGGAATTAAGGAAGAAAGGAAGAAAGGAAGAAAGGAAGAAAGAAAGTTCCAGAAGCAATTCAATGTCTGCTCCCAGGACATGGCTACCTGTGAACCTAGCTTCATTTCCAGGATGTAGAAGCCTGGCTCCATCTCCAGGATGTGGAGGCATGTGAATTTCTTCATTTCCAGACACAGGGGCATATGAACCTGACTTCATTTTTATTTTCAGTGTCTTTAGTTTTTTCTTTCAGCTCGGTTTTCTCACTTTGAAAAGTCTTGTCTTTATCAATGTTGAAAGGTCTTCAAGTCCTCTTTTGGATCGTAGATAGAAATCAAGAAAGGAAATAAAATTGTGTAATCAGCCAACTACTAAGGGCCAGCAGATAACAGCAAAAGAACAAGGCAGGTCGTCACCTGGACAGCGGCGAGGCACAGGGGCCCCACTGACACAGTTCTTCATATGCCAGTGGGAACCCATAACTGTATGACGAGCGAGAACACGTGGTTTAAGGAGTTCAGATTTGTAGGGTACTAGGATAAGAGTCTGGCAATGGAAGGATGAGATGGTATCGTGAACTGGGTAAGATGACAATATGCTAATGAAAAACAGGAACTTCCTGAGTGTGAGGGGTAGAACCGTTTATAACTCACAGTAGCAGCACAGGTCAGAAGATTAGCATCGTTGCTCCAGTTCCCACATTTGGATTTCCATGAAGAGCCACCGAGAGGGTCAGATGGAGGCTGTGCACACTGCAGATCAGGAGGGTCAGATGGAGGCTGTGCACACTGCAGGTCAGGAGGGTCAGATGGAGGCTGTGCACACTGCAGGTCAGGAGGGTCAGATGGAGGCTGTGCACACTGCAGGTCAGGAGGGTCAGATGGAGGCTGTGCACACTGCAGGTCAGGAGGGTCAGATGGAGGCTGTGCACACTGCAGGTCAGGAGGGTCAGATGGAGGCTGTGCACACTGCAGGTCATGAGGGTCAGATGGAGGCTGTGCACACTGCAGAGCTGTGCTACAGGAGAGGAGCCCCAAGCTTAGGGATCCAGCATCCTTAGTATCTGGGCTGCATGAGCGTGTTCTGTGTTCTCAAAGGAGGCTCCATTTCTATCTTTCAGGGTTTCTGCTGGACAAATCCTTTCAACGGTATCCTGAAACATCTGCAGACAATGTAAGGCATCTCTAACAGGCATCCCCTGTACTTAGAATGAAGCTAGAGTGCTCTCCAGCTGCCTGCTCACACTCGAGCACCTCACATGCCCCTCCCTTACTCTTGCCAGCTTACTCCCAGCTTCCAAATTGAAACCCTCTCGTTAGAACCAACAGGTACTTGAGTTTCTCTTCCTTTTTTTTTTTTTTTGTCTCAAGAACAAATGTCAATGCTACAACAGACCGCACATTTCCACTCCCCAGGTCCACCTCTCCCATCACAAGCATAGGAACTAGTCAGGCACAATGCTTCTCTTAGTGCTTTCAAACCAATCTCAGTTTGCTTTGCAGACATTCTCTTTGTGCAGCCCAGAGTGACCTCACATTTGTGGTCCTTCTGTCTGTGCTTCCTGGGTACTAATATTACCAGTGTGTGCCAGCATGCTGGGCAGGATACTTTTCTTCAGTGACTGGGCTCCCAGAGCCAAAGACACTGACTTCCTAAGAATTCTGTTCCTGTCAAGGATGTCTTCACTATCCAGTCACCTTTGCTGTCCTCTCTTCACTCTGCTCTGTCTCTTTTAAGGGTTCAGGACCTTCATATTGCTCTTGATTGCTGTTAGTTAAGGGAGGGGAAAAGGAGCCTGAAACACTCCTCCAGCCCTAAGTTCTTTGTCTGGAGATCTGAGTTAATGACACTTTCTGAGGCTTTGAGATTGTGTGACTGAAATTGAATGTGCGCAGTGTGACAGCTAATAGGACTCTTCGACCAGTTTCTCAAAATTACAAGGCCATTTTGGATGTTCTATGAGTAAGGCACATTTTTACCGTCCCCAGTAGCTAGCATTAAAGTCTTCCTCTTTTTCTTCAAAACTTCCACCCCTCTGAACTTCTGTATGTCTACCCCACCATGTCTCATCAAGCTTTACTGCTTCTTCTGTTTTTCATCCATCACACATTTGGCATTCTATTTTATGGAGAAATCGGAAGTCCTTACATTCCTGTAACAAACCAGCAACCTTCTCTGCATCTACTCCACTTTCTTAATTTTCTTAGCCAAGCCTTTTCTTTCCACACATGCTCTCAGCTTTTTCTGTACCTTCATGATGATCCCACCCGCTCCCCGACCATTTCTAATCCTTCTCAGTCCTCACCGTTCCCCAGAATGGAGCTTCCTAGGTATCAAAGGACCATGCTGACAGCTGAGGCCCGGAGCCTTTCATCCTCCCCGCTGGATCTGTTGGCAGCTTGGGACACCCTTCCTTTCTTCTCAAACCTCTCTCAGCTTCTGGAAGGTCATGTTCACCATTGGTCCTCTGGACCCCTCTGCTCAGTCCTTTTCACTCTCCTTGGATGGCTCTGGGAATTGATTCAACCCCTAACCAAGCTGCCCATCAGATGATCCTAACCTCAATAGCAAAAGAATGCAGGAACTGGATTCAGAGTGGACTGACCCTAAAGCTACAGCCTAGTGGCCCTAATGAGAAGCAAAACATCCTTTTTCTGCTCTGGGGAAACATTTTTAAAATACCAGAGTAGACTGTATAACCAGCCAGAAGAGAAGAATCAGATTTTGATATGCAGAAGTAGTTACAGTAGTTTAACACATATCAAAACTATATTAACTAGTTGGAAGAGTTATAAGGTTCATGACTACCAAAAAAAAAAAAAATCTAGATTTCTTTCATCAAAACAGTGGCAGAAAGATGAATGTTGAAGATCCTAACACTTTTGTTGGAAACCGGTGAAAAGCAGGTATTTGTTCTATGTTGCAGAAATTTACCTAGCTGTTTTCTACAGGTGAGCTGAGAATGCATCTTAGACACAATAAATTTGAACCTCTAGCTGAAGAGACATCCTAGAAAAGTGGTTTGTAAGTTCTACCACTTATAAAATGTAGAAGGTGATTTTATCTAGGGAGGAAGAGGCAGCAGTAAGACTACAAAGACCAAGACTGCCATGTCCCTCTAGACACAGCCACTGGAAGCAGGAAGAAGGGAGGAAGAGATTTCCCTGAGAGCCTCCAGAGGAATAAGCCTTACCGACACTTTGATTTCTGGCCTCCGAAACTAGAAGAGAATCAATCCTGTGGTGGTGGTACACAGCATTGTTTCTTTGTTTTCATTTAGGGCAGCAGCTGCAGGAGCTGAGGACAGTAGGTGAATATCATGGCCTGTAGTCAGGTTTGCCCAGAGTCAGCAAGAAAACTCAGTACTAAGCATTTGTCCTCAAATGACAAAACCCAAACCATGTTTTGGTCCTCCTCCACACCTTTTGCCTGTCAGAAATGGTGCCTGCCAAGGTGTGTGGTGGCTGCCCCTTCGCTCTTCGCCCTCAGCACTGTGGATGTGGGTGTTGCTTACTCCTTCAATACTGATTTTCCAGCTTTCTATGGGAAAGAGAAAAATCCAGTTAAAGGAGGAAAGCTTTACTTTGGCTCATGGTTTCAGGGCTTTCTAGCCAAGGTTGTGTGGCTCCATCACTTTTAGGCATGTGGCAAGGAAGAAACATCTTGACGGAAGAGCACAGTAAAGGGAAGCTGTTCACCTCCTGCAGACAGGGAGGGACGTGGGAGAACAGGAAGAGAGATGTGGGAGAGAGGATCGGCTACATCTCCAGTGGCCTTCTTCCTACCACCCTCTCGCTTCTCATAGTCCATTCAGCTGCAAACTCATCAACGAATTAATCCACCGAAGAAGTCGTCACCCTCATGATCCAATCACCTCTGAATAGGACCACCAGCTGAGGACCAAGTCTCTGAAGTCTTTGGGGGCTGTCCTTGTACAAAACAGTAATAAGCAGACCTGAAATCTCTGCCCCCGCCCCACTGTCTTCCCTTCTCAATCTCTGGTATTTTTTCCTTTGCTAACCAGCTCATGAGCACTGGGGTCCTGCTGGGGCTCAGTCCCAGTGCCGCCTTCTTATTTTCTTTCTCACTCTGTAGACTTTGAAATATCTGTCTGTTTCCATTGGCTCAGTCTGAAGCTATGGACTCCCAAATTTATACTGCCAGCTCAGATTTCTTTTTTAAGCTTCAGATCTATATTTACCGCTGCTTACTTTATATTTTCACTCGGATGTCTCATACTTGTCAAACTTAGCATGTCCCCTCCCCACTCTCACCCATGGCCCCTCGTCTAATGTTTCTTACCCTTTTGAATACACTCTTCCTTCCTTGGTTGTTTTCACGAGTTCCCTTGACTCATGCCTCCCTTTCATAATCAGCTTCACTCTGTTTCCAAAGCCCAGCCCTCCTGCCTCTCTACTCTGTCACACATGTGCTCTCTTCTCCATGCTCACTGCTAGCATCTCGTCTGCACTATGACCACCTATCCAACGGGCTTCTCAAGCAGCTTCCTGCTTCCTCTGCCTCGCTCCTTGCTCTACTCCTTTTGAAACAAGGGGAGGTCGGCGTGATTAAAACGGCAGACTCAAAATGACACTTCTTGCTTTGAGCTCTAATGGCTTTCAATTACAACTAGTCTAAAATCCAAATCCAAGTCTAGAAAGCTCCGAATCTGCTGTGTGGGGTCTGCTACCATTGCTGTTCAGAAATAAAGAACTCATTCTATCAACTGTCAGGAAGCTGGCTGACTGCCAGTGTTCAGCTGGAAGTCCCCTACAAGGATTATGTTTCTCAGCATGATGGTTCCCCTTTCTCGGTAGCCTTTGAGTGAAGACTGACTGGTGATTGGGGAGGGTGATACAGAAGCCCAAGTTTTCATTTACCTTGATCAATATCAACTTAGTTAACTTGAAGGGTCAACTTACACCAACAAAGCATTATGGATCAACTTTGCTGTCTTCTGCTGCCTCTCAACCCTTCCATGGATGTTGATTTCATCTCTTTATATACCATTCCCTACACTAGTCTCCATCTTGACCTGCCTTGTGAAAACCTATGGTAGCAATTTATGAATGAGACATCAAAATCAAGGGCAATAACGATTCCACTATCATCTTTGATGCTCATATTATATCTCAAATATCATACTTGTAGACCTCAGGGCTACTTGTTAAGAAGGATATAGACCATGGCTGGGGACTCTTAGGATGCCAAGAGCCTGAAAGTCACACATAAGACAGTGACAGGCAAGAGATCTACTTACCAGGAGTGGTGCTTACTCAACAAATGCACAGTCACAACCTTTAGACTTTAAAAAGCTGTCAAGTAGACAAGAACATCATCTCATATTACTCCAGGGACCACAATTAATATCCATGGGATACATGTTTGGGCTCAATGGAAGGGTGATGTTTCTCACTTTATGAGCATTCACTTTATGAGACTTGTGTGATCTCATCTCAGGGGTAAAGAAGCAGGAGCTCCTGAGCTGGAAGACTCACTGACCAGATGACTACCCTCTCTGTGACAATGTTCTACAGCTTCGTGCTCTAGAACATGGCTTTACAAAGTACCTGACAATGCTGATAAGTGTATTTCGACAAATGGATTTCATAGCCAAGTGAAATTTGGCAGAAGGGGCAGCTGTGTTAGGCAAATGGTTCTCATCACAAGATTTCTTACAGTTTAATGCATCAAAAGTGCATTGTGTAGGCACATGGAGGCCACCTAGCACTTAGTATCATTTAGAAGCCATCTTGAGCAAGGGCAAGTCAAACAGACAAGGCGAAGTTTGATGGCACCTACTTCAAGAAGTTCTGTTTCAGATAATTCTTTTTATTGCTGTTGTTTTCAGTGCTGGGACTGAACCTAAGGTTCAAACACACTAAGCCCTTCCAATGAGCTGCATCCCCAGTGCTGGGACTGAACCTAAGGTTCAAACACACTAAGTCCTTCCAATGAGCTGCATCCCCAGCAGTGTTCGGGACCACTGCATTCCTGAGTCATAACCCAGAAAAGTGAGAATAGAATGTAGGTTGTTGAGAACTGGTAAGTGGTGTCCCTGAAAGCCTGAATGTTGCCTAAAATGTTCCATTTCTCTCCGTGTTCCAGAGGGCCCCCCTTCCTTACACTTGTCCTCGGAGCCCCTCCTGTCAGAATCGGGCTGCAGAGCAGACAAAAGCTTAGTGTTGCCATTTTCCTTGGCTACCACAGCAACTCCTCTTCAGATATACCAGCAGTCTGGGGTGTTCATAAGGTCCCTGGATAAAGAATCCCTCCAAATACATTTATAGCTGGATCACACAATTGGGAGAATATCAGCTACTGTGGTGAAAATCCATAACTTCAGAGAAGGCTCCAGCCAGCAAATTTTACTGCTCTTGCGACAGCCAAGGTCACTTACATTTTGTGCTATCCAAACATTATTATCAGTCCCAATTACCCAGCTGCCTAATCAACACCCATAATTAATTCTCTCCACTCACTCCCCTTTATTCAGTGCTTACAATGATGATGTAACCACTCCCAAAGAAGGAAAGAAAGGGCCAGTGCAGCCAGGCTCTTGCTTGTGAGTATCTTAATAATTTTCTTCACAGTTTCTTGCAATCCCCATTCCAAATATCTGTTGATTGGCTTGATTCTTTAACTGTGGTGGAAAGTATTCAGAAGACCCAGTCAGAAGTGCCAGAGAAATTCTATGGCCACGAAGGATGGACAGCTCTTACTATTTCCTGACCATGGTACTGTCTGAAATAGATGAGTGGATGCCCTCAACAGATTGGGAAAGCAGACAAAGAAGATGAGGACTGCTGTAAGATCAGCCTTCATTCACATAACCTTTCTTAATTAATGTCACCACTTTGAAAGAACTGCTGGGTGACTTGACAGAATTATTTTAAATGATTTTATCTGCTGTGGAGATGGATCTGGTGGGACAAAATCCTAGCAGTTCAAAATTGGTGGCCAAATATTAAAGAGAATTTGAGCTGTTAGAATGAATACCTCCAAGTCTTTCTAAATTCTAAGAAGGGAAAACAGATGATGGCAAATTAAATATCTAATTATTTCGTATGAAAGCTAATAAATCACCTCTAAGCCAAATACATTATATATGACTATCATGTAAGCACACTGATATTGTTATTTATCAGAGTATTTACCTTTTGATTATCAATACACCTCTCTCTCACATATACACATACACACTGTAGCACTTCTACAAAATACTGAGGATGTTCCTATGGCAACTACAGCCTATTTCATAGCACTCATCTTGGTACAAAGTGAGTCACAGAAGTCTACCATGGTATAAAGAGTATCTGCTAATGCCTTCTGGGTCAAGCTTTCTGCATATGAGTAGCATGTTCTTGTTATTGACTATAGCTATATTATACATCAAGAATAGTACAAGTTGGAATTTGATTACTCAATATGCATCTTACTTGAAACAAAGTCCTTAAATACAAAGGGTCACAAAGGCCATCTTAAGTTAGTGACAGCTGTGGCATTTCATCTACAGGCTGAAGAAACTTTGAGTGGGTCCACAGTACTTCAACACCATAGGAAGCCTGAAGCCAGCCTGTCTGTCTGTCTTTTCTTTTTTCCTTTTCTTCTCTTCTCTTCTCTTCTCTCTCTCTCTCTCTCTCTCTTTCTTTCTTTCCTTCCCTCTCTCTCTTTCTTCTTTCTTTCTTTCTTTCTTTCTTTCTTTCTTTTTTTCTTCTTTTTTGATAAGGTCTCACTTTGTAGCACAGATCCACACTGGTATGGAATTTGCTCAATGGCTCAGGTGACCTTGAACTCACTTTGCAGCTCAGGCTGACCTTGAACTTGCTGTAATCATCCTGCCTCAGGCTTCTGAGTTCTGGGATTATAGACAAAGGTCACCTTGTCTGGTTTATAAGCCACTCTTAATGGAAGGGTCTTATTGCTTCCATATACCTAGGTACTTTCCCAGCTTCCCTATGAAATTTAATTTCCTCTTCAAACAAGTAGTAGATCCAAGGGATGTGAGCAGTTTGTAGGAAGTGTTCAGCATATTCCTGAAGCTAGTGGAGTAACAATGGTGTTAGAATCAATAGTGCCCCCCCCCAACCTGCTGCTGATTGATTTCATAATCAGAAAGAGCTATTTAATCCCTTTGGATCTCAGTTTCTTCATGTATAAATTGAAGGTTGGGGCTGGGTAATATTCAGCATCTGATTTGATTCCAAGAATATGGGGCATTATTTCTGGTGGGATCAAATAGCATGGACAAGTGGGACTATTTTTCAGGATGTAATTAGAAAAGATAATGGAGAACAAAATGGCCTTCATCCTTAAAGAACCAAGGCAAAGTTCAAGAAGTTCACACGTGTTTGTAATGTGTTGTTTTTTATATTAGAAAAAAGTGAAGTCCCTATCAAGAGAGACAAAGCCAGCCCACTCTACTGAGGAGCTCATGCTTAGGTCTTTTTTTTCCCCCTGGCTCTGCCTCCATGAATTCACAACCCAGAGCAAGTAGGCATGAAGGCCTTCAGCAGAGAAGCTAGAGGAAGGGGCAGGTGATGGAGAAGTTCCATCAGAAATTCCAGTAGGAAGGTCAATGCCTTCCACCCTAACTTGAGAGGGAGCTGGAAATGGGACAAAGGACGATGCTGAGGTAGAGCTCTTGTTATCGCTAACATCTCAACATAGCTTGAGATGCTTAAGCTTGCCCCATCTTCAAGGATAGTCTCTGGATCTCCACAAATGCCACTGGGATCTCTTCATATTAAGAATTATGGGTTTCCCCTCATGTTCTCAGACCACTACTACCTCTGTGAATCAACCTGTCCCCTTGGTGCCCTAGCCAAATGGTGGTGTCAGGTAGTTTTACAATATCGTAGTTGCCATCCCCACACTTGTTTTATAGTGACAAAGGCCTTATTTTCCCACTCAAAGTTAGAAAACCATGTGACCAGTCTAGAAATGTATTAATGAAAAGACAAGGATAGAGACCAGGAAGCAAGGCTGTCCTGAAATGCCCATGATATCTGGGGTCTGCCATTCCTTGGTTTCCAATTAGGGATAGGATCATTTTATATAAACCCTGGTTCTTGAGATCACTGTGTGTTGAGTCTTCCTTCACATTCTAGATGTACACAGAGGCATAAGTTTGGAACTGGACTTGGAATGAAAGGGTGCCAATGCTTCTGGGTCTTTTATGATCAAGAGAAAGACTATGGTGGTTGAAAACCCTTCAACTCACATTTTGGAATTCCTGCCATCTTGGTGTCCTTCACTGGATGGACACTGACTTAGAAGTGTCTTGGGGACAGGAAACACTGCCATTTTACTGCTGTGTTCATAGTGCCCAGAACTGTGCCTGGTATAGAATAGGCAATTGCAGAATGAATGAATGATGCCATTTGATCAAAGATGGAAGTATACCAACTTCTCACAGGTTTTTAATATTAGATGTAAGAACATTTTTACAAGAGAAATAGGTGATAGGAATAATAAAAAGATGGCTCCCACCCTTCTCAACTCCTCCACTCTTCCCAACTTCTACACCCTCTTCAACTCCTAAGCCTTCCCCAACTTCTACTCTTTCCTACTTCTGCACCCTTCCCATGTATTTTCCAGTGTGAATGGATTCCCCTTTAAAGGATTAGCAGCTGTATCAGTTTTTTTTTTTCCTGTCACAGTGATAAAATATTCTGACCAAAGCAACTTGAGGATACATTTTAGCTCACGGTTCAAGGGGAAGTCAAGGCTGAAGGCAATTGAAGTAGGTGATTTCATCCTCAATCGGGAGCAGAGAAACATGAATCCATGGGCATTAGTTACTTTTCTATTGTTGTGATGAAACATCGTGACAAAGGCAACTCAGAAGGGTTTATGTGGGCTTCTGCTTCCAGTTGGATAACAGTTCATGATGTCAGAGTGGAGACAGCAGGCAGCAAGCATGGTAACTAGAGCAACAAGTTGACAAGTCACATCCTAAACCTCAAGCAGGAAGCAGAGAGGAAACCGGAAACTGTGAGAATTTGAACTCTCAAAGCCCACCCCCACAGTGACGTATTCCCTTCAGCAAAGCCATACTTCCTAAGTCTCCCCAAACAGTGCCAATAACCTGGGTATTAAAACCTGTGAGCCTGTGGGGGGACATTCCCTTTTAAACTCCCACAGCGTGCTTGGCAGTGCTCAGCACACTTTCTCTGTTTTTAGAGTCTAGTATCACCTGTCCAGGGGATAGTTCTGTCCACAGTTAAAATGAATCTTCTTCATGTATCTACTAACACAATCACGATGATTCCTCACAGACGTTCTTAGGGGCCAACCTTCATCTAAATAACCCATCACAGGTGTGCATAGACCCCATCAAGGGGACAGTCAACACTGACCCCCCCCCACACACACACTGCATTTCCTCTTCAGTGACCGATTACTCGGAAGTCCCTTGTTTATTTCTTCGACTTCAGTAGAAGTATCTTCAAGGTACAATGCTGGGTGTAGCTGGCATGTGGTACCTGTATCAAAATCTGATCTTGAGCTGCTGCTTCTTTGTTTTCAGCTTCTCACAAGCTGTCTGTGCAATTTTCTCAAGAAAAAAAACACTAATGCTGCATTTTCTTCTATAAAGTCATTTCTGTACTATTTTGTTTTCCATCAAAATCCAATTCAGCTTCGAGTAATAATAATAGGGTTCCATTTATTTCAAATCACCAAAACCCCAATGTTGTTTCAGTAATTTTGTTCTCAGAAAGATCTTACTTTGGAGTGAAATTTTATGTTTTTTTACGTGAAAACTTAAAATGGCCTTTGCTTAATATTTTGAACATGAAACTGGGCCCCTTTATTACCTTAGAAGAAGGTGATTGTTAAGCCAATTATTATGTTAAAAAATTAAATTATGTGAAACAGTTTCTAAGCAACCTGAAAATGTACTAACCAAATAAATATGCAAACCACACACTCTTCTGCCCGAAAAAGCAGGTTCCCTGAGAACCAACACTGAGCACCATTATTTATCTAATTTAAACGGTGCTTATGTACATGTGCTTTGATGTACAGTGTATTAAAAACTGCATGAGATACATTAAATTCTGAAATAGACATGATTCTTTGTATGTGATGCAGGGCCTATGAATGCGGAACTGGAAGCTATAATACATGATTGGTAAAAATGAAGGACTGTAGTCATTGGTTGCCTAGAGTTCATTGTCTAGGGGTGGGACCCACCTTCTAAGTTAGCCTATCTTTTGGTATTGTTATTGTTCAGGTCTTGTTTAGGCAACCATATTATTGCATTCTCATGGGAGTAGCCTCCCTGTCATCTCTAGGAAATATGATCTCACAGCAGATTTCATGGTTATCTGGCTGTTATAATCTTAATCTTTCTTTTCCCTCTTCAGCAATGTTCCCTGAACCTTAGGTGTGGGAGCTGTGTGGCAAGAGCGGCACTCATATCTTGGTGGTAACCAATAGCTATCTAATTGGACTTAAGACCAGCTCAACAAAAGGGCAATCATTGCCTGGTACTAGAAAACTAAATAACTAACTGGGGCTAGTGATGTCACGGATCTTAAAGGACTATTATTGCCATTTTACTAGGCCAGCATAATTCCTAACTGAATCCTAAAACTTGCCTTTATGCCCACAGATAAGTGTAGTTCTCACCTCACATCAGAGAATCTCTTTCTTTACAGGAAACCACAAATGGTCATAATGCAGAGTTCAACTTATCATTGGATGCTCACTCTGTAGGGAGTTGAGGAAGCCCTGATAGAGTAAAGTCCCTGAGTGAATGTGTATTGTTGACATAGACATGGTCATATTGAGAAATCCAAGGCCTTGGAACCATGGGAAATTGGTAAAGCTGTTCCCCTTATGAGTCAGGCTTGGTAAAGCAAAGCCAAGTATGAATGTTATGACTGATCAATCTGTACAAAAACTGGCAATTGCAGCTTCCTCCTCCCAGATGTTTATAGCCTGAGACTGCTCACCTACAGAGACTTCCTACCCAGACTCCTAACAGACTCCCCTGGGTTGTACCTACTAAGCACAATGATGTTTCAGGTTGCTGGTGGTAGCAGGTGCCTTCCATTAGAGCATCCCCCGACCAGATCCCAGCTCTTTGTACACCTGTCTGTCCTATCTTCATTCCCTAGCCGCCCCTAGTCAGGATTCCAGGATCCAAGCATTCCATGGCACAGCCCCAATGGATACATCTACAAGATAACCTTTTAGTCTTTTAAATTGCATATTAGATGAGAAATCATGTCACAGATTACCTCATCATCATCATACATTCCCAATTTAACAAATAGGTAGTTGAGTGCTAATGTAGTTAGCCACTCTCTAGTGTTTTTGCTTTTATCCCAGTTAGTTTAGACCACCTGGAATACTACCAGAAAGTTGAGATTTCAATATGTATTTCAAATTGTCTCCTTGAATGTGGTTCATATATATATATAGTCAGCAGCTGAGAGAGAGAGAGAGAGAGAGAGAGAGAGAGAGAGAGAGAGAGAGAGAGAGAGAATGAACCCATTTCCTTCCACCCCTAGTCTAACCTTGTTATTGCTTTTATATTATTATATTACTTGGAGGTAGTATTTCTAAGAAATGGACTGATTTTATTTGGGACTTTGATTTTATATGTCTGGACAGAGAGCTTTTACAACCTGGTGGCCCACTGGCCAGCTCCTCTGCGGAAAACCTTCCTTACTCACAGCCAGGTTCCACATGCTCTTTCTCTTTACCTTAGGAATTGGTTATTTCTTAACCAGCATAACTGGTTATGCCGGCCCTATGTAGTGTTAATGATGAGACTGAATTACTCTGTGTGACAGAGAAAGTCAGCTTGGGCATTGATGACAACCGTCCAAGCAGAGCACGGTTGGATTGCTCACAGCATTCTAGCACAGCACAGAAATCTCTGCCGACATTGTTACCAACCATGGACATCCAGAGTACAAGAAGTTTAGTCCCAAGAGCAATCAGGCTGCTGTTGGGGAAGCTCACAGGACGTCAGGTTGCATCTGGCCTATGTCACAGGCAGGGTGGATGTCATGCAGTGTGGTACAGCGGAGACAGAACGGATTTAGAGTCAGCCTAATCTGGCTACATTTTAGCTCCTTTTCAGATAGTCATATAACCCTAGGGGCTTTATTTCTCTTAATCTCAGTTTCCTTATCTCTAAAAGAGCACATTTATAAAGGTTGTACAGGATTAAGTGAGGATGAAGTGAGATGAGACATAGATACAAAGCACCTGGATCACTGTAAATTCTTAGTTTACACTTAAATAAATGAATCAGCACTGTTAGACAAGTTAGTATGTTTTAAACACCAATAAATGCTAAGTAATCATTTAGTAATCACCACTTTAGTAATCACCAGTAGTAAGTTTTAATTCTTGCTCTTTGGTTACTCAACTACAGAGTTCCATGGAATTGAAGTTGCCCTTTATTAAGTAAGTATATATGGATTGCTTTTATATAAGCCTGAATTGAGATGAGGCCAAAAGCACAGTGCCATTCATAGGTATGCAGACGAGTTAGCCAGCAATTTCAACCACGTCTGTTCATGGAGAAAAGAAAAGAAGTCCATCTTGGCAGGGCCAGAGCAGGGGATGGGCACTGCCTTTTGAAAGGCTTTGAAAGGGAGAGCAGAGAGATGGGGGAGTGGTTCTGTTGCCCATGGATAGGATAGCAAAAAGGCATGTTCTGGAGGGGAGAGTAAATAGGCAGAGGGAAACAAATGGTGGGATAATTCTTGACTAGCTCGGAGAGGATTCTGAGCTCCTTCAGCAAGAAGCCATGAGTGTGGCAAGATTTCAGACAAAATAAAGTTCCTGATTTTATTTTCTACTGGGCCAAGTGACTGCTCTGTGACAGTTTTGTTGTAAAGTCTGATAAATCATTCCATGCAGATCTTCACAGATAATGAAAATCAGGCCAGCTGAGGACAAATGAAATAAGAAATTGTAGGCACAAAGCTCACCAGTGAACTCTGAGTTTCACTGAAATTATTAAGTATATAATCATCATTTGCTTTGCAGTGTCATTGTATAGACACTGGCAAGGGCAGAGGTTCCTGTATATCGCAAAGAGTTCTAGAAGGTAACAAAACGTAAAGATTGTTTAGTTAATTGCTGTCTACTAGAAGACTTTACAGTTTCTAAGGGAAGCTGCCATGGGGTCTTTTCGCAGACACTTGGGTTATACTCTTAGGATAGCATTCTTTCTTTTCTTGCAGGTGTGAGACATTCCGAATCTATTAAGGGCAGTACCCATACTGCTTAGCAGTTATTGAGTGATAGCTTCTATGTGCTGTCACTGTCCTGAAGACTTTCCTAGCTTTTACTCACTTAAACCTCCATGTGCTACTGCGTACAGTCCTGGGTAGATGCAGTAGCATATTCCTATGATCTGGACACTCAGGCTGAGGCAGGAGGATCACAAGTTCCAGCACCCCTCCGACAACATAGAGAGGCCCTGTCTCAAAAAACAGAACAAACAAAAGAAAACATTACCCCAGCCCTCACCATCTACACACTACTGTCATTATCTTGTTCTACCAATGTAACAAGTAACAACTAAGGTCTTGAGAAGTTAGGCAACTTATTCAAGGTCATATAGCTAGGAAGCAGGAGAGTCAGAATTGAACCTAGTGGTCAGCTCTCATAGTCTGGGCTCTTTGCCCGAGTCATCTTGTGTTGAACTCTTTTTTGTTTGTTTGTTTTTGTTTTTCGAGACAGGGTTTCTCTTTGTAGTTTTGGTGCCTGTCCTGGATCTCGCTCTGTAGACCAGGCTGGCCTTGAACTCACAGAGATCCACCTGGCTCTGCCTCCCAAGTGCTGGGATTAAAGGCGTGCGCCACCATCGCCCAGCTTGTGTTGAACTCTTATCACTAGTGTTCATCCAGGTCTCCATCAGATCTCCAGATACATGTGTTATTGTCCATTCGTAACAGTGGATCCCCACAGCTGAGAGAAACAGGACTAGTGTGAAACATCCCTGCAGGGGTATTTTAGATGTCTTCTTGGAATACGTATCTACCCCATCACAAAATGATTAATGCAAATCCAGACATACTAGGCAACGTTTGGGAAGAAAGGCCTAATCTTTTAATAATACCCAAATAGCTAAAATATACAATTATTCTTCAAATGTAAAAGAACTTTGTGAGAACAAAACTATCTATGTGAGCAACATAATATGACCTGGGAGATTGTGGAATATTAGTTGAAGATGTGCTACATTTGTTTATGCTGTGGAATTTTTGTTTAATGATGCAAAGGTGTGTTGCATTCTTTCATGTTGCATTTGTTTAACTCTGTGAAGCTGTGTGACTTTGCCCGTCTGAAACACCTGATTGGTTTAATAAAGAGCTGTAGCTTAAGTTTTCCTGCCTGGCCCACAGTCAGGATATATCTCTCTCACCTGCCAGTCCCACAGCCTCTCAGACCCGACCAAGTAAACACAGAGACTTATGTTGCTTTCAAACTGTATGGCCGTGGCAGGCTTCTTGCTAACTGTTCTTATAGCTTAAATTAATCCATTTCCTTTAATCTATACCTTGCCACATGGCTCGTGGTTTACCGGTATCTTTCCATGCTGTTTCTCACCATGGCGGCTGGCAGTGTCTCTCTGACTCAGCCTTCCACTTCCCAGCTTTATTCTCCTCCTTGCCCCGCCTATACTTCCTGCCTAGCCAACGGCCAATCAGTGTTTTATTGATTAATTAGCAACACATTTGCCATACATCCCACAGCAAAGAGCTGATTGACCAATAGCAAGGCAGGAGAGAGAAATAGGCAGGATGGGCATGCAGAGAGAATAAATAGAGAGGGAGGAGAGAGAAAAGGAGAGGGAGAAGAGGACACCAGGGGCCAGCCACCCAGCTCCCCAACCAACTATGGAGTAAGAAGTAAAGAAAAGTATATAGAATACTGAAAGGTAAAGGCCAGAGGTAAAAGGTAGACAGGATAATTTGTTATGAAAAGCTGGCTATAAATAAGCCAAGCTAAGGCTGGGCATGCATAAGAAAGAATAAGTCTCTATGTATTTATTTGGGAGCTGTGTGGTGGGCCCCCAAAGAGCAAAAGAATAAAAATAACCAACTACACTTGACATTTGGGGTATAAAAGCAAATGACATTGCTTCTTATTTCATTTCACTCTTATGAGGAGAAATCCATGCTTTGGGGAATCATAGAGCTACATGAGATTTGTCCTTCATTCTCAAGTGGCATCTCCAGAATTTAAGGATTATAAACATTCCTCCATCTGCCTCATTCTCCCCTTCACAGTAATTGATTATTTTACATCAAAGGTTTCTCTGGCTAGAGTTTTGAAGACTATCCCCTCCATGTAAGTTACAACCCATGAGAACAAAGATCAGTCCAACGGCATTTACTGAGTAGCTCCAAACATACTGTTAACAATGTCCTTGGGTCAGTCTGTGGCTAATGCCATCCTGGGGCGGGAGGTGAAGGAGGGAGCACAGAGTATGGAGTCTCCCCACAGAAGGAAAGAACATCATCTCCACAGATGGAAGGTTGTATGTGGTCATTTCCTCACTATGCTTCAGGGACTATCAATATCTGAAGTTACAGAGCTAAAGATATAGAATACTGTTTTCTATGTTTAATCTTACTTTGTTTTGAGTTAGCATCTCATGTAGCTAAATTGGTCTCAAACATGCTATGTAGCTGAGGGGGACCTTAAATTTCTGACTCTCTTACCTCTACATCTCTAGTACAAGGACTATAGGTGTGAGTGACCACACTCTGCTTTCTATGTTTAATCTTTGAGATCACCAAGTGTACTTTAATTTTTATTAAATTATAGTGTAGAGTGCTATATACACTGCTTAATACTTAACAACAAAATGTAACACAAGTATGGTTTAGATAGTACAGTTGGAAGCTTGTATCACATAATCTACACTTAATTTTGACCCTACCATTTTCTTTTTAAAAGCAATAAATAATAATAACTTTTGGTAAATTATTAATCATATAATTTTCCTCAATAAACATCATATTGTACAACTGAAATTCCTACATCTAAATACTTTTCCCAAGAAAGCTTTCATTATTCTTATTGAAAGTCTATGAATTGGCTTCTGATCTTATATTTTAAATGAGAGGCCAGTTATTGGCAAATTTAATGAATGTATTAGTTACTTTTCTGTTTCTGTGCTAAAATACCATGCTAAAAAATGACCTATGGAAGAAAGATTTATTTTGACTATGGTTCCAGAGGGAAAGTCCATAATGGCTGGGGAAGCAAGGCTGCAGAAAGCCAGAGAAGGAAGCTGAGAGATCACATCTTCAGCCGCATGCAGGAAGTGAAGACAGCCAGCTGGAAGTGCAGGAAGGCTATGAATTCTTAACGCTCAACCCCAGTGATGTGCACCCTTCAGGAAGACTCCCCCTCCTACAGGTTCCACAACCTCTGCCAACCGCCTCAGCAACCAGAGGCCCAGTGTTCAAACATGTGAGCCCACAGGAGACATTCCTCATTCAAACCACCACAAGGAATAAGGCTTGTCTGTTGTAGCGGCCACTTGTGAGCATGTTAGACAGCTTGTGGACAAGGTATGAGTTCTGCACAATTTTACTTTTTACTAAAAGACAATGTGGAGACTCCCTTGCTACCCTACTGACAATTAACATAGAGCTTATTTACCTATGTATTGTCAAAACCCCAGGAATCAAAGCAAACATTCTTGCTCTGCTAAAACACTTTGGTAAAATGACTAGCTTGTTTAATTACTTTCTGGTACTAACCTTTAGTTTTTCTATCACATTTCAATTGTACTATCTACTTGGCTTCTGATGTAGGAGGCATTAATTTGGCTTAGTTTTATCACTAGAACTGATCATTTTTGTTGTATCATTCCAGCATCAGAAAATCTTTTGTTTGGCCTTAATTAGCCAAACCTAGATTTCCTGAAGAGTGATCATGCTTCTCATGACTCCATATGTTTCTTTCCTCCACCCAACATTGGATGGATAGCCTCTGCTCAGTGAAGATGCTCCATAGGTTTCTATGGCTACCTTTGGAAGCAAATCTTCTACTCTCTGGATGGCCTTCAGACATGGAGCACTTCCTCTCCCAGGGAGGCTTCCTCGAGCACCTTTTTAACTAGATAAACAGGTTCATCCATGAGAAGGGAGGAATGGAGGCCTGGAGACTTCCTTTAAAGAGTCTAGAACACTTCTCTCCTGATAACTGTTTTTTCCAGATGAAGGGAAAAAAAATCCTAATGTGATCACAAAGACAAAGAAAACTGAACTGGATTTCCAAATCCTGTTAGAACATGTCACATTGTGTTGTTGTTTTTTTAAAAAAATTACAATGACATACATTTAAAATAAATACAGAGAAATAAGTATCACAGTGAGGTATTGCTCTGTTGTTACAGGAGTAACCTTTTCACAATATAGTCCTCTACATTTCTCCAGCTCTAGAATCTAGTTCTCTTTCTTTTCTGTTTTCTTCTCTTAAGAATAAACATTAAAAAGAAAAAACAAACAATTTTCAAATAATGGAACATTATTGACAAACATTTTTGGAAGTGATAGTAGCACAAAATATATCTTCAATTGTTAATGTTTAAACACCTTAAAAACATCCAAAGCCTATTTTCCTTAGGTTTATTGTTTATACCACCACTATTTATCTGCTGTTCTACCTCAAATAAGCACAAATAAGGTTTTGGGTGGTTAAATCTTTTTACATTTCCAGAATTGGGTTCCTGAAAAAATATCTAGTTGGCAAAATTGTTGTCAAAATTAATTTTATAGGAAACTACCAGAGATTAAGTCAGTAAAATACACAATTAGAAACCACACTAAGTGAAATTTCTGAAAGACTTAAACATTTCTATATTGCATGTTTTTATCTAACAAATTACTCCCAAACCACAGATCCTTATTATCTCACTCTCTATGGGCTTAGACTCAGCAGAGGCTTAGCTCGGTGTACTTGGATGTCAGGCTACCACAGTCCAGGCTGGGCTCCAGAGGCCGCCTTGCAGCTTGAGTATTTATTTCCAAGCCTCTCCATACAGCCTGTGTGCAGGAGGCTTCTGCTTCTTTATGTAGCTTCCCCAAAGGCCTCCGAGCCTGCTCAATTGGTTGTTGTTTTGACCAGAACACACAGTCTGAGTAAGAGTGAAGGTGTGGCCTCTTGACTCTGTGTTATCTTAGGACTCACCCACTTTCCCAGTTTTTCTATGCATGAGAAGCAAGCTATTAAATGAGAGGGGTATTTGGGTCTCTCCTTCAAAAAGTTTGTGCGCATAATTTAGAACTGTCGCAATTTCTGACTTAAACCAGATTCCTTGTATTTAATGTCACAGGCTCTTCTCTCATGTCTCTGCATTGATCTAGGAAGCCTTTGTGAGCACTGAAACATTGTAAGGCAAATCTGCTTCTAAGAATTATTTTTTTATTTGTTTTTCATTTTATTGAAAATAGGGTTTTTGTCTTACACCATATATCCTGATTACAGTTTCCCCTCCCTCTACTCCTCCCAGTTCCTCCCACCTCCCCTCCTGTCTGGATCCACCCCCTTTCTGTCTCTCATTAGAAAGCAAACATGGCCTCCAGGGTTTAAGACAGGAAAACTTATCTCATTGTAGTTTTAAAATTAGTCCTTTTCTGTTTGTAGTGTTTATTAGCCATAACAGAGTACCATGTACGTGCCAGAGATTCCAACACATCATCAAAATGCATGTGGGTGTGTATTTGAGCATATGATGTGAACTTAGCCTTACCCTGAGTTGATACAAGAACCCTCTGTCTGCCCTCTCTGCCTGTGAGAATCTTGGTGGTTAAGAAAGGGCTAAGTCATGTTGTCATGTTCTTATAATTGTAACACTTGAAATGATCATTAAGTTGTTTAGGGAAATGAACTAAACATTTTGCTAGAGAAATGTAAAATCACATTATACTAATACCATGACTAGGTAAATTAAAGTTGAAGACTTGTATTTGTTTTTATTTTGTGTCTTGCATTATTTTGTAAAAGGCTTCCTGTGGTGATATGTTGTTTGTGCTTTAGCAAATAAATCTTACCTGAAGATTCGAGTGTGGAGCTAGCCATTAGAGATCAGGCAGTGGTGGCACACATCTTTAATCCCAACACTTGGGAGGAGGAAACAGGAAGTGATATGGCTGGACAGAGAGAGGAAGTGATAAGGTGGGGTGGAGACAGGAGCTTGGCCTTTTCAGGCTGAGGATTCCATAGCAGTAGGTAGAGGGAAGAAGTCTCTCTAGTGGCCGGCTCCTTTACTGATCTTTCAGCATTTACCTGATATCAGGCTCTGGCTTTTTATTATTATGACCAATTAGGATTTGTGCAACAGCTTCTTGTATCTTCAGGCTTCATTTTTATCACTTCAATGGCTCCGTAAATCACCCCCCCACACACATACACTGATGATATACCATGGATTATGTAACATTATTTAATGTCAGCTATTAGTATTGTTTTTGGCTTTTTCCTCCATTTTCACAAGTAATGTTGCTCTAAACATCTTGGTACAGATAGTTTTCCTTTTCCAATGTTTCAACCTTTTCCTTAGGGTGAAGTTTTCAAAATTAGATTATGTAGCCAAAATAAGTGCACTGCTTCTTCTTTTTCTTTTCAAACAAACCAACCTTTTTACTACAGAAATTTTCAAATACACACAAAAATAGAGTAACATAGCAAACTCAGTGTGCCTATCCTTCTATCTTCAAAATTACCAATTCATTTATGTTGTGGTCTTTGCTCCACCTGGACTTGAGTTTTGTGCAGGGTGATAAATGTGGATCTTTTTACATTCTTCTACATGCAGACGTCGAGTTTGACCAGCACCATTTGTTAAAGATACTTTCTTTTTTTCCAGTGTGTATTTCTGACTTCTTTATAAAAAATCAGGTGTTCATAGGTATGGATTTATGTCTGGGTCTTTGATCAATCCCATTGATCTACATGTCTGTTTTTATGTTAATACCATGGTGTTTTCTTACTATAGCTCTGTAGTAAAGCTTGAAATCAGGGATGGTAATACTTCTGGAAGTTCTTATATTGTTCAGGGTTGTTATAGCTTTCCTGTGTTTTTGTTTTTGTTTTTTGTTTCTTTGTGTTTTGTTTTTTTTTTTCCAAATAAAATTGAGCATTGTCCTTTCAGGGTCTGTAAAGAATCATGTTGGAATTTTGATGAACACCTACCCAGCCACAAAACCTACGACCCATAACCTGTCCTGTCTGCAAGATGTGCTGGGGCAATGGTGGCTTGGGAGTGGCCAACCAAGGACTGGTCTAACTTGAGGCTCACCTGTAGGAGCCAGAGGAGTCAAGGACACCAGGAGAACATGGCTCATGGAATCAACTAAGTAGGGTTCATAGAGGCTCACAGAAAACTGAAGCGGCAGTCATGGAGCCTGCATGGGTCTGCACTAGGACCTTGCGTACATGCTGTGATTGTTTAGCTTAGAGATTTTGTTGGACTCCTAACAATGGGAGTGGAGGTGTCTCTGACATTTTTCCCCACTCTTGGGACCTTTTCACCTCATGGAGCATTCTCGTGGCTTCTCATGCAGATGACATGTGTATCTTTTGGTGACACCACTCTACCTTGCTTCCATCTCTCTCCTGGGATACTCCTTTGTAGCCCCATCTCCAGGCTTCTCCTGGACCATCACGCATGCGCTGGATTCTCTGAGTCTGGATCTCCACACTCCTCTGTGTTTCTGTGACTTCCCTGAGGACATTTTTTGGTGGTTTTCTGCCCATCATTATGCCAATGGTCTCACATTTACATTTATAACATCACTGCTCATTTGTATTCCAAAGACACACAGTGTTACACAGCATATCTTCACCAAAATGTCTACCAGCCTCTTAAATGCCTTTGTTCATAGCAGTGCTTACCGCCACCACCACTGATCCTGAAATCCTTTACATCTTCTTTAAAGCTCTTGTACTTGTGATTCTTGTCACACCTTTTGTCACACCTCATAGCTCAAGCTACTGTCATTTCTTGTCTGGTTTGTTTCAACAGTCTTTCCACTCTGACCCCCAGGCACACACCCTTTTTCTGCCTTCCTATTTACTTCCCATCCATTTTCCCGCACGTTTTCTATAGCACACATCTGTTTAGAGTACCCTCCTGTTGAAAGTGTGGCCGTGGCTCTTCAGTACCCACAGCAGCCCTCCATGAATCTGTCTACCTCTGGTTTTGCATCTTCCTCTCACTATAAAGCACCTAAGAGAAAATTTGCAATATTTGTCTTTTTGGGTCTGGGTTCCTTCATTGGGGATGATTGCTTCAAGACACTCTTCTGTGAAGTGCAGTCATGTACAGGGCTATGGAAGAGGATCCACAGAGGAAAACAGTTTGGAACTGAGCCTAAGTTGGGAGTTCCAGTTTTGCTCCTTACTAAGCAGATGACTTCGGACAAATTCTGTGACTCTTTGGCTTCAATTTCCTTAGTAGACCATAAAAACCTTCTCAAGTACCCATCCTGTGCTAATGTGATACCAGGCTTTGTATACATGGGAGCATTATAGCTTCATAAAATGGCTGTTTCAATGATTTGTTTGTGTAGCCATGGCAGTGAATGCCGCAACACAGATGGCACTTGATACACAAGGTTTATGATTTTTTTAAAGGACTGGACATAACCATTTACAAATAGGAGATTATTTGAATTCTACTTCAAGTTTATCAGTTCTTACACTATTAGAAGTATTAAAGTGAAGGCCATCAGAATACACGAAAATGTGCTGGCAAAGCCTGAAAATACCTACATTTAGTAATTTGAAGAATTTAAACTCCATTTGGCTGGTAGTTGAGAAAATAAAAGGTGTAAATAAGTATGAGGGCCCATAAAATTTACTGTCTTCTAAGTGCATTAATGTAGTCTGTTACAATGAGAAATGTGGAGCCTGAGAGAAAGGACACACTGGTCTGAGGAGCCCTGCCACACTTCGACCCTGTTGAAGAACTTCCTTTGGGCAGGATACGGGCACCACCGCTGCTGAACACTAACAAATCCTTATCATGATCTATTGGCTATTGTCATTTTTGTGGACTTTGTTTGGCATTAGTCATTTTTTTCTATCTCCTATAGAGAAAATGGTGCACTCTTTTAGCCACATTTTGACCCTCCCCCTTCCCCCAAACTTAAGGCCAGGGAGTTTTCCAATATCAGTAAATTGTTAATTACCTTCAAATGTCTCATTCAGAGTTGGTGCTGAAGTTTCCCTACATGAAAAGTCAATGCATAACTTGAATGATCATGGTTGAGAAGCGATGCTGGTGACTGAAATCCCATGACTGTCCTTCAACAAAGACCTAATAAATCTGCCTCTGTCCTTTTTCAACACACACACATACACACACAGGTCAAATTATTAATGAGTCACTAACATGTCCCATCTAACTCCTTCGCTTGCATTTCATTTGTATAGGTAGGGCTTCATTGTACAGTTTTTAAAAGTTGCTACTAACTTTTAAATTCACTGCACAGCACAGATCTAAGACTACCAGTTTGTCTTTCTTAAGCCACATGTTAAAATGTTGTATTAATTCTTATCACAACAGGGCTGCTACACAATACAGAAACACTTTTTAAACTGCTCTGATAATGAAGGCGATAGCAAGAATACAAAACTCTTAACCTGGCAATTCATCACCCCAAAACCAATTTTCCCACATGATACATTGCCAAGCTTCATGCTACTGCATACGCATAAAGAAGAGGTTGCATATTGTTCTGGAATTACAGTCTAGTATTACTAAACAATAAGAAGACAGATGTACAAACAGCCTTTGGATTGAGCATAATTATTTAAATTACTTAAGATCTCCTCAGATAGCTTCTCTCAAAGCTTATCTATTTTTTTTTTAAAGAAGTTCTGAGGCTTCTTTCTTTCCTCAGACTCTTCTTATCAAAGATTGGTTTGAATGAATCTCAGTTTTGGGCTCTATAGTTCGCTGAGTGCTGGTGTTCCAAGTTGCAAACCAACCTCCTTAAAATCCTCACATCTGCGTTTCCCTGAGGTGGTGCAAAGGGCAGGCTGGGAGAGTAGCTGCAATTGTGCGGGAAGGTGAGAGCATCCACCCCCCTCCCACAGTGCTTACAGTGAGAGGCAGGATGCATGTCAGGTCTTCCTGAGTAATGACTGGGCTTTCATACATAGGATTAAGTAATGCTCATCAATGAAATAAATCTAGGCTTGATGTTTCTTCATCCCCCCAAACATAAAAGCTGCAAGCAGCCACAGCCATTTGAAAATGGAATGGCCCTCTGTGACCTCAGAATGGAATTTAAGAGTTTTCTGCTGCAGAGTCATTCTCATTCCCATGGAAACAGTCGCTGGGAGTGATTCTGCTGTCATTACTGTCAAGCACTGACCCTGGTTCTGATGAACTAGAGCTGCCCAAGTCCTCGGACATCCGAGAGGAGTGAGCATCAGCCTTGTAGAATAAACTCACAGAATTGGCCTCCGATGTGGGCAAAGTCCCAAGATACTCTCAAAAAATCTGTGTGTGTGTGTGTGTGTGTGTGTGTGTGTGTGTGTGTGTATACAAAATACATATACATGTATATGTATGTTTATACATGTGTGTATGTGTATATATAATTAGAAAATGTATTTATAATAAGAAAACATTAAGATATATATCTTAATGTATACAAAGATATATATCTTAATGGTTTTCTAATTATAAAATTATGTTGAATAGAAAACAACTGAAGGCTGAACAGGAACTACTTTGCTTGTTTGTTTTCATGAGATCGTTTTTTGTGTGTAATCAAGGCTGGCCTGGAACTTGTGGCCCTCCTGCATCAGCATCCCCAGTGCTGGGACTGTAGGCTAGCACCATCACATCCAGCTTCTTTTTAAAGATTTTATTACAGAAAGACTAAAATAGGAAAAAAATGGGAGTGTGATGTAATTGGACCAAGTATCCACTGCTCCAATGTAATACTTATTAATTTATGGTCATTGGTATTTTAGCTTTACTCCCAACAACCGCTGGATGATTTTAAAGCAAATTCCAGATACCACGTAATTTAACCCACAGATATAGTACTTACTATTAAACCAGAAGTGTACTTTGAAATCTAGTCATGAAATGCCTTTGTTGGTACTTTTCTTTCCAAAGTTTTATCTAAAGCCAACTGCAGTGTAGTTACCTGTGGTTTCACAAATGGCACATATCTGCTGCCTCTTTTTGTAATGAAAGCATTGATGTTAGGTCTGGTGCTGTCTGCCATTGAACTACTCATTGTCCTTCCACAAATTTCACTCACTGATTTGAAACCTTAGCTTAAGCTCTACGGTTTCAATAGTGCTGGCCATCATTTTAGACTGTTGTGTAAGTTTCAAAGACTGAAACACTGTTCAATAAGATATTGCAAAATTTAAATATTTTTTAATAATTGATTTTTTCTTGTCATAATCCAGGCAGGGTCTTGAGAAGTACTTGACTGGTAATTTCTCTTCTATTTCTATAATTTTGTTTTGAGTGGAGAAGCTTAATAATTCTACATGTGCATCAGGATACCATTTATTGAATTAAAATCAACATGGGCATTCTCCATATATTTTCTATACATTGTAGAAGAAAGTGTTAAAAGAGGCTTTTGAGCAGTTACTTGTGTAAGGAATGTGGTCAGCATCAGTTCCCTTAGACCTGGAGTTAAAGGTGTGTGTGAGTCATCTGATGTGGTTCTGGGAACTGAACTTAGGTTCTCTGCAAGAACATTAAATGTTTTTAAGCGCTGGCCCATCTTTCCAGCCTGTTAATGTTCTCTTTTCCTAAATCTTATGATGCCATAGTGTAGTGTTTTCATTAAAGGAGGGTATCTTATTTTCTACTACTTTATTTGAAGGGTTTTTATTGGGAGATGAGAGAAGGCTTGGTGGATAAAACATTTGCCCCACAAAAGTCAAGATCCCAGAACCCATGTTAAAGCTGGATGGGTGTGGTACCTTACCTGTAATCCCAGAATTCAGAAGGTAGAGAAAGGAGGTATCTAGGGCAAGTTGGCTAACTACACTAGCCAGAACTGTTGAACTCAGGGTTAGTGGGAGACCCTGCCTCAATAGAAAAAATGGAGAATGATCAAGGAAGATACCTGATGTCAACTCCTAGTCTCTACATAACAAGCACACATACGTAGGTACCTCTGCACACAAACCTGTGTGCCCACACATATAGACACACACATAATAGACAACTTTTTACTTGTATATTAATAAGTGAGATTGGTTTGTCATTTTGTGATACTGTTAAGTTTTAACATCAGCACTATGACGTTTCCCTTTGGGCATCTTGATTGGGCTTGTGTTATGCTTAGGAGTTATTTCAGGAAATTTCCACATGCTCAGTAACTAGCATAGTGCTCCTGGAATATGTTACCTATGTATTCAAGTCTATGGTGTCATGATGGTAATGTTGTCTAGGGTCTTAGTAATGAATTCCCTTAGTAATGATTTAAAGAACAAATAGGAAAAACAAGGTCTAAGTACCCAGTCAGATTTTTCCTATTGAAACACACACACGCACACACACACACACATCCCAACATATACAAAGAGGCAGACTCCCCAAGAAGGAAAGAGGGCCCAGAGCTGGTGTCTGAGATTGCTGAGAGAATGGGAGATGTTGTCTTTGGGAATGGGATGAGTTCCCTTTCTCTCAGAACCGGCTGTTTTGGATTATTGCAAGGGATTGGCTAATTCAGATAAAGAAAGGGAAGCTGGTTGGTTCCCAACACGGGGAGCCACGCACAACCCTCCTGGCCAATTTTAAAGTCCCACAAAACAGTTTCCTATAGGAGGAAAATATCTACCAAGACTTTGTCTTCGAGAAGAACAGGAAGTCAGTCATATTAAATGCTTAAGTGAAAAGTATATTAATCTACGAAGAGCCTCTTTCCCTTGCCTGCCGGCAGGGGATGTGTTTAACTCCTAGTCTACCATTTTATTATTGGACAAATTGATACAAACATTGTTTGACCCTAGAGCAGAGGGTGGAGATGAGGTGGTATTGTGTTCTCCAAAATATTGTGCACCCTAATAAACTTATCTGGGGTCAGAGACAGAACAGCCACAATATTAAACATAGAGGATAGGCAGTAGTAGCACACCCCTTTAATCCTACATTCCAGAGGCAGAAATCCATCTGTTCAAGGATACAGCCAAGCATGTGACACACGCCTTTAATCCCAGAAAGTGAGCCTTTAGTCCCAGGGAGTGACGGTAGAAAGGAAAGATATGTAAGGCATGGAGACCAGAAACTAGAAGCATTTGGCCTGGTTAGGCATTTGGCTGGTTAAGCATTTGGCCTGGTTAAGCATTCAGGCTTTTGAACAGCAATTCAGCTGAGACCCATTCTGGATGAGGACTCAGAGACCTCCAGTCTGAGGAAACAAGACCGGCTGAGGATCCGGTGAGGTGAGGTAGCTGTGGCTTGTTCTGTCTCTCTGATCTTCCAGCTTCACCCCAAAAACTGGCCTCAGGTTTGATTTTATTAATAAGAACTTTTAAGATTCCATCTACATGGAGAAGACTCAGCTTCTGCGGAAGGGAGGTAGGTGGGTGGTGGGAGGAAGTTTGAAAGCGAAGTTGCATAGACAAGTGTCCCACGAATGGATCAGTCAAACTTCAGGGGATAGAGTGCATGGGGAGGAGGATGGATGCGGAACAGCTGTCCACACAAAACTGGACAAAGAAGACGGCATCAGGGAGTCAGCATTTCGAGTGGATGCTGATGGCGTCAGGGTGAAATGGTGGACTGAAGCGCAGTGCGCAGCACGTTCTCAGGACACGGGGAACTGGTGCCAAGCTGCTGCCCCCTTCACTAAGATGGTGAGTATTGAGAAAGGAGCACAAACTTAAGTTTGGATATGTTCTGTTAGCCCAATCTGCACGTGTTGATCAAGTACTAGTCAAGAAAACAGAAATCACACAGGCTAGATGGACAGAGTTGAATTGAAATTAAGTAAGTATGGACATGTTACGACTGAAAGGAAAAACAACGAAGCCAAGCACAGTCCGCGGCAGCAGAGCGTAGGGGCTACAGACAGCTTTTGAAGCATCTTTAGAATCCAGAGGTGGAAAAGGGGCCCCACGGTCTGGGAGTCTGACCTCCAGGCCTCGGGAGTCCAGGCTACTGCAGGAATCTTGGCGGGGGTCGGGGGGCCGGGGGGCCGGGGCGGAGAAGGGAATGGAGATGTCTTTGCCAGTGTATGAAAGAGCTGGAAATGGAAAGCAGCTGCTGCAGGCACCATGAGAGCAGGAACTACCAGCTCTCACAGGGGATGCTGACAATTAGGGTCTGTCCAGGCAAAGCTGAAGGCAAGTGGTTGGAAAGGGAGGAATGTGCGTGGCTGAGTCCAGGTCTCCGCATCACAACGGGAAGTGGAGAAGTGGCTAGGAACCCAGAGAAGGGTTCGTAAGTTTAAGTGCATCAAGTTACAAGGCCAGCTGTGGACAGCTGGATTTTGGAATCTGTAGCCCGGAGGAACTGTCTTAATTAGAGACATAAATATCAATACAGCTAATGTTCTGGTAGAACATAATGTAAGCCACCCAAGTAATCATATATGAAAGAAACTGGGAAATTATTAAAATGTTATATTTAATAAGTATGTACCCAAATGGCAAAATTTTAACACAACTGGCATAAAAAAGCATATGATGTACACTTAAATAACTATATTTTTGAAACAAGATCTACTACTATGTAGCTGAGACTGACCTGGAATTCATTGCATAGCCCAGGCTGGCTTTGAACTTGTGACCTTACTGCTTTAGTCCGAGTGCTGAGATTACAGGGGTATGCTACAGTGCCTGGCATCTCTTCTCTCTCTCCCCTTTTAACAATACATTTTCCCTTTTTTTTTTTTACACTTGGTCTGTCCTTGCTTTTTGTTGCTATGATTAATGCTAACCAAAATCGACTGAAGCAAAAAGGATTTATTTAGCTTATAGGTTACAGTCTATTATGGAGGGAAGCCAAGGCAGAAGCTCAAGGTAGGAATTTGGAGCAGAAACTGAACCAGACACCCTAGGGGAATGCTTTGGTGATACTTTGTGCTCTAACAAATAAAGCTTGCCTGGAGATCAGAGTGCGGAGCTAGCCACTAGAGGCCAGGCAGTGGTGGCACACACCTTTAATCTCAGCATTTGGGATCTAGTGCCTTTAATCCCAGCACTTGGGAGGAGGAAACAGGAAGTGATATGGCTGGGTGGAGAGAGGAAGTGATAAGGCACAGTGGAGACAGGAACTTGGCCTTTTCTTTCTGAGGATTCTTAGAGGCAAGAAGTCTTTCTAGTGGCTGGCTGTGGTGATATTATGTTCCCCAAAATATTCTGCACCCTAATAAACTTATCTAGGGTTAGAGAACAGAACAGCCACTAGATACAGAGGCCAAAAAATGGTGGCACACACGCCTTTAATCCTAGCCTTCTGGAGGCAGAGATCTATCTGGGTCTCTGTGAGTTCAAAGCCACACTGGAAGCAGCCAGGCATGGTGACACACGCCTTTAACCCCAGGAAGTGATGGCAGAAAGCAGAAAGGTATATAAGGCGTGAGGACCAGGAACTAGACTCTGGTTAAGCTTTTAGGCTTTTGAGCAGCAGTTCAGCTGAGAGCCATTTGGATGAGGACTCAGAGGCTTCCAGTCTGAGGAAACAGGATCAGCTGAGGAATTGGCAAGGTGAGGTTAGCTGTGGCTTGTTCTGCTTCTCTGATCTTCCAGCGTTCACCCCAATACCTGAATTCAGGTTTATTTTTATTAATAAGACCTTTTAAGGTTCGTGTTACAGCTGGCTGCTCTGCTTCTCTGATATTTCATCTTTCACCTTGATATCTGACTCCGGGTTTTTATTACTAAGACCAATTAGAATTTGTGTTATAGAATGCTGCTTACTGGTTTGCTCTCTATAGTTTGTTCAATACTTTTCTTATATTTACTTGCCTGGAAATGATACCTCCCACAGTGGAATGGGCCTTCCTACACCAATTAGTAATTAAAAATGTGCCTCACAGATGGGATAGCAGGCCAACCTAGTGGAGCAATTCTTCGTTTGAGATTCCCTCTTCCCGAATGTGTGTGGGTCTGTGTCAAACTGACAAAACCTATGACAGGGTCCTACCCCACTGGCCATCAGAGCGCACACTGCAGTTTTCAAATAAAACCAAACAAAAGAAACTCAGATCGTTCCTTCAATCATGTGTAGAAAATTGGTGAACTGAGACTAGTTACTGTTTGTTTTTGAATCATTCTGCCGTGTTGATGAGACTGTTTTTATTCGAAGGCAGAATTACCTTTCTGATAGCATTTGGGCAATTTTAAAATGGAGGCCTAGTGAAGGGTGTGTTAGGGACAACATCATGTCACAATCTGAAGGGACATGGACTTAGAGCCTAGTTCTTCACTACTTTGAAGTGATATGGTTGTCTTCATAGCGTAACATCGGTGGCAATCAGAAGAACCTAGAATTTTGAGTATAGGGTAAAAAATGAACACTGTCTCTCTCTTTCTCTCTCTCTCTCTATATATATAGCAAAATGACTATTGCACAGCTTCTGTCTTGCTCTTGCCTGTTATCCTGACAAAAGTCCTCATCTGAGGAGCTTCCATGAAAGCCTCTAAAAACTCTGCCAGCGACACAGGAAAGGGGCAGTGACGCTGCTACAGGTGAGCGTTGAGGCTCTTCTTGATGCCATGAAAGGAAATCTGCTCCCACGGAGCCATCATGGCCTGTTCCCATGGAGCCATCTTTTCTTCTGAGGATACAGAAAGCTGTGATGTATCTGGGAGCTCCACAAGAGACAAGAATTCACATGAATTCTACAGCTAGAAATGAGCAGGTCTTTGCCAAGACTAAGGTCTAGAGCAGCGAAAATATTGCTGTTAAAGACCTCGCGTACAGGAGCAGACTGGTGAGCTGTCATGTGATCCTAGGATTCTTTCTGTCTGGAGACTACAAGTATAACTACATGGTGAGTTCATGTTCCACATTTATTTAGGAGGAGAAGGAAGAAGAGGAGGAGGAGAAGATGAAGAGGAGGAAGCAGTGAAGGGATAAGTAAGTAGAACTACAAGGGAAGGGACAAGAAGTATGGAAATGTGGGAGCGATTTTAAAGATTATATTTATATATTGAAAGAATGGAAACAAATGGTTGTTGATGGTAAAACAGAAAAGAATCCCCAATGGAAGGTTTCTACAAAGGTGGGAAGAGGGAGGGCAGGAGCAGGGACACTGGAATTTTGTGGTTACAAAAAAGAGAGGGGGTGACATGCAGTGGACAGCCACCTGCTAGGTGGAGTGAGTGGGTGGCCACCGTGCTTGAGAGGTGGACCTAAGCACAGCAGTAGATCAGGAAGACTGTGGAAGAAATATGAAGAGCAAAGATCGGGGATTGAGTTTGTTGCTGGTAGTTCACATTTCCTGTTCTTACTGGCAATTGCATGCATATGCAAGTGTCATGAATAATAAAGTATAGTTTTTAACTTAACTAACTGGCTGAGCTCTCATTAAGTTTGAACATGATTTCTTTCAATGTTTGACCTATAATCACACCAATAAACCATTAATCTCCTATTTCTCATTTCCTATTTTTCAAAAATATTTTTATTTTTATTTTATGTTCATGAGTCTTTTGCCTGCATGCACACCACAGGCGTGCCTGGTGTTGTAAGAGGCCAGGAGAGGGCATTGGATCCTCAGAACTGGCGTGGTTGTGAGTCATCCAACATGGCTTCTGGGCACTGAACCCGATCCTCTGTGAGAGCAGCAAGTTCTCTTAACTGCTGTGCTATCTCTTGCACCTATCATTTTTGTTTTACATTTATATTTTATTTTATTGGACTCAATGAGTAATTTGTCACAATAAAATTTATAGCATATCCTTTTTTGTTTTGCTTTTTGTTGTAGAATATTATTTTAAGATGTGTTACATTTGTTTATGCTGTTTTAATGATGCAAAGATGTGTTGCATTCTTTTATGTTGCATTTGTTTAACTCTGTGAAGCTTGATACTTTGCCTGTCTAAAACACCTGATTGGTCTAACAAAGAGCTGAATGGCCAATAGTGCGGAAGGCAGGCAGAGGGAATCAATAGAAGGAGAAATCTGGGAGGAAAGGAGATCTAGAAGTGAGAGAAGGAGGAGGTGCTAGGAGCCAGCCACCCAGCCACCCAGCCACCCAGCCAGCCACAGAGTAAGAACAAAAGTAAGATATACAGAAGTGAGAAAAGGAAAAAGCCCAGAGGCAAAAGGTAGCTGGGGTGATTTAAGAAAAGCTGGCTAGGAATAAGCCAAACTAAGGCCTGGCATTCATAAGAAAGAATAACTCTCCGTGTATTTATTTGGGAGCCTGGTGGCAGGCCTCTCAAAGAGCAAAGAATAAAGAGTAAAAACAACCAACTACAGCTCTTATTTTAACAGAGGTGTCTTTAGCATTTATTCCTGAAATGGGATTTTTTTACAATTTAACAATGATCAAAATTTTAAGCTTCTAGTTTTCCAACAACAACAACAACAGGATAATATTAAGATCTTTTCTCAATCTGTTACCTACTCTGTGATTTCCTCCTTAATGAATCTATCTAATAGTTCTGTGAATTTGAAGATCAATCTCACTTGGTTGATTTTTAACATAACCTTAAATTTAGTTTCCTAGCAATTTAGTTAAGGTTTTTGGGATAGATCAAAAGGAAATGGTTTTTTCTTTTTGAGTATCAGAGTGATTTAGCTTTATAAAATAAGTTTTGTAATTCTCCATATCTTTCTAGTCTTTGGAACAACTTAACATTTGGAAACTCTCCCCTTTGGCCTCCCAGCCAGGGTTAGTTTGCAGCCATCCTGGTGAGTTCCTTTGACTCTGGCTACTTATTGAGTCAATTTTAGTAACTTACATTTAAAAAGACAAGTTTACATCTCCTCAAAATAATTAGGGTTAAGATTGACCAGCACAACCCATCATTGTCATCTGAAGTGCTCTCGGTTGCTAAGCCCCATTCTCTCTGTCGGCGGCCTCTGTTGGTACCCGTACCCCAAGCCACTGTGTTTTCTTCCATTTCCTGTTGCTGGGACATACCTTAACCACCCCAGTCCTTTTCTCTTTTGTTATTCTTCTCTAAAGCATTGAGTGGAAGGATTTATTTTGAATCTATTGCCTCAACATTGAGACCAATTTGCTTCAAGTTTTGCCTAACAAACCAATACTCAACAGTGACTGTTGTTTTGATCAACTCATTTCTCAAGAGTGTCAGGTTGGAGACATTTGTGTATGGTATTAACAAAAGTTTTCATTGTTGTTTGGCTTTTGTTGTTAATTTATTGTTTCAGTATATGCAGTAGATACACAATGTGTCTAGTTTAGTTTCTTAGAACTGTGAAAACTTTTAGTAATAGAATGTGGAAACTTACAGAGCCTCAGCAGTGTCAAAGTTTATGATGGTGCTATGTTTGAAGGACTCAGAGACACAGCTTTACTACACATGTGTCATGTATTTACTATGACTTTTACCCTTTACCAGCATGAACTATCCTTTTTTCTTATTTTGAATTACTTTGTGTTAACTTTGCGTTTGAATTTTGTTTGTTTGTCCAATATGAACACTCTGCCTATTTTCATCTCTAAGTCTTTGTAGCACACTATCTCTGGCCTCTTTTTTTTTTTTTTTTTTTTTTTTTTTTTTTTTTTTTTGGTTTTTCGAGACAGGGTTTCTCTGTGTAGCTTTGCGCTTTTCCTGGAACTCGCTTTGGAGACCAGGCTGGCCTCGAACTCACAGAGATCCGCCTGGCTCTGCCTCCCGAGTGCTGGGATTAAAGGCGTGCGCCACCACTGCCCGGCTATCTCTGGCCTCTTAAACATTATTTTCTTTTAGGTATATATTTTATAAGTGGGTGAAATTGACTACTCTCTCTTTCTGTGTTTTAAGACAGATAAGTACAGTCACATTTAAACAGAACGTTGCAATGCAACTATTCCTATTCTGACTAATAGGATTGACCTTTTGAGGACTTTTCTGTTATTATCCCACAAGATTGAGTCTTCTAGGACACGATTAAGAAGGCCGATTTCTTAGTTTTTTTTCTAGTTTTATTGGTAGTGTCTTCCTTTCTTACTCCGTAGTTTTTCCCCTGCCGGGACCTGAACAGGAGACAGCCGCTTGCTCTGGGGCCTGCCTGTAGGGCTTTGAGATGTGTAGCTGCTGGTCACCTTGCCAAGCCCTATTCTAGCTTCTGCCTTGCCCTGGGGAAAGTGCCTACCAGCTGTGGTGCAGGGGCATGGGCACCTCCAGTATTGACTTAGGAGAAGCCTGGTTCCTTACTGCAGGCCCTGATGCTGGCTGTTCCTAGCCTATCTTATTTCTGACCCAGCTGCAACTCTTTCTGCTGTTTTCTAGGATTTGAGACACTGATATTTTGGCTTAGGGAGCAGTATTGTGACCTCTTCAATAGGAGTGGACTGCTTAGCTTGTTAGTTGCTAAAAATTCTTATTCTGAGCCAGAGACAATTAACTGGGAGGAGACAATGGATCTTTTGCATTCTTCCTAGCACCGGTTTTTCGGTTTCTGGCAATGTGACATCCTCTAAACAGTAATTATTTTGTTCAATTCTCATTCACAAGACTTGTCCTTAATTGGTGTATTATTTTGTTGCATGTGATAGATTATATGTCTACTTGGGTTTTTAAAATTGATATGAAGTTTTTGTCTTCTTTTGCTTTATAGATATTTTTGTCACAGGCCAAGATTTGCCAGAGGCCTCAGCAACATTTAAGAGAAAAAAGTGATGGTGTGATAATGGTGGTCAGCTTATTTGACATGTTTTATATTTTAGGCAAAGTATCTTACCGGTAAACCCAAATGCTGCTTGATTTTCTTCCCCCTTCATTTAAGGGACCAGTGAACATGTTTTTGCCTCACTCCCATCTAAGGAGTCGATTTGTCTTCTGATGTTCACACTGAATTGACATTATCCAGTTTCTGTTCTTGTTCTGTGCTGGAGAGCCAGGAGTGTGCTCACAGCAAATGAATAGTGTGGAGCCAAAAGACATGAAATCACACTTTTTGTTAGGTCACACTAAGCTCTGACCTCTATAAAACTCTGAACGTGGCAATGCTTGAATTCTCTTTATGTGTCTCCTTTGGTGCTGAGTGTTCTAGTGGGTATCATGGCAGAACTGAAAGCGGACACTGCAAACCTTCTGTCTCCAGAGAGCCCTCCCTTCCCTGGATCTCACAGGCCATCTGTGGGAAGAACATGAGATGGTATGACCCAGGCAGCCCTGCCAGGTCCAGCCTTAGCTCTATTGGCATCTCAAGGTGGGGGCCAGTGCTTGAACTGGCTGAATCCATTCGTTTCCTATACCTCTAATAAGACATGATCATATGTACATACCAGAGAGTCTGTTGTGCTATGTGAATTTGAACACACAAAAATCATGTCATATTCCTGGAGTATACCAGGTTCTCAATAAAGTGTAAAGTGTTATTGTTTGAGTGCAATCAGTTCCCTCTGATGTCTGCCTAGGCCAAGGGAAGGTGATCCAGAACATTCCTTGCCACTTTCTATTCCAATCTGCTCTTCCTGGACACTGGATCCTCAGCCTGACCTTCTCTCCTCTTCAAAATACTATTGCTTCTTTACATCCCCTTAAGATCAGTTTCTGCTAAGTTAACATTACAGTCTATTAAGAACAAATACGTTATTGTCTGAATTAGCATTTTCACTTCCCAGAAACTGCTGTGAATACATGTTGGACACAGAAATGCAAGGCACATTTGGGATTCAGGGGAATAGGGCCCATGTTTTGGTCAGAAAAAAATATCCAAAAGTGTAAGATTTTTCAAGACTTTATGAGATCAAGATTAGGAACTAGATGATGGACACTATAACCTTTTCTACAATTTATTTGTAACAAGTTTGAGATATCCAAGAGTCTTAATCATACAAAGAACAGCCTCCCATATCCCAGGGAAGTGAGATGAGTTAAGTGTTTGGAAAACCAAATGAGTTATAGCTGTAGATACACAAATTAAAATACCTTTAATGACTGATGTTCCAAACCCAATGAAGGTGATTAAAGTTTTAGTAATTCAAACCTACTAATACAGGATTTGATGTGGGCCATCTAATTTTATAGATGAAATGAAATACACTCTAGATCAAGCCCACTGAGCTTAGTCCATTTCATAGGAGGCACAGGGAGAGGCCGGACCCTACATTTGGTCAAGTTATGGCTGATGAGGCAGAGAGGTGGTGTGTGGAGCTCTATGCAGATCCCTGTGGTGAAAATTCATAATAGCTACTAGCCTCTTATCCCAGATAACACAAACAACATGCACACCTCCTCTGGGGATGCTCCAAAGTACACATGCACAGTTGCTGTTTAGATTCCCTTTAAAATATAAGTATTTCACCAGTAACTTATAATAATATGGCATGTTACAAGATTCTACTGGGAAAATGCACTATGAATATATGGGTGAATTTCAATCTTCATGTGGAAGAGCCCCACAGTATTGTTCTTGAGAGAGAAACTGGAGGCTTAGTCCCTAGTCTAAATTCTTAGTTTGATTTGCATATGACAGAAGAGCCATATTTAGATTCTCTTTGAAACTACCTAGTGCTTGTCTATACCCACACCATCCTGCATGTGTCTGAGCGTAAAGTTAACTGTACCTTCTAGACTTTGAACTTTATAGACCTTTGTGGGGTCTAGTAATTCAGAGTGCAAATGCTTTGATGTATTTTAGGGATAGAGAAAAAAGCTTGCTAATAGACCCTTCTGGGAACACTCTCCAAAGTCCCCACACGTTTGATACCAACAAATCCCACACTGATGTTGGGAAGTGAATTTTAACTTGTCTACAAACTTTTTAAATATACACTGCGCCCCCGCCCAAAAAAACCCTGCATCTGGTAAAATTTTTGAGGGTGCAAGAAAAGATGTATTCTTAAACTACTAATGAAGACATTTCTGGACCATATCAGCACGCAGTACGTCAGATAGTGATACATATTTGGGGGAAAAAGAAAAGCAGAAAATGGAGCAAGGACTGCTGAGGTTTGAAGGGAAGGCCGGAAATGAGGATGTGGCCCCCTGGTCATAACGGAATTTTCAACCAAGAGCATTTGAATGTCAAACCTCATTAGTGGCCACAGGTGAATAAATAAGTAAGTTACTTGTAATCACATCAGATACTCAGGTTTTGGCAAACAGTCTGAAAAAAGAAGCAGTGTTTCTCATATACCTGGCAAAGTACCCAGATGCAGACCTAATGCAGAAGCAGCCCTCAGAACAGCAGACACTCTGTGACAGATGTGGCCAGTCTACCTGTACTTACAAAAAGTGCCTGCTCATTCAGGTCTTTGTACCTTCTGGGAATTATACTTTATCATATGTCTCTTGATAAGAGTCACACACACACACACACACACACACACACACACACACACGGGTAGCGTGCATGAGAAAATTAAAAAAAAAACTCGTTAATTATACCTGCTCTTCCTGGTCTAGTGTCCTTCTTTTCCTGATGTCCCTGCCGCACCTAGCTTAGCATCCAGAAACATGGAGTATAGATGCCCACATACTCAGAAGTCTGAGTCTGAAAGGCAGTATGCCTTCTGATGAGGCAGATTCTGAGCCGGTTGATATCAAACAAAAAGATGTTTAGAAGCCAGGCATGTCCCTGCTCTCACAACAGAGACTTCTGTGTAGCCCCAAACTGTCATTTACTAAGGAGAATCCATAGATTGCAGAGTAATAGGCACACGTATGCTTGAAGGAAAACACACCATGCATTTCAAGGCCAAATGTCAATGTAAGAATTAGACACTTAGAGAACGGCCAGAGAACAACAGGCTTGAAGAATTCTGATAAACAGTTCAGAGTTGTCTGCCCCATCTGTAACTGTCGCAGAACTCATGGTAAACTTGTGTTTGAGGCTCCGTGGACTACCCTTTAACACAGATGAGGCACACTGGAGTCAATGGGCAGCTAGTGTTGAGTGGTAATTGGAGGGTTGGTAACAATCCAATGCTTGCAAAACTATACAGTACTCAGTAATGTTTTGACTCTCCCAGAGGCATATGTATTTCAAAGGAAGGTTTAAAAGATGTGCGGAGTATGAAGCAATCAATGTGAAATGGTATAATTTAAAGCTAATACAGGATAGCCCAATACCTATGGTATTTGCCATGTGGTCATCTAAAGTAGGCATGTAAGCCCAGCGCCAATGTTGTAATCTTGGCATCAAATGCTAAAATGGTTGGCCTTGTTCTTCAGTCCCCAGAAGGAATCTCTCTCTCAGGTCAGGATAATCCATCCTCTCTGGGGGAAGTCCAGAAGGAAACTAACTCCTCTCTGGACCCCGTCCCTCTCACGGCCACCTAGAAGTCAGCAAGGGAGCACAGGGATGAAGATATAAACCCCGATGCCTTTTAAGAGCATCAAGAATCCTGAATCCCAGCCCCAGGAACTGGGCATTCCCGTGACTTCTACTACACATTAAATAGGAAAGGGAAATGGCTTCAGCCCCAGCCCACACTAATTATCTGTGGCCCTTTGCGTCTATGCACGATGTCAGGAATTTTGAGTTCCTCTAACTATATTCTGCTGAAATAAAAAGAAGAATTCAGCAAGTAAGATAATAGCATTTGTCAGTTTCATTTACAGCTCGTTTAGGTTGGCTGAATTAATGAGTACCTATAAAGCCGCCTTGCAAGGCTCTCTTGCACAGCCTTAGAGTATACCATACAATTAAATATCTCTGGCAGAATCATAAATAGCAGAAGCATAAAAATTACTCAGTTGACATTTTTTAAGAGTTCTATTTTTTTCCCCAGTTGAGAGCATTCTTGGTATGGGCTAAAAAAAAATAGGCGTCTGTGAGACCTTTATGCCCATCATTGTCCGAGCACTTGGAGCTCCTCTCTGAGACTCATGCTCTCCTGATGCCCACAACCTCTCACAGCATTTGTCTGTGGCTCTCTTGTCTGCCCTGGTGATAGTTTGGGGCCACGTCTATTCCTTGGGTCACAGGCTTTAGTCAGCAGGCACTGTGTTTTACAGCTTCATATTCCCCACAGGGCTTAGTTTAGTGTTTGAGACACTTAAGGTAGTCAGTAAATGGTTTTGAATTAATCAACTTGAAGAAAAAAGAAAGCTCCTAAAAGCTCATAGTAGCTAAATTATCATCATTATTTATTTTCTTTTAAAAGGCACTTTGTATGTGAGCCCGGTACCATGCTACACTTTATATCATTTAATCGCGTTCCCGTAGTAAGAGGACAAGACTAGGTCCACATAAGTAATTATTGGCTTGGTTTCACATAGTTCAGTTGCAGGTTTGGGTCCAGAGCCTGCTGTCCTAACTTTTATGTTGTGTGGTCCTGCCGTTTATATGGTTATAACGTGACTGGGACATTATTATCACCATGCTAACCACTATGCCAAAACCAGCTGCAATTTCAGCTCAGTGCTCCAGAGACAAAGGATGGGCTGAAGTAGGCAGGAAGATGCAGAATTGGCTTTCCCTTCTCTACTGGAGTGACCCGAAGTATTTCGGCATCATTGTTAATTGAAGGTAGACTTAGATGAAGTAAAATACTGGTCTGCCTTCTTTTTTCTAGATACACGGTTGCTTGATGAAGGGACAGAATTTTGTGACATGTGATTACTAATCAAGAAAGTAACCTAGCTGAGTGGCGGTGGTGGTACGTGCCTTTAATCCCAGCACTTGAGAAGCAGAGGCAGGCAGATCTCCATGAGTTCGAGGCCAGCCTGGTCTACAGAGCGAGTGTCAGGACAGTCAGAGCTGTTACACAGGGAAATCCTGTCTTGAAAAACCAAAAAAGAAAAATAAAAGAAGAAAGAAAAAACAAAAAAGAAAAAAGAACCCTATAGATACTTTCTTGGGATAAAGAAACAGACAACTGGAACAGCTGGCATATTGTTACATAGAAAATATCTGAGCCAATACTGCATTCCAGCTTTACAATCATGCATAGTTGTATGTCTGTGAAGGTTCAGAAGTATGTCCACAGGCTTTGATTGTAAGAAAGAATAAAGTGTGTGCCTGCCTTCAAGGTGAAGATAGTTGAGCTGGGAAAGCAGCTCGGCAAACAGTAATGAATCTGTCGATTAAGTATGACATCAGCTTCTAAGAGCATGGTAGAGGGAGGCATAAGAAAAATTCCGAGTAATGGCCAAGAAAAAAAACATTCACATTGTTTTTGGGTATATGCTATGCCGGTACTGGGCTAGGACTCAGTGATTCTCAACCTTCCTAAGGCCATGACCCTTTAATATAGTTCCTCATGTTGTGGTGACCCCCAATGATAAAATTATTTTGTTACTACTTTGTAACTACAATTTTACTACAGTTATGAATCATAATGTAAATATCTGGTATGCAGGATATCTGATATGAGACCCCCAAAGGGGTTGTGACCCACAGGTTGAGAACAACTGGGCTAGGTGTTAGGTGATACACTGATGGGGAGGACTTGCTTCTGGGGTCTAGAGAAGGTGGAGCCTCTTTTGAGGCTCAGAAGATGAATAGCACGACATAGTTAGCTGATATCAAGAATATGTCCTGGCAGGTGAGAGGAGCAAAGAAGGAAGTCTTATGGGTAAAATGGATGTGGATAATTGGCACCTAGATTTTTAGCATAGGTAACTGGGATCAGCTGCAAACAGCATGCTTAGGAACAAGATTCTGGATCTAAAACCTACCCCAGTCCTCACAGGGCATGGAACTGACTTTAGCTTTGTCGTAAGAAACCAGACAAGAGTCAGATCATCTTGAGGCTTAACCATGAGCTTTGATGTTTCCAGTGAGACTTCATAGATCCCTCCAACCAGAGCAAGGGCGGAACTGGCTCTGGAGTCTGTGTATGGGCTTAGGCTGAGGCGGATATTACAGAAGGGAGATTTGAAGGAAAGGGGCACAGAGCCACCATGCATCATCACGATCTACCAGACTCAGCCTTATCATCGTAGAGCACTGGCCACTGAGGGTTAGTGTGCTTCACATTTTATTCCGAGTGATGACAGAGGGCAGAAGGATGACTCCACTAGCAGTTTTTTTTTTTGTGTGTGTGTGTGTGTGTTGTGTGTATGTGCGTGTGTGTGTGTGTGTGTGTGTGTGTGTGTGTGTGTGAAAATATTGCAAAGACCACGTTTTTAGAAAAAAAACCCTCTGTAGTTTCTAATTATGGTAACTGATTCTAGCACCTGGAAAATAGCACTGTGCTATTTAATTAATGCGTATTTTTCGATTAATTTGACAGAGGCTAGCCTGGAATTTGTCTTTGATAGATTTGCATTAACTATAATTTACCAAGCTCATTAAATTGGGCAAGACTGCAAGGAGAATGTTTAACTTTTGAAACTAGTTCTCAAATATTCTTAAATACTTTAAAAGGCACCACATAATGCTATTATTTAGTAGATTATAATGATAACCATCATTACTTATTTTTAAAAACCAGCTTCTCTAGTGACCGTTTAGTTGGTACTTTACAGACAATCCTTTCTGAGTCATTAGGGGTGTTTATGAGAGCAGACATTTGTTTTTAAGTAATGGAAAACCAGCACACATACAAAGAGAATGGCCCTTGTCACTTTCTCAGCTGCTGGAAGAGCAAGTGTTTTGACTTGTTTGAACTGCTGTTGCCAAAACACCATAAACAACATAAACTTGATTCCCAGAGTTCTGGAGGTTTTTCCTAAATAAGGTATTGCATACACAGTTAGTGCCTGTGAAGCCTTGCATTTTGGTTTACATAGGGCTTCACATGATGGAAAGGATAAGGCGGCTCCATCTTTTATAAAGTCATTAATCCTATTCATGAGAGTTCTACTCTGATAACCCAATCGCTAGCCAAAAGCTCAACTTGCTAATGTCTACAGGGTTAGGACTTCAACATAGGAATACAGATGAGCTACAAATAAGAGCAAGAAATTGCCTCAATCCCGGAACAGGAACTAGGAAATCCGTGGGGCTTCTGAGCCTCTTTTCCTTTGACTCTCATACCTTGAGAAGTCTCTCCCCCTGGGGAGTGCTGTCTGTGATTGCCTTAGAGGCAGAGACAGGAGGATGGTGAGTTTATTATCAGCCTGGGCTGCTTAGGTGAGACCCTGTCTTAGGCAAGCAATTAACTAGCAAACACAGAGAGGGATGTGGCATACTGAAAAGGTGGTCAGGTTGATGACATGTCACAATTCTTAATATGTGTGCATCTGGTACCAGTGCTTCAAGATAGATATGACAAAAAAAATGACGTAAAAGAGAAAGGATTTCTTGATTCAATTTTTAAGTTCAAATACTTTTTTCTCAGTAAATACTGTTGCCGAGGTAGGCATAAATAGAAATAAATAGACAGAGGATCAGTGATGCTATTCAGAATTAAATGCTATTATCAAACAATGGGAACCAACTGATGTGGAAGAGGTCACTCAGCAATCGTAAGTAAAACATCTTCTCGAGGAGTCAGGGACCATTTGCTAGGATTTAAAAACTGGTATCGTAAAGAGAGAGAACTCTTCAAATATTTGGATCAAGGAAAATACACATAAATGATCCCATGGCCAAAGAGAGTTTTCAAGGAGAATCAGGAAACATTCAAGTGAACAAAAGTGAAATACAGGGTTAGGGTAAGGCGCAGCTGAGTAGGGAGTCTGTAGAGGAAATGCTTCAACAGCAAAGGCACTGGTCTCCAACAGAGCTGAGTGTATCTTGATAAGGACCAACACAAGCAGAAAGAAAGACAAGCAAAGAGAAAAGAAGAGAGCAACAGAATTAGAAACAGAAAATAGAGAAACCCAAAGAAACGAAAAACTGGCCCTGTGAAAAATAATCAGCAATACTGATACATTTCTAATAACAACCAAAAAAGAGAAAAATGCAATTTATTAATATCAGGAATGAAAAGAGGCAACACTGATATCCTAAATTAAAAGGGTAACAAACACTGTCAACAACTACACAACACATACACTTGACAGCTTGTGTTTCTCGAGAATCACAAACTACTCAAATATATTCAGGATAGATAATCCATCGAATCCTATAACTAGAAAAGAATGCAATCTGCAATTTAAAACTATCTGAAAATTCTCTAGGAATAAGTGGCTTCACTGGAAAATTCTACCAAACAATGACAATAATTCCATATAGAAGAGAGAAAACTTCAGGACTTATTGAAGAGATCAGCATTATTTGTTACTAAGCCAAGCAGGTATTTCAAAACCAAGAAGACTGCAGGCCAATACCTTTGTGAACACAGGCTGGAAGTACTCACTAGGTAAGCTGGATCATCAATGCATAGAAGGTAAGTCTGTCAACATAAGACATGTTCAATATTTGAAATGTCTTAAACAGCTCAGACATTATCAGCCAGTGGTAAAAGACTTACTATATTATTTTAACAGTTCCCCTCAAATAGAACACTTAAGTATGAATCTAAGAAAACACGCATAGGCTCTCTGTAATGAAAACCGCAGAAGGCTGGTGAATGAAACAGAAAATAAAGACTGACAGATGGTGAGCCATGCTGTGTTCGTGTCTGAAGGCTCTACAGAGTGAAGACACCACACTCCCCAAACTCATCTAGAGCTGCATTTGTGTGTGTGGAAAAATATCCTTATATAAAGTTAAGGATTTAGAGTAATCAAATACTTTAGGGAATAAAATAAACTTTGGGAAAACACAGCACCTGACTGTAAGATTTGCTACAAAGCCATGTAAGAGGGTGGTGGGGTGCTGAGAGAATTCATCTTGTAGGTTGCTAAACCAGAGAGTCCACAACCAGGGTCCCACAGTTATGGTTGAATGACCAGTCAATGTTCAAAGGCGGTCCACCAGAGAAATGAGTCTTCTCAACAAAGGTTTTTTTTTTTTAATTTAAAAATAACTTAAATAAAAAGCATTTTATTATAAATCATTTATAAGTGAAACCATCACACAACTACAGTAAGGTAGACTAGTCCCAAACTCTATGCATCTCAACAAATTTCCATTCAGTTAGAATAGTCATTCTGAAGTACTTGTTTTAAACTTTGGCTCTCAATTGTATTGTCTACCACAAAAAAGAAAAACAAATAACATGACAGATAAAACTAGAAACAGTTAGCTTTTTATTCTCTCTCACAACTCATATGTCCTTTTGTCTACATGCTTCCTTTTTCTTTCTTTAAAGAACATCATGCAAAACGTTTTCCTGATACCACGTAACCACAGTACGTGTGAAGTCATGGCATCTGTGGGTGCCCACACAAGACCTGCCCAAGATCAAGCCAACCCAAATCTCTGCTTGGATGGAGGAGGGCTCATGAAGCTCTGCCAGAAGCTGAGGAACTATGGGCAGTTGACAGTGACTGAGGAGGAGGAGTCAGTGTTTTTCAGGGCCCCTGGTAGACTGCTCACGTTCCAGCAGATGATCCCGTGTCTGTGCACACGCTGGTGGCACTAGCTGGACTCGGTAGGTTATGAGAAGAGCACATAAAGTTGAGAGGACATGGTAGAGTGGATATGGTTGGGGGGTGGGTCTGGATTTGATTAAAACCACATTGTATACATATATGAAATTCTCAAAGAATAAATACAAATCCATTAAAAAGAGAAAAAACACTCCAAGAAGGAACCTTTCTGAATCTCAGAACTTAAATCAAAAGTTGACTCAAATGATTTAATAGTAAAGACAAAAATCATAAAGCCTTAGGAGAAACTACAAAAGTCTTCATGGACAGAGGTTAAACTGAGAATTTATACAAATAACAAAAGCATGATTCATAATAGAAGAAGTGGCTAGATTAGGTCTTAACCAACTAAAACTTTCTACTTATGTCCATTTAAAAAAATGTCAATAATTTTATGAGCTGTCATGTGCGCTGGGGTGGGCATGGGTCCTTTCTACTCCTATAAGTAACCCCTCACCCATATTCCTATAATCCCAATAAAACTCACTGATTCACCAAAAAAAAAAAAAAAAGTCTATAAATGTGTTTAATTACTCTATCCACAGCCAAAACTCAGAACAGCCAAAGTGGTCTTCAACTGCCATACAATGGGGTACTAGAACAATGAAAAGATGAAGAATGACCAATACAAGGAATGCTTATGCTGGAGCCTTATGGTCCTAAAGTACCACGCCTGGTGGAGAAGATGATGCACCCTGAGTTCATTTTCAGTGGTGTCCTTGGTAACAATTCGGTGGTGGGCCACATCACAAGGATGCGCTCAGATCTACTACTTCATAGTACACTCAAGCACTGTGATGGAACTGCCTAACATCTTTGGGAGATGTATTCCTGGCATTAAGTGCTATGTGGCTGCATATGAAAAAGAAAGCTAGAGTGCTGAGGAGCAGAACAGAGGACCCCAGGGGTTCAGTGAAAGGGTCTGTTCTGGGATGGGTCTACATGGGGTGTTGGGGATGACAGAGCTGTTCCTCACAGTTAAATGTGTTCAAATTCACGTAGCTGTGCCCCGTGTAAATTGCCACATCTACACTGTGCAGCTTTAAGAACTAAAATAAAGTCCAGGCATGATGGCATGTGCAGCCTCAGCACTCCTCAAAGGCTGAGACAGGAGGATCACAGGTTTAAGGCCACTCTGGGCTCCACAAGACCTTGTTATAAATAAATAATAACAATAGGGTTAGAAAACTTTAATTCATCATTTTTGTGCCCTATGATAGAAAGAGCCCTCCCCCGAAAGAGTACTGGTTTGACTTTACAAATTTACTAATTTTTACAAGCCATGAAATATAATAAACAATGTTGAAAGACAAGTTAAAGGTTAGGAGAAAATATTTGCTACATGCTTAATGGTTAATGTACATATCATACAAAAAACTCGGAGACATATATACACAACTTGTATCAGAGACAAACAAACCAAGTGTGTGGGGGCAGGGGGAGTTGGTGGTATAACAGATTGAATGAAATAGGCAATTCGTAGAAGAAAAACCCCAAGTGGCATAAACCAAAACCGCTTGAAAAGATGCCAAGTCACAGCAGTTACCACATCAAAGGCAGAGAGCTCTTTCTCATGATTAGAATGTTAGCTCTGAAAGGATGGACATTGTAATCGAATGTAAAAGAAATGACCCTTTCTTCCAGTGTTGGGAGGAGAAATGGGTGACACACCCTTGGGAGAGAGTTTGACAGTTTTCAATCAAAATAGAAAAGCAGCACGCTTCCTCTCAATAATTCCACTTGTAAGAATCTTTCCCATACATTTTTTAGCATCCCAGAAACGTTTGTATGTAAGCAAAAGGATGCATCTGTGAGAACAATGTGATATTGTCTGTGCTCATGAAAACATATAAAGAGGCTAAATGTTTACTATTGAGTTATGACAGTCTGATAAAGGAAAATTATGCAACCACTAAAAATCAATATTCATTGACAGGGAAATAACTCCTAACAAATCATGGGGTGAAAGGACCAGCAACAGGGACAACATGTATGAAATCATGATTGTTAGAGACAAAGAAATTCTAAGTGTATACTTACATGCATGTGTATATTTGTGTCACATGTATATATGTGTGACATGCCAGTGAAGGAACACTGTTTCTCTAGTTAGTGACTACTACAGTCTCTCTTGTGGTGTGTGGCTGAAGGCTGCAGTATCAGCTTTTGAAAAAGAAATTAATTACATTAGTTAGATGCCCTTAAGTTAGCATCATCCAAGGATGGCTTAATAATTTACAAATTATTGTAATAATTTACAAAAGGGCAGGCTGTGTGGAAATGGATAGTGCTGGGGCCCACAAGGTCGTTCATAGCCACAGATCTCAAAGTGAGTGGCAGGCTAAGGGCTTGAGAGGATTTGTGGCTTTTAGCCAAGGGACACATCAGGTTACAAAATATCATGTTCCTTTGTTCCTTCCGTCCTCCTGGGTTCCTCACTGTCTGACCCTGCTGGCCGTCTCAGGGCAGGAGGCCTTGAGCAGCCTCTGATCAGTGTCTGAGCGGAGCCTGGGTGGGGACAGGCAGAGAGGTATCGAGGGGCAGGCTAGACCTATTGTGTGGATATTTTTATGCCTTGTTCTTCTATTCTCTATAAATTACTACTAATAAAATCTGCTCTGCTTGTAATTATTTATTTATTTATTTATTTATTTATTTATTTATTTATTTATTGTTTTTTGAGACAGGGTTTCTCTGCGTAGCTTGCGCCTTTCCTGGATCTAGCTCTGTAGACCAGGCTGGCCTCGAACTCACAAAGATCTGCCTGGCTCTGCCTCCTGAGTGCTGGGATTAAAGGCGTGCGCCACCACCGCCTGGCCTGTTTGTAATTTTTATATGTAAAAATAATGCAGGTTCCCACCTTATTTTTAGAGCTGGAGCACTAATCACACCCTCTGGCAAAGGCAAAAGGAAGCTGGGTACCCCCTCTCCTGAGTACTGAGGTTGAGTGGGGTGTCATCCAGAATCGAGGTCCCCTTCCTTTTCTAAGGGTCTTCGGTTTTGTTCGGGTCTCCTTTAATCTCCCACACCTCAGGGCCAGGTTGGTCTTAAGGGTGATTCCAGTCTCCTTTCCAGTGATTGGCAGCACACATGTCTGTGTCTTTCCAGTGAGGACAGAGAGAAGCCTTGCCTTGAGTCTGTGTCAGCTACTTTTCTGAAGGCTGTGACAATACCCAGGGTTAACAACAAAGGGAGGAGAAGTTGATTTCGACTCAGTTTCAGTCCATCAAAATTCAGAACATAAGGGGCTTGGCCACTGTACAGCCAAAGACAAGAAGCAGAGAACACCACATAAGAGCCCAGATCCTATACTCCTTGATTGTGTTCCTGGTGACCCGCTTCCTCCATCTATGGTCTTCTAGAGATTCCACAAACTCTGCCACCAGCGGAGAACCACATGCTCCAGGATAAGAACCTGTGGGGATATTTCAGACATAACAGAGGCTCATGAGAGGAGCCACAGGATCATACCGAGTGCCAACAGAAACTTCTGAAGCTGCTGCCCTTCGCTCCCTTCTCTCACGGAGGAAGCCTCAGCTCTGAGGTGGGAGGACTGTGGATTCTTGACTGATTCAAATAGCCACTTGGGTGCTGCAATTCTGCCCTTGTTTCCATAATGTTTTTTTTTTTTCTTGGAACAAGGACAGAATTGATTTGAGTGCCCCCTGGCATCTCTCTGGCCCCATGCTGGTGGCTTTCAGGGAAGATGGCTTTTAGACTTATCCATGAAACACGTCACCCTTGCTGGCCTCTCCTGACCTCCTGTGCATACCTCATACCCTCTACTTTATAGATGCACTGTCACAGAGCTGGTGCTCCTCAAGCCCTCACCTTTAGAAGCATGGTGTTCCATCACAGTGTGTCACAGGGTACCTGAACACCTCCTGTGCTGCTCACCCAACATGCAATGCTCTGTCTTTCTCCTTCTTTTTCTTCCTCCCCTATTCCTTCCTTTCTCCTTTCCCGATTCTTTCATAACAGAAGGAAATGGTAGTCAAAGGAAGGAGAGAGACTGGTAATTTAGTATCCCGACACTGAATCTGAATGCTCCTAAACTGAATCATAAGTTGGAATTACTGCTCAGAGTGAAGAACCCAAGACCCAATACCTTCTCCTTTCTGTAGGTGGTACTTCTCCATTGGAATATCTTGGCCTCTCCTCCACGTCCAACAGACAAGGCTCAGAGGCACGTTCCTGAACCTCAGAGCCCTGACTTTACATGTCAAGGCTTATCTCAGTATCCATGTCAGTGTGGGAAGATGGGCTTACTAGAAAGTATGGCTTAGCATTCCTGTAAATAGGAGGAGGCTCAAGTCGACTCCAAACATATTTCTGTTGCAGTGATTTGCTGGGACACTCCTCAGCCACAGTCTCATCTTCAGTAGCCACAGCAGAGTTCAAACTCCTTCAGTCCTTCCACATCTGGACTACGTTATTCTGTCAGTGATGGGTGGGCAGCCTCTCCTATACACAGCTCTCCCTTCTACCACTCACTGGCCAGCAGACCTCCCCACTGCGATGCCTTCTTGCTGTGACAGTCAGGGAATAAAGCTGCCTTCGGTCCTTTTCCAGGAGCAAGGCATCTCAGAAATGGCGTTTGGCTTCCTTGTTGAGCAGTGACACAGACAACAGGCAGTCCCAGCCTAAGGAAATTCCAGAACAAGCATGTTAAAAAACCTCGATTCCAGAGTGCCTCTCTTGGACACTCCCAGGGACACCCTGGTTCCATAGTTCCTCCCCTGGAACTCCCCCAGTCGAATCTTAGTTTTTATTTCCTGTGTGACTTATTTCTGCCTCACTTATCACTTGGAAAGGGCATTTTTTTTTAGTACTCTATTAATGTGTCCTAAGTAGTGTGGAAAGAGATGGCGTGCAAGCATCCAGCAAACTCAGCTCTCAACCTTCCGCTATTCAACTTCAAACTGGCTTCCATCTTGTATGGACTGAAATTACTTTCTAACTGACTGAAGGAAGAATTCTTTATATCCATCTAGAAAAGCGACTCACCCTCCCTGAATGATAGCGTAACCTGGCATTTCTCATTTACTTTCGGTTTAGACAAATTGTGAGTATTTCTTTTGCTTTTGCAAGAGATCATGGCTTTGCATTTATAATAAAAACAAAACACATGTGCTACAACATGAGTCAAAATGTCAAAGCTGAACATGCTTCTTTGCTTGGCAACATTCTCTTTCACTGCACACACAAGCATATATTTTAAAAATCCAATGATATAGCCATCTGACTAAAAATATTAATAAAAATAGAAGTTTATCTTTGTTTTTCTCAAGAAATAGCCTCTTTCTCCCACAGTTGTAAGGAAGACCATTTGATTATTTCTAAGCATCGCATACCACCAAGCATATCCCTGCAGAGTGACCTCAGTGCCACCAGCACTGATGAACACTGTTACATGTTACTGTGAACAAAGGTAAGCAGGTATCAGAATAAACTCCATGACTATCTCTAGCAGTCTATTTCCAATGTGATTCTCCTTTGCTTGAATCCTTGAGTTTAGCCAAAGTCCATAGTGATGTTTTCATTGTGTCTAAGGTTTAATGGGTGGAGAGATAAAGGGAAACTATAATCTTGGGCCTTGGGACCCATGTGGAAAATGTGTTAGTCATCTCAGGCTCACACACAGAAGCCAACTCTGTCATGCTTGCTTCAAACACATTTTAATTCTGCTTTCTGAGTTGGCCCCAGTGTGGGAGGTTTATGTGTGACCGGAAAGGATGACTAACTTCGACTGACATCAAAATGGCCATCTGTAGTAGAAAACTCAAGGATTTAAGCAAAGGCATCTGGAAATAGACTACTAGAGAGATAACTTGTGGAATTTGTTCTGATACTTGCTTACCTTGGCTTGACAGTAACATCATGGGGTCCCAAGGACAGAGCAGTTTTTATTCCTACCATCATGTACTTGTCCTTGGGACCCCATGATGTTGCCTTTCTTCCTCGAAGTTCAAGGCTCTAGAGGTGGCTTGTATTTCAGTCATAGCAGGTGCATTTCAACTTTCGAATGTGAATTGCTTCACTTTTGTAATAGGAATCAAGAAGAGGCATTAAACAGTATCCTAGACCATCCCCAGTCCCAAGCCTAGAGAAAATGCCCAGCATTCTCAGTGGGAGAGATTGTAAATAAAGGACATGGGTCACCAATTACAGTCTTTCAGGGTCAGTACCAATGGAGCAACCTCCCTCAACTCTGACATCCCCTTCAACCTCCAGAAAAAGGGCAGTGAGCAGCCTGGAGCAGAGATGCTGTGGAGAAGCACATTAGCAACAGTGGAGTTTGGTGAGGCGGCACATCACTCATCTTGGTCATCAGTGAGAACAGGTCTCCAGAAGGGAATGCAGAGCCTTGGAATGGTTCTCTAGGGGACATGGAATTGAGTACCATTGTGATGGTCACTCCTGCTCCTTAGGCTCAGAGGGGGCCCAGTTCCAGTCTGGGAGTTAGAGCCTGTAGTTGGAGAAGGCAGCTTTATTTCAAAACAATGGGCGTTCTCATTTTTTAGGGACAAGTGATTATTCTTATTTAAGAACAGCTGAAAAACTAGCTGACATCTCTAAGCAACTTAGTACCAGAGGTTGAATGTGTCCTTCAAAAACATAAAACATAATATGGAAACCCTAGTCTCATTTATACAGGATATGACTTTTTTTTTTTTTTTTTTTTTTTTTGCAACCAAGATCTTTTCAGAGTCAGTCAAGTAAAAATGAGATCATTAAGGGGGGCCTTCTTCCAGTATGATTGGTGTATTGTTAAAAAGGGAAATTTAAACACAGGCATGGAGGAAAATCTATGTCAAGAAACACAAGGAGGAGCTTCCATGAGACTCAAAGTAGAGATTGAAGTAAGGCATCTGGCCAGCCAAGGATTGGCAGAGCTGTCCAGCAAACCACCGGAAGTTGGGAGCGAACCCGAGAATAGATCCTCCTTGGCCTTTGAATGAACCAAGGCGGCGCCATCCCCTCAGAGCACAGCCTCCAGAGCAGACAACACAGCCATTTGCAGTAGTTTCCTGCAGCAGTCTCGGACATTACTACAAGTGGTTAAGTAACTGAGAGAAACAATTCAACACTGACTACAAGGTTTCTGGTGTGTAGAATTGTGCAGTTGAGGGGCGGGTTAGGATGACTGTACTTGAAGCATCCTCAAGGCCGTAATCATAGTGATTGCTTGACACTGAGGAGTAGCTGTGAGTGCAGGTGTCTTGAGGTGTAACCACAATATGAAGGGCTTCCACCATGGAAGCCTCAACTCTGGCTGTGAGGCTCTCACCCTTTGTCCCATTCCTCACCATGTAGCTTTTCTCTTTCCAAAGGTTATACCTGCTTTACAGTTGGTGGTGTTTTCTTAGCCGCCCTCCTAGGTCAGAGTAATGGGGGAAGAGAGAGAAATTATTGTAATTTTCAGTCTCAAGCTAAGTCTTGATATTATTGTTGTAACCTTGGCCAACAGTTTCCCTGTGGTTTGGACATTTTTACCGTTGGACAACAGCTGTGATTGCTTCCTCATTCCCACTGTCATTATTTTTTCCCTTTGAGCGTTGCACTTCTGCCGAGCAATGGATCATTAGGATAGACGAGGAGTATGACGGTGTTTGCTTTTAGCGGATCAGTTTTAAGATAATCTATTTTCATCACACCAAGAGCGAGGCCGGCCAGTTAGCACGAAGAAGAAATATTAAGGGCAATGTATTTTCATTTACGTAAGGTACGAGATAGCCCACGTGCTGGTTTTTTTCCCCCACTTAAACACTGAAGTGAAGGCTGTGAATGAAGCTCTGGTGAAGACGAAATAGGAAGGAAATTGATTTAAAAACAGACAGATGCTGGTGAAACGATCTCTGGGAGGCTGGGAATCTGGTCCACTTTACTCTCGTCTTTTTCACCTTCTAGTGAAGTGCCACCCACTTTTTTCCATTTCATTTCAGTCTGTCTTCCAATACACCATCTGTCTGCTTCATCTGAAAGCTCACAGACAGAGGAGAAAATAGGGTAAGATAAAGGAGGCCAAATTGTGCTGGAGGGATTTAATGGAGGTCAGCGGTCCCCTGCCCCGCTGCTTTTCCCACTGCTTCAAATTTGGTTTACACGTGTTACTGATGGCCGTGCCGCCGAAGGAGCCCTTCTAGAAACCCAATCTCCCCAGTTCTGAGGACACAGGCTTCAGGCTAGAATCTCCTCCTGACATGACTAAAGTTTCTCACTGCTGCACAAAGTAAGAAGTTCTGTGCGCACACGAAGGTGAGAAAATGGCGGGCTGGAAAAGCACTCTAGGCTGAGGAGAGGGAGTGGAGCCAGCCAACACAGCCTGTGACTGTCCCACAAACGGGGCTGCTCTGCGGTGATGGACATCTGTGGCTCTTATTCCTGTACCACACTGATCTTAGTATCATCTTCATTTCTTCTGTTTTAATTTCTGTAGTTATTCACTCACTGTCTCTAAACATAATCACTCAGGGTTTCATGTCATCTCACGACGGCAAGTTAACCATCCTCATCGGGAAAGTTGTTTTTGTGTACTCCCTCCATTGAAGGATTCTCCCTGTTTGTTCTTTGTCCTCCCTGGATCTTACCAGTCACATCCGTCTTCTCTAGAACATCATCTGTCTGTGGATACAGCCATAAATAAGTAAAGACTCTCTTCTTAAATGTCTGGTGCCCGGAGTTATGCCTCTTAGAGCTGCATTTACATTTCCAATCAGGACATCACATTGAATATTCATCATGAGCTTTTCATCAGCTATCAATATAGTCTTTTGATGCACTGCTGGGGCCAGCCCCTGGTTTCTTCCACCCAGCAGTGATTGGGACTTTCATGTTCTCCTTAAATTGCTACACTCACTTTTACAAATTGCATTATTTTTCTTTTATGTCTAACCTCTAATTTATGCTAGTCCAATTGCCTTGTCACAAACACCTTTTAAAGATATTACCTATCTACTGGTTTTTTTTTTGTTGTTGTTATTGTTATACTTACCACACTCAATCGATGCTTTATTTTTTTTTAAATCTTTTTTTTCTTTAGATGCATCAGCCCTGGAGATGAGGGAACTTCTCAGTCTCCATGATTTATTTGAAATATCTGGAGCAGAGGACTGGATAATGATACTGAGATGCATATTGAAGTAAAGATCAGAGGGAGACACATAGCAAACAATAGCGACAATTACAGAAACAAAGAGAGAGGCAGGGAAAGGCGTCCCCGCAGGCTGGGAATTAATTGAACAGGGAAAGCCACAGAAGGACAGGTGAGCATTTCCCACTCACCAGCTGCCTTCAGGTCCACAGCTAGCTCTGCTTCCTGACTTGAAAGTGAGGCTTGGAAAGACAAAAAGAAAGGAAGAAAAAGGGGAGGAAAGAAGGGAGGGAGGGAGGGAAGGGGAAGAGGTGGAAAAGCCATCTATTAACACATGTGTTGTTTCTCATGCCTGTGTAACATTTAGGTGTCTTTTGAAATCTGCACACGCACTTCCTACCTGCTGTGCTCAATCTCAGAAGCCAGAGCTGTCATTAAGGAAAAATAGCAACCTTTGTTCTCTCCCCAAGGCATAGCACACTGTGCCAGTTTGTTTTTTGTTTCCAAGAAGAAAACAAATCTCTCTCTCTCTCTCTCTCTCTCTCTCTCTCTCTCTCTCTCTCTTTCTCTCTCTCTCTCTCTCTCCCCCTCTCACTCTCTTGACTGGTGAGCCACACTCAAGCCTTCCGTGTTTTTTTTCTTTCCTTTTCCTTTTGTGCACTGATGATAGACAGACACACTATTACTGTTGTTCACCAGGCAAGATTTTCTTTCCTATATTTTCAAGTTGCTCGTGATGACATCAGGCTGCTTTCTGTAATGAATGATTTTCATGCTTGATGTGATAGAGGCACCTTTGAAGCAGACATTTCCATCAGAGACAGGGAGGAAGTGTGGGCAACCTGCGTGCACATCGCCAAGTCTGTAAGGACTAGTCAAGTCTCTGGGCTTTTAAAAACTAAACTGGAAACCAGAACAGTATATTTCACACTTTTTGTCTTTGACTGAGCTTTATATACTCAAACTTTATATCATTAAATATATCACACAGGCCAGAGTTATGACAAAAGGTATGTACAAACAGGGCATAGAAAGCTGTCTGAGTTTACGGAGATATAGTATTTCAGTTGTAGAATATAACACTTTGTTCTTTTTGTGGTTGCTATTCAATATGAGAGTTGTCTCTAGCCCCAGAGATCATCTTTAGACAGCCTGGGTTTATAGGACATGATATTAGTTAGTTAGGCAGAGATTAGTAACCTTGAAGTCCACTGAGGATTGGACCCCTTTTCATGGACAATTTTAGACCAAACCTCCCATTTCTTTGTTAAGACTAGAAAGGAAAACATCACAACTGCCCCACTTAGGCTTTCCAGTCAAAAGAATGGAATACTCCTGGCCATGAATGGTGTTTCAGGAGTTTCTCAAGTAACAAAACACATAGATTCCTCTGATGAGAAATCCCAAGATGAAAGGTTTACGAGGACTACTACTTCTCAAAGGATTTCACCACCTGATCTGCTCGCATAGGGCCAGATGACTTGCCTTCCTCAGTCTCTCCTTTTCCTGTGGCCATGTTAGCTTTCATCCTATGTCCTAAGCCCTGTCACCTTCTTAAGGGCCTTGCATTTGTATAGACCAAGCATGTTCACCATGGTCTGTTTCCCTCACCACCTACTGCTCATTCTTTCACTTTCTTTTATAGCCAGATGTTCTATCCATACTGCCCATCTAGACTGCTTCACTCCCCATGGTATACTGGATCTTTTACCAATGTGAAATTCATTTATTCTTTGATTTATATTATTGTGAGTTCTATTTTGTTACATACTAAAGTTACTATCTTTCATAGTTACTACGTGAAATATCTTTCCAAGAGACAAGTTGTTCTTCTGGTTTGCCGCAAGCTTCAGGCTCTTCCTTCTTTCAGCATTAGATTCCTGAAGAAAATCCAATGTCTTGGGGTATATTGCATCAATAATTTGATAGCTAAAGGGAAGGACCACTCCAAGATGTGGAGAGTACAAAAAAAAGAGAGAGAGAAAGAAAAAACCACCACCACCACCAACAACAACCAAACCAAATCAAACCAAACAAACAGACAAAAAATGAAAAAAGAAAAACACAACCAAACCAACCAAACAAAAGCCCAGAATACAACCTGCCTAGGATTTATTTTCTTTCTCCGTTACGGTATTTTCTGCCCAGGTGGACATTTCCTTCCTTAAACTGTTCTGTTCTGTCTTTTGGTCTGGAGCCATTTCTTATATATCTTGTGTTTCATGTATGGGACCCTTTCCCCTCTGTTGTGTTCATAACATTTGTTCTTTGTTGTTAGGGACCATTGCCTCATCAGGAACACAAAGGTAGGTGCATCATAAATACCTAGAAAACAAGTAAAAAGTGAAGCCTGGTGATGGCTGCTGGGAAGATGGGCACTGCTCAGGTGAGGCTTTGCTGCTGCTGGTCTAGTCTAGGTCATAACCGCTGGTGCTGTTAGGCAGATGGGAAATGGAAGTCTTGTTAGGATTTCTATGACCAGAGAAGACATTGTAGTGCCTTACTCTTGTGCTGCTTTCTAATAATAAGAACATGAAAACAATAGGCATTCACACTCCACATGTGCTTTTCTTTCTGCTTTCTCAGACTCCAATGATGACACACACTGAAGGTGCCAAGTCTTCATGATGGGTAGATCCTTTCACGCCATGCAATGCTCTTTCTTATCCCTACTAATTATCTTTATTCTGAAGCCTCATCCATCTTATATTAACATAGCTACTCCTGATTTCTAGTACTATGGTTTGCATGAACACTCTTCTGTATCATATTCATTTTCTCCTGTTTCTTAGCTGTCAGATCTCTTGAATAAAAATGATTGCTTTCCCAGAATGCCATTTTCTCTTCTTGCCTATATTTTTGGATGAGTGATTTTTAGGTTTTGTTTTTTATCATGGCCTATTGTTTCTGTTTGATTTTGAAATTTTGTTATTCATGTTCTACTGGATAAAAATTTTAAGTATTCAAGGAAAAAAGTAACCCTATTATGACAGGGCTATTTAAGTCCCTTCCCCCCACTAGGGTGGGCAGATAGATGTCTGAGTTCTCTTTTACTGTGCCTTTGTAAGCAGCATGGTTTTGCTGCTAAGTGCTTATTAGAAGCTGAAACTTTTCCTTTAAAGCCATATACTTCTTGAAATTGATAGTTGCCTTAGAAATCTGTTTCTGAACATAAGGATATTGTCTACGGAGTCAGAAAAAACTCATTTCAGACAAGACTTCTGTGTGTAACAGTGCCTGGGGAAGGTCCTTTAAATGAGAACATAAAAAGAGAAGGAAGGCAGAGCTAGCTCACTTGTAAGAGCATGCCGTGAAAGCATGAGGAGCTGAGTTCAGTTCCCCGCTGCCCATGAGAAAAGCTAAACACAGTGGTGTACATCTAGCCAGAGAAAGGCAAATCCTTAGAGCCATTGGCTGGCCAGCCTAGATAAATTGGTGAGTTCTAGGTTCAATGGGAGACTCTGATTCACAGAATAAGATGCAAAGAAGTTGAGGAAGAAATCTGGCTGTTGGATGTTGTTCTGTATGCTGTGAACATGTGTTTTTCTGATTGGTTGATAAATAAAACTCTGATTGGCCAGTAGCCAGGCAGAAAGTACAGGTGAGTAAGCAGAAGAGGAGAATTCTGGGAAGAGGAAGGACAGAGTCAGGAGACGCCAGCCAGACACAGAGGAAGCAAGATGACAAGGCAGAACTGAGAAAAAGTACCAAGTCACGTGGCTAAACATAGATAAGAATTATGGGGTAATTTAAGTGTAAGAGCTAGTCAGTAATAAGCCTGAGCAAATGGCAGAGCAGTTATAATTAATATAAGCCTCTGTGTCCTTACTTGGGGAATGCAAGTGGGAGAGATTTGTCCTGACCACCAGCCAGCCAGGACACAGGAAAACTTCTGACTACAGACCAGGCAAAAAGACACACGTAGCCGGGCGGTGGTGGCGCACACCTTTAATCCCAGCACTCAGGAGGCAGAGCCAGGCAGATCTCTGTGAGTTCGAGGCCAGCCTGGGCTACCAAGTGAGTTCCAGGAAAGGGGCAAGCTACGCAGAGAAACCCTGTCTCGAAAAACAAACAAACAAACAAACAAACAAACAAAAAAGACACACGTGTCATAAAGGCAGACAGGTGACTGGAGCAGGTCACAGAAAGGTGACTATTGGGGGGAGTGGGAGGAGAATCTGCCAAAACACATTGCACAGAACTGTGCTGCTCAGTTTCTGTCAGTTTGACCCAAATCTGGATACTCCTCGGAAGAGAGAGCTTCAGCTGAGGAACTGCCTCCATCTGATGGCTTGTGGGCATGTCTGTGGAATATTTTATTGACTGCTAATTAATGTAGAAGGGCCCACCTCATTGTGGGCAGTGCCATCCCTGGGTAGGTAGGCCTAGGCTATATAGGAAAGGTAGCTGAGCAAAGCCAGAAGTAAGCTGGTAACCAGCTTTCCTCCATGCTCTCTACTTCAGTTCCTACCTCCTGGTTCCTGTCTCATCCTCCTTCTTTAATGGACTGTAACCTGTAAGGTGAAATGAACCATTTCCTTCCCAAGTTGTTCTGGGTAGTGCTTTATCCCTGCATCAGGAAACAAACAAGAACAAACATCTTCCTTGTATACTGATTCTTTAAGTACATACAAACAACGAAAATGGACTGGACTCAGCAGGTTGTATTTATATATTTGTGCACACACACATACATTTAACACTAATAATCAGAGAAGAAAAGACTGTCAATCTGAGAGTGGAAGGACATGGACAGAGTTGGAAGGATGGAACTTAGGAGAGGCTTGAAAAAGAAAAGGGGAAGGGGAGTGATAATTATATTTTAATTAAAATGTGTAAAAGTTAATGAATAAAGGGAAAAATAAAACAGACCTGGATAAAGATTAAAAAAAAGAGAGCATTTATTATTATTATTATTATTATTATTATTATTATTATTATTATTATTATTTTCGGGACAGGGTTTCTCAGCATAGCTTTGCGCCTTTCCTGGAACTCACTCTGTAGCCCAGGCTGGCCTTGAACTCACAGAGATCCACCTGCCTCTGCCTCCCGAGTGCTGGGATTAAAGGTGTGTACGACCACTGCCCAGCAAAAGAGAGCATTTATGAGGAATATCCTAGCCAAAGATAAACAGAAAGCAAAACAGAAGAGCAAACCCATCACATTCAGTCAGAAAAATGCCACCCATAGACCCAGTGCCCACCTTCCTTTTCTTCTTACTGTTATCAGTAATTTATGTTTTTACAGAAATCAGAAATCCCTATATGAACCACAGACTTACTTTATACATTAATCTGATGGAGGCAGTTCCTCGGCTGGCACCCCAAAACTGTGCATGATAAAGGTGGTATGTGGTACATACCTATCTCATTGGGCTACACAGGACTGTGTTCGTGGGAGAATTAAGGAAGAAGTTAACTCAGCAGAGACCTTGGAAGCAGGGTGGAGTGTTAGTAGCTTTGCTGAACCTCATGGAAAGATGCTATCTTTGCAGTGAAGGATGGGCCCTGGTAGATATGAAGGATTTAGAAGCATGTAAATCAGGTTCAGAAAATGCTAAAGCAATCAAGAGAGTGTTAGTGAAGGACAAAGAAGCCAAAGGAGTTTGTCTGGGTCACTCCAAGATAAACGCAGCAAGATTTGTGCTGCACTGGTGTTCTTGGAGAGAAGGTGATAGAAAGCCAAATGCTGTGCTAGCCAGCTTCTGGAAGGCTTTGAAGCCTGGGCAACAGTTCCCATAAGTCATAAGTGATAAAATGGTGCAGGTGTAAGTAATTAAGCTTGTTTTAGGGGTGTCAGTTATTGCTCCCCTGAGAATGCTGTGAACATGTACATTCTGCAAGAATGAACACCGGGGTAGAGATTGCTTGTCCTAACCAGTGCCCTTTTAACCAGCAGATGAGACCGATAGAAAAGCAAAGTGCTGGCGGAGAGCCTGCTGCAACAAGGATGTCGGCTCCAGAAGCAGCAGACAAGGCAGGCTGGAGTTGACCTTACTCCCTCTTGAGCCTGAGGTGGGCCAAGCAGTACAAACCAGCCCTACTGTGACCATCGATGATGGGATGATACACAGTAGTTCTACAACAGCATCGTGCCAGGATGAGATGACTGGATGGCCCATGAAGAATGACTGTGGATTGTGTAAAGCTTGATGGGGTAGTATCCTCCATGTATGACACTGTACTCAACACTACTTTTGACCAAACAATTGATACAAGTGATAAGATCTTTTTTTTAGTGCTACACTGGACCTTGATAACATTTCTTTTTTAGTATCTCCTTGGCTATCAAAAACCAATTTGTACTTGCTTAGAGTAAAGAGCAGTGACTCTTCCAAATCTTTCCCACCCTCTCTAAAAAGCTTTGTTTTATGTGATGCTACCCCGTGAGTTTTTATTTTTTTTTTTAACAGATTTGTAAAAGTATCTGGAAAAATAGTAAAATCAGTAGCTAAGGAACTTGAATGAATGTACTTGTGTGAGTCGAAAGGGTCCTCACAGGAGCCATAAGATTGTTGGATAAAATTTCCAGAACCAGGTTTAGGCTACTTCCATGTGGGTTGTTGGACAAGGAGGAACCTAAGGTTCCTCAAAGCACAGAATCTATTGCTACTACTGTTAGTTGCATGCCAGAACTACACTGTAAGTCCTTTTTGCTAAAGGTACTACACAGTTTGGCTAGACAACAGGGAGAAATCAGCTAAGGTGTGATCTAAAAGCATATGCTCTGATGGGTAGCTTCAAAGTGCCTGAAGGTGCATTCCTGGGGGATAATTGGTACTAACAGTCCTTCTTTACTAACTAACCAATCCATGGACTCTGCATACTATAGTGCCAACATACCAGGTAACATTTGTGAACTGGTACAATAGTAGGATGAATGTTATGGGTGCAACCAATTGCTTTCCACCATGTCAAGTACTTTAAGTGGGGGCAAACATGGCTGAGGAGGCCATAGGTCCCAGTGAGGAAGCAACTGCTATTGTTTTGTCCAGTGATTGTGATGTACCCATCAAAATGCCTTCTAGACATTTCTGTTTATGCCCATAGATTATGCTGTTGTCAGCCTTGGTTGATCATGGAGGGAATTTATTTTCTGTGCAATGGGGAGTGTACTATACAAATTCGTAGCTGCTCAAGCTCCCATTTGCTGTGGCATAATGGCCCAATACTCAGTCACAAATGGAGGAAAGAAGTGGAAGAAAGGCAGAGCTGGAGGGAAGGGTTGAGTGCTGGGTAGTTATTTCCTCTGAAGTGAAATATTCTCCAAGGAGGAGGAGGTTCATAAGACTCAGAATAATTCACGAAACTTCAAACCCCAGGAAGCTCACGAAACTTACAAGGTTCAGAAGCTACAAACTCACAATATCCACAAGGCCACTCTCCAAGATGATAAAAACAGTAAAGAGTTGTTGAGTAGAGTAGACCCTTAGCCAGGTGAACTGCTTGAAAGTTGTGCTGGGGGATTCAGATATGCCCCCTTTTTGAGTCATCACCTGTGTGAGAGTGGACTTTTCTGTTATGAGGCTATCATTGGATCACTCATGTTTCTGTAACAGCCACTCAGCTACCCTCCAGAAAGCAATCCCAGTAAACTCACCAGTTCACTAGGCTAGGCTTGGGTGCAATTATTTTTTGTTTGCTTGTCATCAATGCCATACCTGGGGCAAATAGATATTTGTTCATGTATTCCTAAGGACACACACACACACACACACACACACACACACACACACACACTGTTGTATACTAAAGTATCCTTAAGCAATGGGATTGTGACAATCTAGTAGTATGTTTTTCTCTTCTAAATTTTTTGCAGTCTTTAAATTTCTTCCTCCCTTCCTTCCTTCCTTTCTTTCTTTCCTAACTTCCTTTCTTCCTTCCTTCCTTCCTTCCTTCCTTCCTTTCTTCCTGTTTTGGGGGACTGAATTCAGGGCCTCTCTTGGGTGTTCCACACATCTTTACCACTGAGTTATAGTCCCAGCCATATATTCTTTAAGTTCTCTACAATGAACACCTGCTCATTGTAGAATACATTGTTCTGTTTTTAACAACAAAAACCCAAACTAAACAAATAAATCTGGCTATGTTATGATTCTTCTGTCTTTCTTATGCCTGTTATCTAATCTATATGTAAATCTTGTCAGTTTCTCCTTCAAAATACACTGCCTCCCACTACATCCTCTGCCTATACACTAGTAGAAGCAGGGCTCACTCTTTTATGCCTGATGAGCATCCTCTGGCCCGGGCTCTTGGTGATGTGGCCTTTCCCTTTCTCACTGGTTTTGTCTCCCACCACTTGCTTCCCCACTCCCACACCTTGCAAATATTCCTCTTTCACACAGTTGTGTGGTTTCTGTGCCAGGGCATTAGCGTTTGCTGTTTATGCCTGAACTGTTCACTTTCCTAGATGTCTACTTTCTTATCCATCCTTATTATTTTTCTTCTTGGTAGTTGAGTAAGCAACAGACAACGTTTGTCTGTTCCTGCTTATTTTCTGTCTTTCTTATGCTTATGTTCCTTCCTCTCTGACACTCAGAATGGACACTTGGCTAGCACATACCAAGCGATTTGTAGGTATGTATGGAATGAACATGTCTGTCTCCTGTGCAACGCATGATTTCTACAGTCTGGCTGAGCAGGGTCCCGGGGGAGAGGGAGGGAGGGGTCAGGCGCTATCTCCTCATGGTACCACCGGCCTCTCCTTTGCACCCAGTCGATCCTTGCCTGTTCTATGGCTATGTTTCTGTTCCCTCAGAAATTACAATCAGAAAATATTTGTGGGGTTAGCTGAATTTAATGATGGTTTTCTGGAGAAAGTGTAGAGGAAAAGAAAATACCTTTGGGGCAAGCAGTGGTCCCAGCACACTTGAGACTCCATCTCTTTGCCTCCAGGGAAGCTCGTGTTCCTAGGTTCTCTCTTCGCTTTTCTCCCTCCTGTGGCCCTGTCTGCTGCTTTTCTCTTTTCTTTTTGGAGAAAGTTAAAAAATTTATTCTCTTGCTTCAGAGAGAATCTTCCCTCTCTTTCAAACAGTGATCCCAGCCAACACCTGGATCTGGGATGAGGGGGAACACCAAGAGTCGCAAACACTCTCGTGATACCATTCCCCCCCCACCAAGAATCCTGGGGCCTGTTGCTCCTATTATCTACATACCATTATCTCTGCTATTCTGTATTCATTATTAGAGGAGAAAATCAAGGTCAAAGAAATTATTCTGTCAAGTACCCAAGCGCAAAAGAAAGTCAGACCAGATTCAGGTCTGTTTTCCATGAAAATTAATTCTCACGGTACAAGGGAATGTCTGTTTCTCTTTCCACCAAGTTTAATAGTTTTCATTTTCTTTCTTTCTTTCTAAAATTTATCTTATTTATTTGTTTACTTATTTATTTTGGTGTGTGTGTGTATGTGTATGTGTGTATGTGTATATGTGTGTATGTGTGTATGTGTGTGTGTGTATGTGTGTGTGTATGTGTGTGTGTATGTGTGTATGTGTGTGTATGTGTATGTGTGTGTGTGTATGTGTGTGTGTGTATGTGTATGTGTGTACACTCTATGTATTCAGGTACCCATGAAGGCCAGAAAAGGTATCAGGTCCCCTGTAGCTAGAGTTGCATATGACTGTGAGCTACTAGTGTGGGTGCTGAGGACTGAACTCAGGTTGTCTGAAAGAGCCATAAGCACTCTTAACCACTGAGGCATCTCTATAGCATGCTCCTTTTCCTGTTCCGACTCTTCTAGGGAATGTGGTATCTTTTTTATTAAAAAGTAGATTATGATATATGTATGTTTGCTTTAATATAATTTCCAGTTACTTAATTCTTCCCCCTCATAAATGTAGACATGGAAGCAGTTTGAGCATGTCCCCATTTCCTGCCTTCTCCAGCTCTGGTCCTTTCATAAGTAGTTGAGCTATGAGTTCTAGGATACACATTTTCACACTTGACAATTTACAGTTGATGGTGTGTAGCTGGCACTACACGTGTTGAGCTTGCTGTTTTGGGCGAATTTTTAAAGTGTTTGGAAAAATGTGACATTGAAAGAAAAAGATCTTGTGCACAAAGGTGTGACTGGGGAGGAACAGACAGCAGGGCAGAGACTTGGCGCTGATGAAGCTGATGTTCACTGCTGGAAAAAACAACCACCGTTGTTATAGGTTACTTTTCTGTTGCTGTGACAAAGTGTCACAACCGAAAGCAACTCACAGAAAGAAGGGTTTATTTATGGAGAGAAAGAGAGAGAGAGAGAGAGAGAGAGAGAGAGAGAGAGAGAGAGAGAGAGAGAGAGAACGTAACGGGGGAGTGGGGAGCATGGCAGCAATTGGCCGGAATGGGAAGCAGGCAGATCAATCTCAACCATACATAGGAAACAAGGAGGCCAAACAGGAAGTGAGGTCATGCTATAAACCTCAAAGGATGGCCCCCTCAGTGAGGTGCTGCTTTCAGCAAGGCCCCCTTAAAGGTTCCATAATCTCCTCAAACAGTACACTAGGGGTGTGTGTGTGTGTAAAATCAAGTGTTTAAGTACATGAGCCCATAGGGGCCATTTCTCATTCCAATCAAAACATCCGGGCCCTAACCTCCTAGGCTCATTACCATATCATAATACAAAAAAATACATTTAACCAAACATTAAAAATCCCCACAGTTAAAAATTATAAATTAATTTATTTTTATTTTGTTTTGCCTGATGTGTGTCTGTGCACAATGTGCGTGCAGTGTCCACAGAGGCCATATGAGGGCATCAGACACCCTGGGACAGGAGCTAAAAGCTGCTGTGAGCCACCATGTTGGTGGTGTTGGCAATGAAACCTGAGTCCTCTGGAAGAGAATTGGAAGCTCTCCACTGCTGAGCCATGTCTCAAACCCCCCAAAATCCCATAGTCCTTAGCAGTCTCAACACTGATCAGAAGCCTCTTTGGATCACATTTTGCAGCAGCTTTTGTTTCTTAGGAGCAGAAAACCCTTTAGACTCTCTTTCATAAATAGGAGGCTTAGTGGGTGGTGTCCTGCCCTAAGAGTGGGAAGCTTTTCTGTAATGGAGCTAATTTCCTGAATAATTCCAGTCTCCCCTTTAGCAAGGGCTTCAGCTCAGCATGAGGCCTCCTGGCACTCTTTTCCTTCCCAAACTGTATTATCATTTATTTATTTATTTATCGCCCACTTGTTGCTTCAGTACAGAACTGTATAAGAGTAACCATTAAGAACCACACCATGGACTTAATGTTGGCTGGCTTGAAATTCCCTCCAGGAAAGAAATTAGTTTATTACTTTTAAATCTAGCCTCAGGCAAATTCTTAGGACGCGAGTAGAAAGCAGCCAGGTTCTTTGCCAAAATCTCACAAGAATGTCCCCTAGTCCAGTTGTTAAGGAAGTCCTGGCTGCTGTCTGGAGCCTCGTGATGTGGACTTTCATTGTCTGCTTTTCTCACAGCGCTGCTGTCTTCCAGACTCCTGCTAGAACAGCTCAGCTTAAAGCAAAGGAGCAGCCAACTGCTTCATGAAATTCAGGAAGGCCCTGCCGGTAGCTGAGGCTCAGTGATGTCTCTTCCACCACTTCAAGATACAGTGGTCTATCACATGCCAGTTGTTGCAAAAGAAGGAGCTATTGCTGAATCCCTTGAAACAAATGGAGTTAAAAAAAAAATAAAAAAAAAATAACTCAAGGTCAAAATATGGCAGTTGTACAATATAAAGATAATTTAATTGAAACAATTTTTTTCTTTCTGTGTGTCTTGCAATTGATGGAATCTTAGATTTAAGAAACCATTATTGCTAATGTTATTGGTCAATAAAATGAATATACTCTCTTCATATAATATCTTACTTGATTCTCTAACAAACATGTATGGCACTTGCTTGCTTATTTTTGTCTTGTCATCTTCTGATACTTTTCATGACTATAATGCCCACATGGCAACTGACAAATAATGACAAAATGTACAAGACACATAATAGGGCTGGGAAATCGGCTCAATCAGTAAACGACTTGCTGCACAATCATGAGGACCTGGGTTGGAATTCCCAGAACCCATGTAAAAATGCTGGTGGCTGCATGCATCTGTCACCCTGTATCAGGATGGGTGGATATAAGCAGATTCCTGGAGCTAGCTGGGAAGGCAGTCTTGCCACTTGGTTAACACTGGGTTTTGTGAGAGACCCTGTCTCAAGAGATAAGGTAAAGAGTGACCAAGGGAGACACCTGATGTCAACCTTCAGCCTTTATGTGCATACACACACACACTCACATGTGCACAGACACACTCCACCTCCACATGCATACTTACAATATAATATGTTAACCATGGTTATGCAATACATAACCATATGTAAATTATAATGATATTAATCATCTACGTGCAGCTGAAAAACCTGAAGCTCAGAGACTTAAGTGATTTGAACAAGTACACAGACTGTCAGTAACAGAGTTGAATCTTGCCTTCGAAAAAATGTGAGGACTCCATCGATCTACGAAAGTCTTGACATATCATATTTAATATATGATCTCTCTGGACCCTAAGAGAAGAAGCATACTTAGGCATTTTACCAGACTCATACTGCATCTCTCTGGCCCAGTGTAGAAAACAGTCATTTAGTTCGATACTTTGGGTTGTAAGAAAGCACATTACAGGCTCCAGCAGGTAAGCAGATACAAGCCAGGTTTCAGAGGAACTCTTAGGTCCAGGTTCCTGCTATGTCTTAATCATGCTGTCCTTAGTACGAGCTTCATTCTCAAAGGACAGCAAGCCAGCCACAGCTATCACATGCCAGGAATCCAAAGGGAGTCCCAGAAGTCCTACTGCAAAAGCTTCTGTGTTTCTTGTTAGTTTCAGGCTGCAAGCGCATTCTTGAGTAGGTAACAAAGAAGGAAAACTGAGTTCCCATTCTAGGCAAATGCAACCTTTTCACATTGCAACATGATGTCGGTTGTCACCTACAAAGTTTGTTCCTGAGAACCATTTGCAAAAAGGACTCTCTCTTTCTCTCTCTCTCTCTCTCTCTCTCTCTCTCTCTCTCTCTCACATACACACACACACACACACACACACACACACAATCTCAGAGTGTTGTAAGTACATTTATGATTTTGTGTTCAGCTACATTCATAGTGGGCTGCAGAGGAGACACACTTGCAAATGAAGTGATATATATATATATATATATATATATATATATATATATATATATATATATATATAAAATTTGGGTTTAGATCATCTCCTGAGTTACAATCAACCTCTGTAAGCCAAGAAAATAAATTATTCAGAGGTTCTGTCTACATTTAAAACACTTGCCTCAAGGTGTGCTATTGGGAATGTACTTATTTTTTAATTGGTATCTACACAATTGTTCACTGTGCTATTTTCTTCTAACCCTTATACCAGATACATCTTGTACCATTCCTGCAACTAAACAGAACTTCTGAAGTTGCACTGTGGCTCCACCTCCAATTAACTTTGCAACAATGCTTCAATTAGTGCGAGATGTCCAAAACTCCAATCACTGAACTCTCCACAATCCCAGTAGAAACAGTAGAAGAAAACAAAAATTTAGGTGTATTCAACAAGAGATAAAACCAAGAAGACCTTGGCTGGTTGATAGCTGGATGACGGGATTGTATGTAGCAGCTGCACTGTTTGAGCTGAAGTGAGATCCTGAGTGGGTTACAGGAAAGACCTTGTGTTCTTTCAGAAGCCATTTAGCACAAAGCAGAGAGGAATGGAGTTGGACTATGACAAGATAATAGATTTCTCTGTCAGGAAAAAAAAAGCATATAGAGTCATTATTTCAAGGAACAAAGAATGCAAAGAAGACCTTTGTTCTGGAAAGCATTTGTAAGAATTGCATTAATCGTTAAGCAAAAGACATGTGTAAGACTATCTGGAATATTGGCCCTGACTCCAACACTAAAGAAGTTAAAGTAACTTCGATACTATGTGATATGTATATGACCTGCTACTCCCACAGTTTCCAATACCTGCTAGAAATTGGTGGTTTGGAAAACAGCAAATTTGTATTTTACAATAAATAAAGTACTTAACAAGAAGAGTACTTAGAAAGTGCTATAAGCATGAACTTCACAGAAATGTCTTTGTTTTGAAAAAACAGACCTTGAAGAACAGCCCGATAGAAAGAGGGCAAAGAAGGTAGCAGACAGTTCCCAGGAGACAACATACAGACACCTGCGACTATATCCAGCCCTGGTGATGCACAAATACAAAATAAAAGAAGCGACTGTTACTTCCAAGACACACTGCTGTAACAGGAAGGCAGCAGCCCCTGGAACAGCGGCTGGAAGTATGACTGGTCAGTTTTGTGCAACAGGTTGTTAATGTGCCACTTGAGAACTCCTGGTAGGCCCTGCATCTTATTCCCTTTGCGACAGTGGAGAATCTGTGTCCCTTCAGGGTGGGTCACCAAAGAGAAGTGGTTCAGTGTGAGGAAACATCTGGAGGTCAGGGCTCCTGCTTCATGGTTTGCAGGTCTTTCCATTGAATGGTGACAGGTTAGAGTGGCTAGCTTGTAACACAAGTTGATCCTATGTAAGTAGTTGATTTGATCTCTGCAGGAAGTAGAATTCCATCATCTACTTAAACAGCACTGATCTTTAGGGGGGATTGAAGGAGCAAATCTTAGGAGAGAAAGCAGATAAGAGAAAAGTTGGAGGTGAGGGTGTGGTGCTATTTCATAATCTACTCCTTATGTGAGCCCCACCATCAGGGTCCACATAGCATTTAATTTCGCAAAGATAACTGTTAAAAAATGCAGTAACTATTATACAAGGGTTGAATGATGTCAGATTAAACAAGGGCCGAATGATGTCAGATATCTTCGTGTAATTCTAAAATTTCATTTCTTCTATTCGGCTTAAAATAGCTATTATACTCAGCAGAACAGACCGACGTAAGTTGTGCCTTAATGTTCAAATGCACGTGATTCAGGAAGACTGCTTCCAGTTCTCTCTGATCATTTTTCTTTGATTTGATAACCTTTCTTGATGCAATTCTTCTTATATTTCTCCCTTTGGGTGCTGTCTTTCTAAATAGCCGTGTTATAATCGCCGCCAGAGCTCACTGATTGTGCATGACAGAAAGGACCTTAAAGAAGATTATGCACAGCTCTGATCTAGCCCAGGGCTCACAAATCAAAGTTTCCCCCGGTAGACAAGACACAGTGAAGTTGAAAGTAACTACACTTTATATGGAAATTAACTGCTTCTAGAATGCACAATAGCCAAGCATATATCAAACCAAAGACAATAAACATATGAAATATGTTCCACGTTTAGGTTATTCCCCTCCTCTTTCTTCATATATATGTGTATACACACACATATATACATTTCTTCATATATACACACATACATTTCTTTATATATATATATATATATATATATACATATATATATACATTTCTCAGTGTGTTCTATATCAAAAACTTAAGTTTTTTTTTTTAAAGCATTATCTTGTGTTTGGTTGGTATAGTTAAAAGAACTCAGAAAATTTCCTTTTTAAAATATTTCATTGAGACATTAAAAACAATTAGGGCCCAAAGCACTGATTTGAATACATTTTGTTCTGAATGCCTCTCACTGAAATAATCCTTTTCTTAATTTGTTTTCATTTATTTTAAGGTTTTTGAGACATGGTCTCACTCTGGGGCCCAGGTTGGTCTTCATTTCATTCCTGCCTCAGCCTCTCAAGTGCTGGGATTACAGGCCTGAGCCACCACGTCCCAGTCCTTTTCCATCCCTGTGGCTGTCATGTGTCTTTAGACAGGCTTGAAAGATTGCTGTCATCCACTCTGCAATTATATATGGCCATGGCTTTGCTCATTTGCACAGGGCATTGCTAACTCTTCTCTAAGCAGCCGAACTCCTGATCTGTACCTTATTTAATCCTTTCCTTAGACGGGTCTCCCAGATTGTGGCCAAGCTCATGGGCATCTTTATTTTGGTTTTGAAGGCATCAACAGAAAATGACTCAAAATACTTGAGGGATTAGCGACTTCAATATGCATGGACTTCAAGGAGGGGAGATGGAGGGTGAGTTTATATTTGAGGACCAGAGCCAGAGCTGGCAAGTTTACCTATGTCCATCTTAATGTCTCGACATGACTTTGACTTTAGCATACCTCTGTCTAATTCATTAGATGGGAAATGTTTGCCTTTTTTTCATTGCTTGAGAAAGAATATGAATCTTTAATTTTATATGATTTTCCTCCTTGTCCTTGACTGCATATTCAGACACATTATCATTTGCTTCTCTCTCTCTCTCTCTCTCTCTCTCTCTCTCTCTCTCTCTCTCTCTCTCTCTCACACACACACACACACACACACACACACACACACACACATCCAATTCTCACTCTTTCCCATTTCCACCCAAAGCATAGACCTTAATGGGTGTGACCTGAGTCCTCAGAAGGTTATTGGTCTGAAAGATATAACCGGACTGCTTTGTGTGGTTCTCTATTTAGGCTCTGGATTAATTATGCTGTAACTCTCTTTCTTTTTCTGCTTTAAACTCCACATCTTTCTGCTCACACTTAGTTCTGCCTGCTGCAAGCCTCCTTCACGTTCACTTAGTGAATTCTCATAGTGGGAGGTATCAGGGCTGCCTCCAACTTTTTGTTTTTAAAACAACGCTCCAGTAAACGACCTCACAGAAGTTCAATTTATTGGCCAGTGGCTTTCACCTCCTGTTTCACACGTACAGAAATGGGTCTGTTGTGTATACACATTGCTAGTTTTCTAAATACCACAAATTCCCAAAGTGGCTTACCAATGTATGTTTCTGACTATAGTGACTAGGTGCTTCCTTTTCTCTACATCTCTATCAATACTAGATACTTTGCCAAAGTAGACTCTCAATGTAGATCATGGTTTTTAAGTCTTTTTGCGCAAGCCAAGTTATATTAGGTGCTTCTGTCTGCTCCAGTCCTATGTAGTAGTAATGGGTAGTGTCACCTGGAATATAATGTCTTTCCATTTTGCTTTCAGTAGGGGCAATGGGTTGGGGTGGTTTCTTTTCAATACTGTTTGTGGATAGAGTTAAGACCAACACTTTTAACGTTCCCTTTAAATATTCTCTCCTCTTCTCCACTCCCTTCTTCTTCATGATTGATTGATTGATGATTGTCCTGTTTTATTGTCTTTTGTTTTGCTAAAGTGATGATATAAACCTGTTGTGCTGGACCATGTTGGAAGGTTAGATTCATAGACTAAAAGCTCCAGCTTTAGTCCATGTCAAGCACATTAGTGTACTCACTTTCAGATCCCTAACTTCTCTGTCTACCTGGGATTTCCCCATTAGGCAAGATGTTTTAAATTTGTCTGCCTCCCTTGATTGCTTCTGGTACAGGGGTTCCTCTTGCATCATCCAGCTTACTCCTCCTGAAATCTTCTAGTTGACTAAAGCCTTGACCTGTAGAAGTCATTCTGTGCTAGGCCAACTGGCATGCCCTCATAGGTGCTCCCATCTCTCCATCGTGAAATTTTCTACCCTTTCCTGTACTTGGTCAGGGTTTTGTCACCTCTTATATGGCTGTATCTCATTTAAAACAAAATCATACCATTTGGCATTTTATTCCCAAAGCCCATGAGAGCACCTCAAATTAGTGAACACTTGGCAAACGGTTTCCAAATGAAAGATTTAATGAGCTCTTTACAGAGTAACAAACAAGGGTCCAGAGAGATAGATATCACTTTCCAGAATGTCATACTACAGGCAATGGTGGAGGTGGAGCAAACCCACGTGTCTTGTTCCTTACTGCTTCCCTGAACCCTGGGGAGAATCTTTTCTGGTTATCCTAATCGGTCCCTTTCTTCAGTATAAAAAATGGGGAAATTGCGAAGGTCATCTTCCTAATGCGGGGAAACATTGTACCATACAGGGCTATGTATGTGGGTTCTAAAGCTTTCCTTCCCACATCCGCTCCCTAAAATGCTGATTATATGGAGTAGGACTATGAATACTTCGGAATATAAATTACATGACGAAAGCCATTATGGATCCCCAGTCTAGGAACAGATGTTTCCTAAATCAAAGATTGTATGTACTGATTTTCTAAAGCCAACAGAAATGACTATCTTTTCCTTTTACTCTTTTTCCTTCCATTTCTTGAGTATCAGAGATATAACAGTGAAGTCATCATTTCTATCAAGAACCTTTGCCAAAGCCTCTACAATACTGAACACGTTGTTATGAAAGTATGTCCTTCTCGGTTTCAACAGGCCTTGAAGTATTTTGCAAAAAATCCTCCACCTACTTCATTTTTCTCCTTGACCTTGGGAGAGCATCACAGAGTTCCTAACTACTGCTGAAGAGGAGAGAAACTGTTCCTTTACTTTTCTATCCACTCCCAGAGTAGTTCTGCTGTAGCTGATGATCATACGGCCATCAGCTCTAGGCATTTTCCTTGACACTTTGGAACTAGGACAGACACATTTCAGGGTGTGCGTGGATGTGTACCAGGCATCAGCAGCCAAATCCAGGGACTGTTCTGTCATTTGCTGTTGGTGCCTTCTCAGTTTACATAGATCTCTGTAAGGACCATAGCTCCCACAGGCCCAAGAATGGAGTTCAGCATATTGGTAGGGATAATTATTATCTATGGAAATTGAGGATGCTCATATGCATAGAGAAGCTATCTACCTGACTGTGCAAATCTGGCAATACAAGGGGAGACTTCTGATCTTCAGCTAGTATCATGTCACTGGGAACACAACTTCCCACCAGTCAAGGGTGACACACAGGCTGGGAGCATTCATGTTTGCACCCATCAGAGATCATAATGTTTGTTTGCATAGAAAGAAGACTAGGAAATTATTTATGATATAATGCATGTGTATCTGTTTAAAACAAAGCAATTATCTTTCTAGCAATGGTTTGGAAGCAATGGTGGGAAGGGCCGAAAGCTTAGAAGGCAGGAAGTAGGGGTAGTAGTGGGATGTACAGCCCACGGTTTTGTTTCTAGCTAGTTTCTTGTCAACTTGACACAAGTTAGAATCATTTTGGAAGAGGGACTCTTAGTTGAGAAAATACCCCAACTAGATTGGCCTGTAGACAAGACTGTGGGCATTTTCTTTGTTGATGGTTGATGTGGGAGGGCCCAGCAGCCCACTGTGGGAGGTGCAACCCCTGGGCAGGTTGTCCTAGGTCCTATAAGAAAGGCTGAGCAAGCCATTGGAAGCAAGTCAGAAGCAGCCCTTCTCCATAGTCTCTGCATTAGCTCCTGCCTCCAGGTTCCTGCCCCGCCCTTCTTCAATGATGGACTGTAGAATGGAATGATAAGCTTGAAATTAACCCTTTTGGTTGTGGTGTTTTATCACAGAAATAGAAAACCTAACTAATACTGAAATTGGTACCGGAAGTGGTGTATTGTGATCTGATCATGCTTTGGGGAAGCTGGTGGAAGGACTTGATAATTTTGGTCTGGAGAAGCCATTGAGTGTTCAGGGCATCATGAGTTGTTGTGGGAACTTAGAAGATAACGGAGGCCTGGCTTGTGAAGTTTCAGAGGGAAGTTTGAAAGTCCTTTGAGGACTCTATTGGGGATGTTGATATTTTGAAGAGCCTGGCAGTAGTGGCACGTGTCTTTAATCCCAGCACTTGGGGAGGCAGAGCCAGGCAGATCTCTTCAAGTGCAAGGCCAGCCTGGCCTACAGAGTTCCAAGACATCTAGGGTTACACCAGAAACCTTGTCTCAAAAAACAAACAAACGAAAAACCAAAATAACAACCAAAACCAAACAAATTAACAAATAACAACAACAAAACAAACCACTAAAGCAAAACATCTGTTTTACTAGAACAATTGATGCTGGACAGCTGGGGCTGAAAAATCAGCTCTGATTAGTAAGACACCAGCATCATTGAGGCAAATTCTCCTTTTGGGAAATATTTCCTAGGGTCAGCATCCAGAAGCTGTGGGCCAGACAGGGCCAAGGCTGTGCCTTGTGCTAGCAGGTGAACTTGGTAATGTGCAAGTCTCACTGGTGGTATTTGTTTTAAAGGTATGAAGGGGTCATGGAGAGCAGCTGAGGAGGCCATTAGTGAAGGTGCACTGTGGAAACCCCAGTATGGAAGGGGTCATGGAGAGAGGAAGCTTGGCACCATGTGGTGGGGTTAGAGTCCCTAAAGAGAGCCCGAGAGAGACTATTGGTGAAGGTACAGCCTAGTTGCAGTGGAGACCCCAGCATTTTGGAGATGCCAGGATCACGGGACAATCACCAAGGACAGCAGTAGGTGTGGAATGGAGCTGGCCTAAGCCTGCAAGCTATGTGTGCCGTGAATAGCAGAGGCAGAAAAGTGAGACTTTTCAAGCCTTTTCGAGCCCAGAAGACAAGGAGTGAATCCCAGACATTGGGTTATTGACATAATTGGAGTCTGGTTTATCCTGGTTCAGATTGTGACTGTGCCCTGGTTCATCCTTACTGGAGTAATAAAGTATTTAACTTATTTTTTGTTTTATAGGAATCCACAGTAAGAGACTTTGGAATTGTACAGATACTTTGGATAATTTCAGAGAAAATTGGTTATTTTATTTTTATGTTTTTAATTAAAATAGAATTACATCACATCCCCTTTCCTTCCCTCCCACTAGCCCCTCCCAGCTACCCTCCCTCAAACCCTTCCCATGCCCCTCACTCTCAAGTTGATAGCCTCTTTCTCTTTGATTTTGTCACACACACATACATGTGTATGTACACATGTGCGCGCGCGCGTGCACACACACACACACACACACACACGAATGAATGCACACACCTACCAAGTCCATTTTTGCTGTTGTGTGTATATGGTTTCAAGACTGACCACCCTTCACTGGACAGCTAATAAGAGGGCTCATCCCCAGAGGAAGTTAATTATCCTCCCAGAAGTTCGTAGTTGCCTGTGGTCCTTTATGTAGGACTGGGGTCTTGAAATTCTCCGCTTCCATGTTAACATGTCCGTTAGTATTGCTTTTGTTCTGACCTTGTCCATGCAGCCATTTCTAGGAGAGACTGTTTCACAGCAGGTGTCTTGGTATTCTGGTGCTTACAATCTTTCCATCCCTCTTCTTCAAAATTTTAGATGTTTTAGAAAGGCTTTGGACTTTGAAACAGATTTTGGGTATTTTTAAAGAGCCTGAACTTCTAAAATATTGAAAATCTGAAGACTGTGGTACTTTTAAAGTTCTACTATGTTTATGTTGTGATATTAATATGAAAATTTAGGGATGAACAAAATGTAAACAAAAAAAAGAGGTCATTTTCCTGGCTGGTTTATGTCAGTTTGATACACGCTTGAGTCATTTTGGAAGAGGGGCTCTCAATTGAGAAAACTCTCCCACCAGACTGGCCTGTGGGAGACTTGATATGGGAGGGCCCAGCTCCGTGTGGGCGGTGCCATCCCTGGGCTGGTGGTCCTGGGGGCTGGAAGATGGCAGACTAAGCAAGACATGGGGACCAAGCCAGGAAGCAGTCTCCTCCATGGCCTCTGCATCGGCTCCAGGTTCCTGCCTTGAGTTCCTACACTGACTTGCTTTGATAATGGACAGTGGTGTGGAACAGTATGCTTAAAATAAACTCTTTTCTCCTCAAGTTGCTTTTGGTCGTGATGTTTTCTCACAGCAATAGAAAACTAAACTAAGACACTAACTCTTGGTAAGCCAGGACAAAACAAGCCATCTGAAAGTGACTATATTAGAAGCAAGGCACTTCCAGCAGCGAGGTACTGTGTTACTTCATTGTCAACCACAAGCATGACTGTCTTAAGACAGAAAGACACAGTGTAGAATCATAACCTTAGACACATTAATATAGCATGTTATTTAAATAGTTACACGGTGTATAGATAGTATGTCTATGAACTAATGTATGTGAGTTAACTAGATGGTTAGAACTATAGAAATCACATATTTAAAAAATCTTTACTCTTAACCCACATGTAGGATAATTTGAGAAATGGTAAGTTTCATTTGTGGAAGAGTACTATTTGCAAAATTCTAGGCTTATTTAGGGAAGAAATTAGCTCTATTTAAACAAAATATTAAGAGCTATTCAAAACTAACAAAATGTTTTCTAAATTTTATAAAAAGCTTCTTTGTTTATGGAAATATGTGATAACCATTTACTAAGCATAATCAACATAATTGTTAATTTATTTTAAGAAATTTCCTTTCTGTCATTTAGAATCTGTGTCTTATGAAAGGAGGAAATTATGGGGAAAAGTAATTCTTATCTAACCAGGTGTTTGTTTCTTCTGTTTGTCAATAAATCTAATATTTGACCTTCATTTTGGTCTGAATATAGCCAGTTTGCATGAAAGTAAACGGATACATGCATGCATTTATATGTTTACACATGAAGTAGATAGATAGATGATAGAGAGATATAGATATAACCAGAAACTTTAAGACAAATTTAAAGAGAATTATTTATTTCAAATTTCATTTGTTTCTTTAATTCTTGGATCTAGATCACATAAAAGTAAAAAAACGCTATCTTGGGTTTTTTTTAATGAGGTTGGCATCATGAAATGGCTGTTCTAAATTGAAACACATTTGAAAAGAGGAAGTTCATTTTCCTTTTCTTGGCTGAGGAAAGAGAGGCAGATCTCTGATATCTCAATCACGATTACTCCTCAGATGAAACAGGTTTCTAAAGGACATCTCGTGCAGAGGCCCATGTATTGTGACCAACACGCCACTGAAATCAGCAGCTCCTCTTAGCTCTCCTTTTCAGTCCTTAAAGCTTGCCCAAGAAGGTAGAACCCCAGGGTTCTCTGGGTGACGTCTCCCAGAAGAAGAGAAAGTCGGTCGGAGCCTTTGCAGAGAGGAGCTGTGCTGGTTCCCCACGTCAGCCCTGTACACTGGAGGGCTGCTGGGTTCTGGTGTCTTCTCAGGACTGTCGCCTTCAGCAGGTAGGGCACGACAGCCTTGGTTCCTCACATCTCCTTACAGGGGCTGAGAAGGCCGCCTTGCAGCCTCCGGTTTTACCATGAACCATTTGGAACCTTTGAGTCTGAAGTCTGCCAGAATGTTCTACTTTTCATTTCTCCTCCTCCTTGGATGATGACTGTGGGCCCCAGGTGCCAAGCTGTGGAACATAATTGTCTAGTGATGGTGACATCTGGTTCGTTGGCAAGCATCTTCCAGAGTTTTTTCCCAGTGAATAAATGATAGCTTCGAGCTGGGTGATAATAGAGCTTCGTCTCCTAACATGTTTTGCCAGGTTTATTTCAAATTCATAAGCTTATGCTAAGCATAAACCATGAACCAATGACTACCACTCTGCAGGTTATCCTTCAGGAAATTTTGTTGCCATAATTAGCCGGAAATTAATTGTACCACTAATTGGAAAAAAAAAAAAAAAAAAAAAAACCAAACTTGCCCCCTCTTTTTCCAAGGATGCAAAAGTAAGAACAGTTTTTTTTTAAAAAAAAACTCTTTAAAAGTTAAAAAAATAATATCAACACCTACAACAGTTGAGTGTAAATTCAAAGTAGGAAGAGGTTCATTTGTGAAACTTTCCCCAGAGAGAAAATTTACCACAGAAGTGTAAATTTACATCTATCTCTTCTTTACTTGAATATTTTGCGTTTCCTATTTAGAACATATCGGCAACATTTCTATTAATCATTGCCCACGTCTTGACCTAAAACTACCAAAATGTGAAGAAAATGATTGCTTATTAAAAGAAGAATTAAGTCAAGTTATTTTTTAAAAAAATGCAAGGACTCCTTTAGGGGAGAGGAAGTTCAAAGTGATAATTATCCTGGTTGCCGAGGTTGACATAGTCTGCCACAGTCCATGTATTGTTATGGAAGTAAAACTCTGTATTACAAAGTTCAATATTGACTGAATTGGCTGAAATGGTATGCTCGTTGTTTATTCTTTATTAAAGAATGGATAAATTATATAAAATTCCATCATATTATGATGATACATTATTTGCTAGCAAATAATTTTAAGAAGTTAAATCCAGAGAGTTAAAAATATGTGATGTCACCAAGCTTGCTACTAATTCATGTATATACATACATTTATCTAAACCTTAGCAAATATGTACTGCACTTGAGAGGTCAATAATTATCATTACTGTTCTAGAGCTTTTAGGTTAAACTATACAAGATCAAGAATCAGTTTTAACATTAAAACCAAGCCCAGACCTAAACTGATGTATGGTTGTAAGTAGAAAGTGCTCCTGGAGAGCTAAGAGGATTTTTCACGGGGAGTAGTCTAGTGTGAAAGGAAAGATCAGATGGCAAATTTCAAGGGAAGAAATAACAGTGCAGCAGACAGCCTTGATCATGAGGCTGCGAGGAAGAATGTAACTGTACAATGCTACAAGAAAAAAATGACCAACCTGGCAACTCTCTGGAAACAATGAAAAGAGAGAAATTTAAGGATATTGAAAGAGGAACCTTTTGTAAATACATATATTTTAAAAGATGAAGCAACAACACTTTTGAACAGAGATGGTGAGTGAAGACGCTGGGGTAGCATGGCCCAGCTTCTCAGAACTGGAGTGACCTGGAGTCCTTGGCCCTGGTGTGCTTGGTTCTCCTCTACATGTCACTTCACTTCTGGAGACTGCTGTGCAGAAGCCCAGCAGACTTCCTTTTGGTAGATTTTTCTCTTGCATCCCTGTTGGCTATGGGTGTCTAGTATCTCCTGGGTATGGCTGTCTCCTTTGTTTGGTCTCTGTGGCTTCTCCTCCTACTTCTCAATTGTCCCTTCTCTTGGCTCTTCTTTTGCTCAGGGAGCACTACTTCTTCTCTTCTCTTCTCTTCTCTTCTCTTCTCTTCTCTTCTCTTCTCTTCTCTTCTCTTCTCTTCTCTTCTCTTCTCTTCTCTTCTTTCTTTTCCCTCCCCTCCCCTCCCCTCCCCTTCCCTTCCCTTCCCTTCCCTTCCTTCCCTCCCTTTCCTTCTCTTCTCTTCTGTCTTCTTTTCTCTTGTCTCGTCTTGTCTTCTCCCCTCCCCTCCCCTCCCCTTCCCTTTCCTCTCCTCCCCTGCCCTCCCCTTCTCTCCTCTCTCCTCCTCTCCTGTTCTCTCCATCTTCTTTCATTTAGCTACCTCACATAATCTTGAAATTGCAGATGCCTTAATGAAGACAGGCCCACACTCCATTCTTACACAGACCTGCTAGAATGCCTCACCAGGTGTCTCACCGGTACTCAGGATTAGCAGCTTGACAAATAATTATCTCCCCATCACACCCTGTTCTCATCTCACATTCCTTAACTTTTCCCTTAGTCTTACACTGTCTCCCCTGTCACAGTCACCAGGCTCAAAATGATTGATTGTGTTGGATTTCTCCAAAATTGTCAAATCAATTCTCCCTTTGCACTGGCTATCATAGTCCCCACTCTGTCAAAGATTTTGTGATAACATTATTCATGTTCTCCCTGACTCCAGCATCTCCCATAGAATGAATGATACAGGTCCTGAGTGATTAAATAATGTGCTTACTTATGAAAGTAACATCAACTTCCACTAAACTATCAGCTGGTTATCTGGTGCCTGTTTTTTATATATATGTATGTGTATGTATACATACAAATATTTATATCTCAAAATATTAAAAAGGATGATGTAGCAATGTGTTTCAAATGGTGGTGGTAAAAATGAGGTTAGGAAGGATGAAGTGACAGAATAAAAAGTCTTTAAAATTTTTAAGGGATTTCCAAATTATGCATAAAATTCCACAATCTAACTCAAAACTTTCTATGCTAAAGTGAATTAATTAAAAGATTTTTAAAGGAAGTATTTTTCAAAGAAAGACTCTGAATCTGAAACCTACTAATTTCATAGATACAAAGACTGAGAATTAGCATTGGCTTGTAGAAAATAAATGTAGCAAGAACCAATTGTAAAAGAAAGATATAAAAACATTAATGCTGGCATTTGTTAAATAATGAGATATAATGATATGATACTCTAATTGCTTATACATTCTACTTCCTTAAACATTTTCAAGAGTTCCTTTGTTTATTAATGAAACAAACATTAGATTCAGGACCCGTCAAACAGTGCTAATAGCGACTTTGTTCTCCTGACTACTTACACTAACTGGCCTGTGTTGTTTCCTCTTGTTTTCGCCCTGGGATGCACGTCTGCCAGGCTCTCTGTGTAGCAGCTAGTAGCAAATGCTTCTATTTTCTTTGCTTCTTGGTAACCAGAGAAGGTTATGGACAGTGCTCAAAGAGAAGTAAATGGCTTTAAGATTCTGTTTTAAAACCCTAAATTGGTGGTTCAAATGTGTTTTTGAATAGTTCATTATTGAGATTATACTTGTGCTTTCAGGAAAATGCCCAAGCTCTACATCAAAGGCAAGCTGCTGACTACACAAGTGTAAGCCGAGTGTTGATCACAAGGAAAGGGGAAGGCTTCCAAGCTGGCTAAGCAAGCAGCCCGTTAGCAGCTTCCTGCGTAGAAAAAATGATTAAGGACTTGCCTTTCGTCAAACATGTCCTAAGTCTCAGAAGCCTCTTGCGGTAGAAAGGGTTCTATGGAGAAAGCGTGCATGGCTTTGTCATCAGGCAGTGGCAGACATCCAGTTCTGCTTCCTTCTTGGGTACATGGTATTTACCAAAGCAAACTTCTGAACCCCAGTTTCCCCATTTAAAAATAGAAATAATAACAGGTTCCCAGCTCTCACAGTTATGAAAATTCCAGGTTATGACAAAGAGCACACTGACTAAAATGCCATAAATTACCTACGTATTCACTAATCACATTTAGAAAGGAGTTCATAGAATCGAAAGTTAGAATTTTTATTTTTAAGATTTATTATTATTATTATTTTTTGTGTGTGTGTGTGTAAATGTGTATCACTTACATATAAGCCTGTGGAAGCCAGAAGACGGTGTTGGATCTCCTAGGTTCTGGGAATCAAACCCAGGCCCCTTGCAAAGACAGCAAGTACACTTAACTGCTGAACGATCTTGCTAGGCCAGAAGTTAGCACCTGCAGGCAAATGTATGGCTGAAAACAATCCTGAGAGATAATATATCAAGAACAAGAAAGTTCACAATTGTATTGAGCGCTTGTTTAATTTCACCCTAAATGGGAATCATTTTAAAAGTGAATTTCAATTTACACATGTGCTTTGAATTCCACTTGTAAACTAGTCTTGAAACATGGGGCATATTTCCTACAGAAACAAGACATTTGGGCTGAAGGGATGGCTCAGATTTAAGAGTGTGTTCTGTTCTTGTTGAGGACCCACGTTGGATTCCCAGCAACCACATGGTATGGCTCACAACTGCCTTTAACTCCAACTCCAGGAGATCCAGTCAGCCCTCTTCCGACTCTGCAGGCACCAGCACATATACGCCCACAAACACACACACAAACATGAGTTTAAAAAAATAAAAATAATAACCAGTGCTATCAACAGTGGCTCTTTCCCAATTTAACTGCAGAGAGTGTGCAAAGGTAACTAAGGTGTTAAGCTTTGGAGTTGCTGTGGGACAGAGGACCAGGTGTCGTTTGGGCCTATGATGCTGTTCTCTGCATCCTTAAAGGGAGAAAGGGAGGCTCAGATAACAGCTGCATTCTCTCCCTGTATCCAGTGCATGATCAGAAGGAGCTGCTGCTGCTTGGAATCTCTGCCAACCACCTACCTCTCCCCCAGCCTGTGGCAGCACAAAGCCCAGAGCTCCTCCATTCGACCTACCCAGTCAGCTGTCTGTACCCAGCAGTTCTTCATCTGTACTCTCAAGTATAGGAAATTTGTGTCTACTCTGAATGTGAGCTGACTTTTCTTTGCTATTATTCTCCAAACAATACAAGCAACCACTGCCGTTGCATTAAGTGGTCTGAGGAATCTCATAATGACTTACTGCCCAAGGGAGGCTGTGTGACATAAGTGTAAACACAACACTGCTCCACACAGGGAGCTTTGGTCTCTGCACTTTGGTGTTCTGGGACAGTTGTTTGGAACATTGCCTGTAATTACTGAGCAATGACTGGGCCTCCTGCTTGGGTTGCAGTATACCCTTGAACACAGATCATCAGGAAGAGAAAAACTTGCGATGGGACCCATCTTTTCCTGCTGTGCCTATGGTCACGCTCTTGTTTTATAAGATGCAGCCTTTTAGGGAATGTATCTGTGCTGTGGTTCCAAGAAACTCCAGGTCCTGTGGGAAAGGTACCATAGAAAGCCACGGGGATACTAGATATCTCTTCTCTTCATAAACAGCAGGACAGAAAACCTTGTTCTAGCATAGACTGGACAAACACATGCGTTGGAGTTTCTGGTGAAATGTGTGAATTAGAAATACCCCTCTAGGAATACTTCTTTGCAAATGTAGGAATATTTTGGCTTTTTATTAGGACAATCAAATGAAGGCACATTTGTTAATCTCAGTTACTCTGGCTCGATTCAAAGGTACCATTTTGGTGGCTATCGTGGTATAAGATGAAGTTCCATGGTGTAATAAATGGGTTTGTCTCCAAAGACAACCATGTGAATCTCATGATCTCCAGTGAACAGATGCAGAAGGATCTGTGAAGAGTCCGTGTGCTTAGGAATGCCTGGACCAATATTTTGAGCTTGAATTATATTCTAGCAATAGGTAAACGGGACAACCTTTAACCCTCCACATTCCAAAGTGTTTACTGGGATTCCATCTGCAGTTGCATAGTTTGTGTCCGGAACAGAAGGCTCTCCACTGGTTGCCAGGGACATTGAAATACAGTAAAGGCTGCGTTAGGTGGGAGTGACATCTTGACATTTATGTTCTGTGTATGCTAATGTTCTGTGTATGCTAGCCACCACCCTGTTGTTACTAGGTGCCATATTTATCCACCACTAGCCAGGAGGAAAAAAATAAATTGCAGGTGGGGAATATTCTAAGGAAATTAGTACAACTCTTCCATTAGTCTTTGTGTATTCTACATAAAATTGTCATTTTAAATTTTTTACAGGAGAATGTGGGGAATTAATACTTGTTGAGTATTAAAGACTGCCTAATCATCTTGATCAGACCTAGTAACAGCAGCTGAAAGGGATCCAATCAGCTCTGAGCACTCCATCAGCATATTGCTTTTCACAACCCAGAACACACTTCATCTTACTTAGCCTCAGAGCTCTGGGAGAAGATGGCTATTTCTACATCTGATGCATGAGTTACTGGGAAGGAGGTGACTAATAGCATTTCCCAGAAGACTTGCTGCTGGATTCCAGCCATGCTTCTAACCCTATAAGTCCGTGTTCTACATAACTATTAAAAGAAAAAACAAAGTCAATGGGAAGGAAGTGTTTCCACAACCGCAACCGGTGTGTAATCTTAGTTCACCAAAGACAGGTTTCCTTTAACATACAACATTTGGTTACTTTTCAGTGGAATGTCTCCATGAGATTTCTCCAAAACCTGTTACCGCCTTCAATTTTCCACTCGCTTCTTCATCATGACAATCACTGCACTTTGTCACTAAGTATTTTTCTCTGATGACTTAATTAGTGTCCCTCCCACTAGAACTAAACTATCCAGGAAAGCGATCGTCCTGTGTGTTTGATACCATACCATGTGGTCTGGCACAGAGTGGAGACCCAACATTTTCTGAGTAAAAATAGCAAATAAAGAAGCTAAAGAACTTAAAACACTAATTTAGAACTTTCCACAAAGATATGTCAATGGGATACGTACATGTGACTAGAGGAAAATCAAGGCAAGGGAAATAGAAATGCTGAATTTAAAGGAATCTCTATCAAGGTTGTGATTTGCCTTGGTTGAACTAATTGTCTATCAGGTTTTTTAGATTTCATTTACTTTTAATTGTGTGTGTGTATGTGTGTGTGTGTGTGTGTGTGTGTGTGTGTGTGTGTGTGTGTCATGAGTGTGGGTACCCTCAGAGGCTAGAAGGAGCTGGAGTTATAAGCAGTTGTGAGCTGTCCATCATGGGAGCTGGGGTCTGAACTTGGGTCTTCTGAAAGAGCAGCAAGCATTCTTAACCACTGAGCTGCCTTTGCAGCCCCCCATGCATTCACGTTTATGTTTATGAAACATGGTCTATTTAAGAACTGTACTCTCACATAAATGCTTTGCTAACGGGAAAGCCTTTCCACTGCTGCTGCTGGCTTCTTAGCATTCTAACCACCCATCTGTCCATCCATCCTACCTCTCTACTCTGTCCATCCATCCTGTCTCTACTCTGTCCATCCATCCTACCTCTCTACTCTGTCCATCCATCCTATCGCTACTCTGTCCATCCATCCTACCTCTCTACTCTGTCCATCCATCCTACCTCTCTACTCTGTCCATCCATCCTATCTCTACTCTGTCCATCCATCCTACCTCTCTACTCTGTCCATCCATCCTACCTCTCTACTCTATCCATCCATCCTATCTCTACTCTGTCCATCCATCCTACCTCTCTACTCTGTCCACCCATCCTATCTCTACTCTGTCCATCCATCCTACCTCTCTACTCTGTCCATCCATCCTATCTCTACTTTGTTCATCCATCCTATCTCTACTCTGTCCATCCATCCTATCTCTCTACTCTGTCCATCCTTCCTATCTCTCTACTCTGTCCATCCATCCTATCTCTACTTTGTTCATCCATCCTATCTCTACTCTGTCCATCCATCCTATCTCTCTACTCTGTCCATCCATCCTATCTCTACTCTGTCCATCCATCCTACCTCTCTACTCTGTCCATCCATCCTACCTCTCTACTCTGTCCATCCATCCTACCTCTCTACTCTGTCCATCCATCCTATCTCTACTCTGTCCATCTATCCTATCTCTCTACTCTGTCCATCCATCCTATCTCTACTCTGTCCACCCATCCTATCTCTACTCTGTCCATCCATCTTATCTCTACTCTGTCCATCCATCCTACCTCTCTACTCTGTCCATCCATCCTATCTCTCTACTCTTTTTTCTTCCCTTTTGCTTAGCCAGCTTTCCATTCTTCTTGTTATCTTCTTAGCTGTCTCTTTCTTCATTCAGCTGTTCATCCTGCTTTCCACAGTTTCATCCACTTACCTAATAATTCTGTTTTTCTTTCTCTGTAGTAAGGGCTAATTGAATTGCCGATAAGCAGCAGGTATGTATAAAACAGCCCATGATACCAAACCTGCATTTAAAGATGTCATTTCAGAAAAGTTAGGGGATGATTATGTCACATACTATGAACCTAGCAGCCACCTAGTTAATTTAGCACATTGCAGTTCAGAACCAGAAATAACAGCTGTAATAATTTGAGACTTATTTAATCACATTTTTTGTTTGCCCTTCGTACTGGTAGTATAAATTATGGAAACTGTCATTTCAGTTTCTGAAGGTACATGAAATCCACCCTGGTCCTCCTGATGAAAGCCTTTTGTTATTAATTTTAGAGAGCCTACCCACTGCTGCAATGTCCAAGAAGCAGGCTGATTTTCGTTGCTAAGTTCATGGACAGAAGTAACGCCTTCCTTTTGTATTATGCTTTATAGTTTCCCAGTCGCTTTTTAAAAAATCCACCACTCTTAGTACTCAATTAAAAGCTAAGCTTTGTATTTTTGCAAATGCTCTGCTGCAGTTCTCTTTAGACCCAGGTAAGCCCTCCTCCCCTGGGACGTGCCCGGGTGCTGTTTTCATTAACTTCCCCTGGTGTTTGTTTGGATATTCAGATGATGATGAAGTGGATGCTGCTCTCATTATTCTTGCCTCGGGATGTGGTAGATCACCATCTGCAGATGCCGTGTAAGTGATCATCTTGGCACTGACCCATGTACCACCTTTGTAGTCATGGGTATTCCATCTGAGAGGTGCCATCTGGTTTTCACGCAAGTCAGTGAAGAGTGGGGGGCGGTCTGTGCTGCGCTGCAGAGACACGTGTACAGAGAAAACAAAAACCTGAACGTTTCCTGCTCCCACTAGAGACAAGACATCATCAGCTGTTGTATTCTTTATGTCAAATTCTCTCTTAGCTCACACCTTCACTGATACAGCTCTGTCTCACCAGACATGTTACAGAGCCCTCTGGACACTATAATGGAGCCGGGCTGGGGCTCGGCATGAGAAAATGAAGGCAGGACCCTAAGGGCGGAGCTAAACTCTCACGTGATTTTAGCCCAGTGCATTCACTGGTCACAAGCTTTTCTAAGTTGCTGTTTTTATTTGTTGCAAGTTTTATCCAGAAATCTTTTCAAAACAGCATAAAGAACTCCACCACGGCTTCATCACTTTTAGGTGTATCTGTTCTATATTTTTTCCTTCTAAACAATTTGGGAGAGAGGTGGTTTTTCAAAGTGTGTCTCATTTACCTATAAATGCAACATTGTGTGTTTCCTAAGATCAAAGCATTCATTTGCAAACAGAATTATCCAATTTAGGAGGCAAAACATTGATAAAATACTATAATCTATGTCTTAAAACCAGTGGTTCTTAACCTGTGGGTAGTGACCCCTTTGGGATGTTGAACAACACTGTCACAGGGGGCATCTAACATCATAAAAAAAAAACCCACAGATATTTACATTACAACTCACAACAGTAGCAAAATCACAGCTATGAAGTAGCAACAAAAATAATTTTATGGTTGGAGAGGTCATCACAACATGAGGAACTATATTAAAGGGTCTTAAAGGGTCACATTGTTAGGAAGGCTGAAAACCAGAAAAGTTTCTTTTTGCAGTAGATGGCAATCAACACAGAGACCCACAACTGGTCAAAGTGCAGAGAACTTGAGGGACCAGAATGCTCAGCCTTACACGGGATATGCGTATCATGCTCTCTCCTGCCAGGATTCAGGGATCATCTAGAAAGAGGGAATGGAAAGACTGTACGAGCCAGAGAAGGTGGCAGATGACTATAGCAAAACTGTTGTCCAAAGCCAACAGACAGTAACACACACAGACACACAGTGATTGTGACAGCATGCACAATACTCATGTAAGCTCAAGCCAGACAAAATCCCAGCATGCAGGAGGCGGGTGGATATGAAGTCTCATCTTGAGTTGAGGAGCTATTGGTAATTGCTAGCAGCTAGTAGAAAGATAGTCAGTTTCATTTAATGTTGTAGTTCCTGGCAGGTCAATCATTCTCCAGAGAATGGTCACATAGCCAAGAACCAAGAGTATATGGACAGTACAAAATAGACTTGATTTTTTGTGTGTGTGTTTAAAAAAAACAAAAACGAAAAAGAGGACACACGGGTGGGTAGAAAAAGGGTATGTGGATGGATCGAGGAGGAGTTATGGGATGGTGATGAGTAAGATCAAAACACACTATGTAATTCTTAATTAATTAATTAATTAATAATTTTTAAAATGATGCTGAAGTAATAGAACTTTACCACTCTGTTTTTGTCCTTAATTAGGATGATTAAAAACTTAAAAAAAATCACTAGCTTATTTTCTCATGTGGTCTACTCAATAGAAATATTTTTTGAGTGCTCATCTTGGATCAGCTTGTAGCATAAAATAAAGCAGACAGAAACACTGGGTGCCTGCCATGTCTTTGGCTCTTTTCTTTGTCCTACCCAATACATCCCAGATTTGGACATATGTCCCATTCTCTCATCTTCTCTCAAGCCCTAGTCATCCAGCGCTGGGTGACGGAGCAATATCCTCCTATTTTTTTCTTACCTTGCTCTCCTATTTTTATTGTCAGCTACTATTTAAGCAAGATGGCTTTGTCTTCAAAATTGCTCCTTCTGCTTAAGAAATTCACCATTCTTTCATGGATCTTACTCTCAAATGGTAGAATTGCAGGTGAACACCATGCACGCTAAACTTTTTAGAGTAGCATCATTGATTTTCCTGAAGGTCTTTGAAAGACAATGTGTAGAAATGAGCATTAGCTCAAAGGACATCTTTTAGGATCAGTAGATACCTTTTCTATTAGTTTATCGTTACAAAGGGGGAGGGAGCGAGAGCTCCGCGGGGAGCTTCTGAGCAATGCATGTACACGCTTCCCCAGTTCCTGCTTCCTTAGGAATTGTCATCATTTAATGCATTCAGTTTTATGATGTCTGGTCTGTTTTCACCATCACTTTATCCCCTGCCCACTAATTTATCCAAAGGTCTTGATACCACAACGCATAATGATTCACCTCAAATGCTATCTCTTATGCTTATTTTGCACTAATAATAGCTAGTCTCTCATTTGCAAAGGACATTTTCCTCTAAGACACGTTTTTTTAAAATGGTGAAGCATTGAGATAAAACACCCCGATTGGCAGAGTAATTAGTTGGTCAACTGGTTTTTTATCACATAAATTACTTTTCTGTCAAGTGACAACAAATGTAATTTGAACTAAGATTAATTACATAATAATTATGCTTAACATAATTGGTTAAATAGAGGAATTTCTTATGAAATGGTATATTTTTAATTTATACAAATAAGACCAGATGGTGAAGAGCTAGTTTTAATTAAATTAGGTTTTATAATTATAGATGATTAATTTTAGATTTGACTGAGATTAGAAAGAATGTATTAAGGGAATTACTTTTGAGTTTTTCAACGGGATGATAACATATTATGATACTTACAAGCTCTGATACCTGGGATCAAATTAATAATCTCCTAATTCCACTTTCACAAATAAAGAGGTTATGAAGGAAAATGACAGATAACTTTCTTTGAGGATCTTTGAGATCCAGTGGCAGCCTGTGTGTGTAAAAGCTACTTGTTTTGCTTCTGAGACATGAGGAAGTGGGAGCATTGAATGGTTTACTGAAGATGTTTCTAATTCTCAAACGTGGTGACTAAAACATTGTCATGGCACCTTCTATGTGGCCAAATTTCAAAATTACTTTTGAAAATTACATAAGGACTCCACAAAATCAAATATTTTAGAGGCCAGCTTTTCCTTCATTTTCATTCTGTTCAGTAGGTATTTTCATGTGGCTTGTCATATGAACCACGGAGCGGGAGTCTGAGAATTGCTTCTGATCACAGGAGCCGTGGGTCACTCACCTGTGAAAAAGTCTGAATCCAAAAGGGGAAAAAAATGAGCTTAGTCACAGAGGCATCTGCCCTACACTCGGTAGGAGTCATTTTTCCTGCACAGATGGCTTCCCGTTGTCCATCCGTCCTATCCACTCACCATGTGCATTGCTCTGCATTGCTGATGTGTCTTATTAGGAATCTGCTTTCAGAGGGGAAAAAAAAAAAAAACCCAAAAAACAAAAAATGGAGCTCTATTGTAGTCTGTTTGTCTCTAGATGATTTCAACAATATTTCTTTGCTGCTTCTACTGTTCCTCTAACAGGCTCACAAACCTTAGGTCTAGCTCAAAATTGATCCCATGATTAAGTGGTCTGAATCTTCAAATGGCCCAAAACAGGAGAACAGTGGTCAATACAAGGCCTTCAGATGAAAATCTACTCATGAAGCTACACGCATGTGCTCCCATGCATGAGGAGATGGAGGGGTGGTATAAGAATACCCTTACCATGGAGGATGGGGAACAAGACCCGTGGCCCATTCATTGTAGCAAGAGTCTTAAAAGTTGTTACTAATAAAATCAAACCTGAGGCCAGTTATTGGGGTGAATACTGGAAGGTCAGAGAGACAGAACAAGCCACAGCTAACCTCACCTGGCAAATTTCTCAGCTGATTTTGTTTCCTCAGACTGGAAGCTTCTGAGTCCTCATCCAAATGGGTCTCAGCGGAACTGTGCTTCTAGAAAGCCTGAAAGCTTAACCAGCCAAATGCTTCTAGTTTCTGGTCCTCACGCCTTATATACCTTTCTGCTTTCTACCACCACTCCCTGGGATTAAAGGCTCGCTTTCTGGGATTAAAGGCATGTGTCACCATGCCTGGCTGTTTCCAATGTGGCCTTGAACTCACAGAGATCCAGAGGGATTTCTACCTCTGGAGTGCTAGGATTAAAGGTGGGAGTGCCACCATTTTCTAGCCTTTGTACCTAGTGGCTGTTCTGTCTCTGGTGCACAATATTTTGAGGAACACAATACCACCACAATTCATCATAGGACTGATCATAGTTGTGGCCATAATTCAGCTTTAAGAGTGTATTAGTAGTGTGTTACCATTTCTCTCTCTCTCTCTCTCTGAGTGTGTGTGTGTGTGTGTGTGTGTGTGTGTGTGTGTGTGTGTGTGTGTGTTTAGAATCCTGGGCCTTGCACATACTAAGCAAGTCCTCTATCACTGAGCTACATCCCCAGCCATATAAATACAATTTTTAACTGGTATGAGATAAGATGCCTAAAGCCAGTTGGGATAACCTTTCCATTTGGAGGTATATTTACTACACTTGCCACATCCCATATCAGAATAATGCTTTCATAAACATAAAATCAGAATAGGAGTTGAATCTTAAGAACCAGTATTAATTATATCTTTATCATACAAGTCATATATAACTATTGTAAAAGTCATAAAATAAATAGAAAGAGAAAAGATGAGTTTCAGTTCCACCATCTACCAATATTCTTCAAATATTTCCACATGAATATTTTTTTTTATTTTCAAAGGTGTAAGGTAATTATGTACACTATTTTTTTCCTTTTCCTTTACTTCTCCCCTGTTCCTGCTTTCCTTCTTCACTGTATAACCCAGGCTGGTCCTGAACTTGCAATGCTCCTGCCTCAATGTCCTGAATAGTGAGATTGCAGGCATGGTTTATATACAGCATTTTGTAACCATTTTTCTTTTTCACTGAACCACACACTGTGATTGTCTTTCCGTGTTAACATACCTCTCAGCAATCACCTTCAGGGACAGAAGCACAGCTTTACAGAGACAACCTTGGTTTATTTAGTCACATTCTTATTTTTATACATTAAATATTGTATTTTAATTTGTCTTAGCCTCTAAAGCTCCTCTTGTCCATGGTTGGTCGGTTTTCGCCTACAGAAGGAGGGCTTTTCATATGGAATTGGCAGTGTTCATGAAGAGAGTAAACCCACGCTCCAATTCTTCTGTTCTGTGTTCATCTCTTTTTGTATACTTTTAGTTGCAGAGTGATCATCATTTATTTTTATGAAGTAAATTTTTCGCTAGTTGCCTCCTGATGACATAAAATACAGCAGAATTTGGTGAGTAAACTATATTAAAATCAGAAGGACTAGTAAGTTAGTACTGAAAATTTATCTTAGTAAGTGGTTCAAAACCTTGACTTCCTTTTACTACTGCCTGGGAGGCTTCTAAAATTCTGATCCCCCAGGCATAACCCGGACCCAGGCAACACGTAATCTCTGGTAAAGGTCAGGTTCTGACAGGTATTACCGAGCTTGCTAGGTAATTACCATAAGCAGCCACATTGGGGGACAGCTAGTTCTACGTTGAGTCCTTTTTTTCTGAATGTTTACATATTACATGGATGGGTTGGGGGACGGATCTGAATAGCAATTGTCAGATGAGAAAGGAGTCCAGTAGAGATGCTGCTTCTGCCGCAGAGCAGTAGCTGGCTCTGAGAACCAGTGGATAAAGTTTTGCCCTGCAAAAAGGAACAAGCTGTGCTCCTGGTTATGACAATGGTGACAATAGCAGTTGGCTCTGTGGTCACCAAGTCATTGAATGCTCACATCAGCTCTGTAAGGCTGGTGCTATGATCTTCTCCAGGTGCACACACACAAGGGAAAAGTCCACACTTGGAATGTAGCCTTGTGTTGGCTGTGCAAGCTCAGCCTCTGTATGCTGTAACCTCCAGGAAAGGAACTGGTGTCTCTGTGTTTTAACATATATAATGTGCGTACAATAGGACCTACACTCCTTCAGACCAGGAAGACTAGAGCAGTGGTTCTCAACCTTCCTAATGCTGCGACCCTTTAATCCAGTTCCTCATGTTGTGGTGACCCCCAACCATAAAATTATCTCATTGCTAGTTCATAACTGTAATTTTGCTACTGTTATGAATTATAATGGAGACAGAGGTTTGCCAAAGGGGTCACAACCCATGGGCTGAAAACCACTGGACTAGAACACGCAATTGTAAGTCAAATACTTTTTAGAAAGGACTTGGCATTTTTCAAAATAGAACAGCAGTGGCCCTCAAGGGAAGGCAATTGACTGACGCTGCCTCTCCCAGGCATTCTCGGCCCATCTGAAGATGCTTTAGAGGCATACACTGGGAAGGGCAGGGTACAACTAACATAGTGAGTGGAGGCTAGGTAGGTAATGCATCCTGGAATGCATCCTGCAACAAAGAATTACATTATTTGGCTTCCATGTCAACGATGTTGAGGCTAGTATCATGTGCAAAAGAGGGGGGAAGGGGGAGGGAGGGGAAGAGGAATGGAGTAGGTGTTGGAAATGCTGAGTCTACCAACTCTGGTCTCTTAGGTCTCTTAGCCTTTTACCCTTGGGAGAAAACAAGGAAACAATAGGCTAATTGACAATGATGTTAAGGGATAGGGCGTTCACCTTCAAAGGCTGTTTGGGATCATTAGAAACACATGGATGGATGTGCATCTTCAAAATCTGGATGAGAGACAGCTATACACCATTTCTGGGAATCTGGAACACGCTGCACAAGTTTCCTGGGTACTTGCTCTAGACAGGCTGTCCATGTGTCTTTAACAAGGGTGCGTATTTCAATTCTAGGCTACTTCAGGTGGTCTTCATCAACAGTGAGGAGACAAGAGCTGTAATGAACAGGAAGACATATTGCCATGCACTTCCACAGTTCAGACAATTTCAAAACCAGTGAAGTTAATAAAAGGTACATCAAAGTGTGCTGTTTTTGAGCTGGAGGACCGGAAGTTGCATAACACCTAACCCAGAGACTGGCAAAAGAGAGCATGAAGTGACAGGCTTCATTTGCAAGCTTATGGTCACTTCTGGGTGCCCCTTACAGACTTTAACGAAGCTTTCTTAGACTGTGTTTGCACTAGAGGTTTCTTGGAGGAGCTCTCAGGCTGGGACGCAGGCAGATGGCTGGCCTTGTGCCTTTGTGTCACTCTCACCCAGGAAAGCTCATTCTCCATTAGGCATCTCTTAATTCAGATCTAATTCTTCACCTGCTTTTTTGTGTGCTGAGAGCTCTGCTCTCCCCAGGCCAATTTCTCAGCCACATCAGCTATGTAAATCAGCACATCTTCTTGGATTGATTTTCTTTGTGAGCCAGGAGCCATTTGTGGTCTTTCTGCCTGGGAGTGTAATTGGAGCTGTTTTATTGTTGAGCTTTGCAGTGGCTGGTTTAATTTCCATACAGTAGGCACTCTTTCTTCTTTGCACCCCATATTCTCAGTCTGTTTCTAAAGAGAATTGATTCTGCATTTGATAATAGCCTCACTTACAGAACACCCTGGTGCGTCCAGATGCAGGATGTAGTAAGTACGAACTGTGTGTACAGCATGACAGTTCCCAGCGTTTCTGAGAGAGACACAATGCTCTAACACAGGAACAGAATTACCTCTCTGGTAGAGAAGAATGGAGAAGATGGTCATCATTGCCTTTCCTAGTAAAAATGTAAAAATTAAGCACAATAATGGCAGCACATTGCAAATGGTGCATATCTCAAAATGCAAAAAACCCACATGGCAACTAAAAATGGCAGGTTTCACAACGTATTATTCTTTTAACATATTGAAAATGGTATGTCAGTTAAAAATTTTTTAGTAGAAATGTAAATAAATTTCTTCTATAAACATTATTAAAATCCTAAATAAAAAATAAAGTGAAAATATTATAGTCTGTTAGAACTACGCCAAAGCCTTTCTTTTTCTTACCCATCCATCAGACATTGGGAAAATAGTATAAGGACATGCTGCAGACATTAGTCTATAAGAATTTGTAATTTTTATTTGCTTAATAATAGTCCAAAAGTAAATGACTTACAAAATTTAAATGTATTCATTTATGTTATAGTTAATAAATTTGTTTATACGTTGAACATTTTATACCATACTCATTTATTCCCTGTTTGAAAACAAAGATTAAAAATGTCATTTGATGGAAAATAACCTGATCAAGTATTGAAACTAATTATAAATTTTAATAGATTTACCCAATTACTGAAAATAATCTAACTGTTGAAATATTTCATAAAATCAATTGAGTATTCAAGATGAGAAATTTAAATTAAAAATGTTAGTTGTGAGCAAAGGTGTTAAGTTTTACATATAATTATGAATACTAATTTGAAAACAAATTCTTGTCATTAAATAATAGCTATGTAATTACAGATTGAAATTATTCAATGCACAAGAATAAAGATTATATTTCCTTTTTCAAAATATGGGGGAAAGTGGTAAAATTTTAAAATCCAGCATAAAATTATAAGAAAAATTGCAATTAAAAAGATTAGCTATGATAAATTATAGAAAGGGATAAATATTTCTAATAACAATACAAACAAGGTTTTTTAAGATTTGTTATTATTATTTGCGCACGCACGCATGTGTGTGTGTGTGTGTGTGTGTGTGTGTGCACCTAAGTGCAGGTGCCCATGGAGGCCAGAGGAGCTGGAATCTAATCATAGGTGGGTATGAGCTGCCTGATGTGGGAGCTGAGAGCTGAACTTCGGTCCTCTAGAAAAGCAATACATTCTCTAGCCACTAAGGCATCTCTAGTTATTATTATTTCATATTTGTACAAAAATTGCAACTGACTAAACTTCTAAAGTTAGAATGACACCCCAGATTCCACGGAGTGAGCTAATACTTTTTTTTTAAAACCAGTCTGACAGCTGAGAAATAAAATTTTATCGTGGTTTATTATTTACATTTTCTTGATTCTTCACAAGGTTGGCTGCCTTTTCCTATATTAACCTGATGTTTTGTGTTCCTCTTCTGTAAAATACCTAGGGCATTTTGCCCATTTTACTATTTTTAAAGCTTCAGTTTCTGTATATTTATGGAAGTTCTTTATATATTCTGAATACTAGTCCTTTGTTCCATGCAACAGTTAAGAGGTAGGATACATTGATAAATGTCACAATACTTGTTTGTCAGCAGCCAGAACTGTGTGTTACATGAATAAAAACCAGGAACTGAACCTTTAAACTATGCTTTGTTCAGAGAGCTGAAGACAAAGACAGTGGATTAGCATACTAAAGATCTATTTTCCATCCCATCTCTAGAAAACAGTTTCTATAGAGAAATCAAGGCAGCCAATGACTCCAAAGTGTGGCTGGGCCTTCCTGGTCAGGAGGTGAGTCTCACCCCTGAGATTCATGGTGCTCAGACTCTCCTTACTTCACCTCCTTCTCTGTGCAGAGGTGGGGTTTCCACACACCACAGCCACTGAGCCTGAAAACTTTATCCTGCATTTTCTCCAAAAGGTTTAAAAGTTCTGTCTTTTACATTGAAGTCTCTGATCCATTTGAAATTGACTTTCTGCAATGCTGTGAGGGAGAGATGTATTTTCAGCTTTTGCTATTAATTAAGGGATTTTTTTCAGCTCTCTTCTCCAAGGTGTCCAGCATGAATGATCTCCTCACGTTTCCTCCTCAGACAGCCTTTCCCCACAGTGGCCCAGAAGCTCTCTGCTCACAGTCTCTGTCATCAACATTGTCTTTGCTCTCCATTGATTTATTTCCATTTTCATCTGCTTCTGTTCTAGATAATACTTTTTATAAAAAAAAATCACATTTAAGGTTTCATATTTCATAAATGTTATCCCCTGGTCAGTAGGTATTTCTTTGTACCATGCAGTTTTAAAAAATATAATACCTAGGCCTTTGATTCTTGGATATCATTTATTTCTGAGGACTAGGGGCAAGTTTTACCTCTCTCCTCTCTTCCTCACAGACTTTGGAAGGGGCCATCCTCTACAAAGTGGTGGTTTGATCATAATTACATTCAAGATTTGAGGACCAGATATGACACATACCCCCAAACAACCCTGATGTTTGGCACGATACAAATAGGGCTGATGTTTGCATTGTTTATACTGTGGAGCCCCCAAAGTGTTGGTGATTAAAGGGTGGCAGGCCCAGCAGCAGGTACCAGGCTCCAGTGAGCATGTCAGGTGCTGCAGCATAGTGAGTGGGTGCTGAGGTCTGCTCATGGCAGTTCAGACTTACATCCCCGGCTGTTTAGATAATGACACTGTGCCTCCTGAAATGGCCAGTAGCTCCTATCTTGGTCAGTTTACCCCCTATAAACAGGTCAGGACATGTCAGGGTCCCAAGAACTTGTCTTCTGAGCTAGGACAGGTGCTTGGAATGGTTCACAGCAGAACTAGGCTTACAGTCCTGGGAAATCTAGCCCAAAGCCTCAGGAGTTGGACCAGAGACTGCTAACAGCCAGTTGTATTCAAGGATAGGCAGCATATTTTCAGGGTCTTATTTCAGGCATGGCAATCTCCTCCCTAGAGAATATATGAGAACTAAGTTCTCAAAGTCCAAATTCCCTATACCTGCTCACCAACTCCTTCCCCTCAAACAAAACATTCACGGAGGCTCCTTCTTCTAGGTCACATATTTTCTACACATAGGTTGCCCATGTGAGATTCACAGTTGTGCAGTGTTTTCTTCATAAAAGGAAGAGAACACAAGGCTTAGGACAGCTTACTTGATTCCACTGAGAAGGAAGTGATTATAATGACCCAACTGTTGTAGCATTTGAGTGCTGACCTAGAATCCATGCTGGTTGATATAATGCATCCATTCTTTCCTCGTGTATTCATCAATGTTTAGGGACAGCTCCTCCACATTGAACACTGTGCTATCTTCTGAAAAGAAAGATAAGCTGTGATTTCGGAAAAGGGAACAAATAGACTTCCCTACACTAGCTGCTTAGACAGCGTCCAGGTTTTTTAAACAACAAAGGCAATTTTTTATATGACAAAGACTCTTTCAGAGCCACAGGAACATGTGTGAAGTAGAAATAATTTCTGTGCTCTGTGGGCTACTACTAGTTGTAAACGGTTGTTTGGTCAACTTTATAAAACCCAGTGCTGCACACAAAAGGTAACCCAGTCACAGATATGCTTTGCAAGTACTGAGGTAAACAGCTGAACCAGAGAATCAGACAGACTCAACTACTGCTATGCAGCCATCACACAGAACTCATCTCTCTGCTAAGAACTTGAAAGACTTGCAGGGTACAGCTAGCAGTATTGCACACAGAACTATGCCACAGCTTTAGTGAAACACTCTTCCTTTCTCTGTACCATATACACATTGGCCCCACTTTCCTTTATTTTCTCAAGTCTTTAATTATATTTGGGGAAAAAAAGTATTCTTTCACTTGCAGAACTTACTGTGCTAGTGATGGGACGCTCCTGTTTTTTTCAAAGTGCTTGTCCATTTGAACACGTTCAGTTTGGGATGCATGTCATTCGATATTCAGCTTGGAATTAATAAGTGTTGGGGCACAGCGTCCATGACTGAACATTTCCATAATGGATATTATGTCCTTTGGCTCTGCAATCATCTATAAATTAATATTAAACAATAATTTCCAGGCTGCTGAGCACATGGTGAACGTTCATCCTTCATATTCTGGCTTAATATCCTCCTAGCTCTTTTTCTACCCTTGAGATCCAGTAATGTGCCTCATGGGACAATAAAACAACCTTAGGAATTGACACAGTGCATTGAAGAGACAGATCTTCACTGAGTAATTGTGTAGCTCACGTACATTGGCAGAACCAGAATCTTGCCTCATTATTATGGTTTCTTTCAAACTACTGAAACAGTACCCCCCAAACTCTTCTCTGAGCTGTTCTCTTGGTGGTGGTGGTCTCATGAGATGGTGACATTCTTGAAGAACTAATAATAACTAATTTTACCTGTTATTACAAATGTGTAAAATAACTTGTTTTTTGGAGCATATTGTCACAAGTGGAAAAGGGGTTCACCAACTATACAGCCATTTATAATGGATTTAAAGTGAAGGTTACTACACAGGGGAGGACAGGGGAGGCTGGCCTCGTTCTGCGGTCTCTGGTAGTCATACACAGGAGGCTAGAGATAGAATTCTTCTAGGGCACCTTTGCTACCCCAGCTCTCATTTTCTTTCTAGCACCGCTGTGAACTTAGAGCTAAGTAGAGGTCAGAGAATATTTAGAGGCAGAAGAAATGGCCAAAGAAATTAAAGATCGGGAAAGCATAAAGATGTATGCTACAGATCAACCTTCCTTGATAATTTTCTAGCACTTATATTAATATTTCTTAAAGTGATTCATTTTGTAAACACAAAATAGTTGGAACTATCCTCCAGCTTAATTGAAATTTATAAAGTTAAATGTACAATTTTACAATGAAAAGGCCTGGGAGTGACTATCTTAATACAATGATCAGTCTTCATGTAATTAATGTTGAAGTAACAGATACAATGTAAAGGTCACAATTCCTTCATAAAATAATCATTAACCTAACTTCCAGTTTAGAAGAAATATTTGGAGCTGGTCATGTGGTTCCATGCCTACAGTCACAGCACTTGGGGGCTGAAGCAGAAGGATTACTGAGGATTCCAAGTTAACCTGAGCTATGTTATGAGTTCTAGGTCAAAGAAAAGCAAAAGTAGTTATAGTGCAGAAACCAAGGTGGTTGTTATCCTTGGGATAAAGGTGGCAGGCCTAGCAGTAGGTGCCAGGCATGGCCAGGTGCTGTAGCATAGTGAGTGGGTGCTGAGGTCTGCTCATGGCAGTTCAGACTTACATCCCCGGCTGTGTAGATAATGACACTGTGCCTCCTGAAATGGCCAGTAGCTCCTATCTTGGCCAGTTTATCCCCTATAAACAGGTCAGGACATGTCAGGGTCCCAAGGACTCATCTTCTGAGCTAGGACAGGTGCTTGGAGTGGTTCACAGCAGAACCAGGTTTCCAGTCCTGGGAAATCTAGCCCAAAGCCTCGAGAGTTGGACCAGAGACTGCTAACAGCCAGTTGTATTCAAGGATAGGCAGCATGTTTTCAGGGTCATATTTCAGGCATGGGAATCTCCTCCCTAGAGAATGTGTGAGAACCAAGTCCCCCAAAGTCCAAGTCCTGCCGCTGACTATTCCTTTTGTATTTATTCAATATTTAAGGATAACTCCTCCACACTAAACACTGTGCTAGCCTCCTGTTTTTGTTTGTTTGTTAGTTTGTTAGTTTATTAGTTTGGTTTTGTGCTGTATGATATTTTGTTTGTGTTCTGACAAATAAAGTTTGCCTGGAGATCAGAGGATAGAGCTACCCACTAGTTAACCATAGAGGCCAGGTAGTGGTGGCACACACCTTTAATCTCAGCACTCAGGAGGAGGAAGCAGGAAGATCAGGAGTTCAAGGCCACCCTGGGTTACAAGAAATTGAACCAGTCTAAAAGAGAAACAGGACCTGGCTATGATGTTGCCTTTAATCCCAGTTCTGGGGAGGTGGAGACAGTGATATAAGGTGGGTGGAGACAGGATCTTTGCCCCCATTTAGCTTGAGGATTCATAGAAGTAAGAAGTTTCTAGTGGCTGCTGTTCTGCTTCTCTGATCTCCAGTCAAGCTTTATTTGTCAGAACACAAATAAAATATTATACAACAATTTTGGAGTATGAACTGGGTTCAAACTGCAATTTTTCAAATATGTTGTTCATTCTGTCACTTTATTTCCTACTAATAGCACTATAAATTTTGCTAAAAGCAGCCAGAAATACCCAGGCCACACCATGCTGCCATGAAACTTGTGTACCGCCTTTAAGCTTAATGTCCCACAGAGTCTCAAGACAGCAGTGACATGTTTTCTGAGACAGTGTGAGCATCCTGCATGCAGGCTGGAGTGAGTGTTGCTGCTTCTGTGGGTTTGGTTAGCAAAATCCACACAGATTAAATTCACGATTTGTGCACTTCCTTGTATGTGTGGCTATGTCATTAAAAAGGTTTACATTACTCAAAAGAAGTCTATGTTCATGAGAGAAAGTCAAGAAATGGTTCATTTCTCTTCCCTTGAGTGAATTAACCATGTATTCAGGAATGATAGTCTTATAGCCAAATTATAGTGTACTTTCTGATCCCTACATTCTTTGAGGTAAGAAGGTTATGTAAAAAAATCTCATTATCTAAGAGATCAATGAATTTAAGATTTCTGTTTTTAAAGGTTATTATCTAATACCACTGCTTGAATATATGGTGATTCTGTTTCATGACAATGGCTGCCAACTATGATTCCAGTACAACAAATTAGAAAGAATGGAAACTAACATTGAATGTGCACTGTATGAATTTATATTACAGCTTTAAGAGCCAACTTGCCAAAAGTTATTTTGATATTTGACAAATGCCATACCCAACTGAGAATAAGCCATTATACATTTTGACATTTTCTTTATTACTACATTGTGTACTATTTTGTGTGCTGGGCATTATATCAAGATAGGATTTAAATGTCAGCAAAACAACTGATATCTGCTATCAAGACAAAAATGTTGTCTATATGCTTAGAACCCTTTTCTGAATAACCTCACCAAATACAATGGTGTTCTCTAGCTTCCTGGTTGTCTGTTGACACAGTTATCAGATTACAACCCTAAGAGGAGGCCTATACAACACAGGAAGTTATCATTATCTTTATTTTACAATGAGTAAGCCTGATTATGATTAAATTATGTGAATGACAACAAGAAGTTGTTCAATGTTACCAATGTTTAGGCCGGCTTGTGCTTACCTCAAATGTTACAGTGCCCTATATACTGGATATGGAAGTATAAGATATACTGTTTGCCCTGTTGGATTTTTGGTGTTTCTTTAGGGGAATTATTTTCTATTCCCTCTCCCATTCTTTGGGACTAGGAATGTTTATCCCATGCCATTGTATCTTGGAAATATGTTAAGTTGGTTTTTATTTCTTATAGGGACCCACAGTTGAGTTTCCCTTGAGCTTCAGAGGAGATTTTGGGTTTAACCTTTTGAGAACTCCTGGAATAGAATTATTTAGGGGCATTTTCAGGTGGACTGACTGACTACATTTTGCACCATGAGATACACATGAGCTGAACTAGCAAGGATGGAGTCTCTTGATCAGTACCAACTTGATTTATTCATATCCTGTGACCAATGTGTGTGTGGTATCTTTGGCCATAAGATCTTACCATTAAATCCTGGTGGGCAACAAAGAGCAAAGACAGTTGCCTGTATTGCTTTGAGCGTCTCCAGGACATCTCTAAACAACAGCTTGAGGAACTATCCAAAACCTGGCACTGGGCTTTTTATTTGGAAATAAACTAAGAATAATCTTTTATGCTTCCTATGGTTCCTGGGAAAAACATAATCTCCTATGTGGAGTAACTCCAAATATGTACACACACACACACACACACACACACACACACACACACACACACACAGCTTATAAAATAGTGTGCTTCCATGGGGCTTCTTCAAACATCCTTAGGACCACCACCACCACCCCTGCCTGCTCTACCCTCTCACCCTTCTCCCCACTTACACAAAGTCTGATCAGTGGTAGAGAGAAGCCTGCTTCATCCATCATTCAATCAGTTAGGGACTCGGGTTGATGAGTACTCCAACATTTTCAAAACATGAATTCTTAGATAGCTTTGGGATCAAAATCCATATAGCAGCAGATGGGGAAAGAAAAAGTAGAAGACCCTACTGGAGGGTCTCCTGAGTGGTCCCCACTTTCCTTCTCAGCACATACCGTGGCTCCCATTTAGTTGGATAACCTTACTTAGTTCCAAGGAGGACTTAGAAATGCAGCGAAGTCAGGAACTGGTCTTTCCTTCCCCCTTCTTCCTTCTCCCCTCTTCTAGTTGTTCTCTTCTTCTTATTCACCACTTCCTCCCAGTCTCAGTCCCTAGCATCACTTTTACTCACCAGCTTCCAAATGGTCTTGTAAGCGTTGGTCCTTAGATTCTGAAGGTATAACTGGGTGGGCCAAAAAGAAAGAGAGGAGGCATACTCACTAGACTACTTGGTAAAAGAAAATAAACTTAGTTTTTCCATGGCTTACATGCTGTATCTATGCCTACATGGCATACGCAATGAATCTTTTCCTTTTGTTCTCCCAAAGACAGGACCTTCTATGTGCTTTTGGTATTTCCCAGTCAACATCAAACTTAGTGTACACATCATAGGCTATCAAGACCTTTTGCACTATTGTAACCCTTTAATCAGGTTTTTAAATAAGGGAACACAAAATTCATTTATCTAGTTAATAAAGGGTAATTCACTTGCTTATCAATAAGTAAACATACAATCGATAAATAGGTGAACATACAAATTAATAATAAATAAACAATAAACATAAATATAATAATGAATACATGCATAAAAATAGATAAAATATTTTTATGTTTATTTTTTGAAATAAATTTAATCTCAAGATATTCTTGACAGTAGTAATATTAAGAAACATAGAAGAGAATAAAAATCAAGTAATATTACAAGGCATTGTGTGTATGTGTACTTACATGCACACACACATACACACATCAACTCAACAATGCATGAAGAAATATGGACTTTGGCCTTTCCTTTCTGACTTCTTTACTTAGAAAATAACTGGTATCCTAATAATCATATATATATGACTTTATTTATATACATATCTGATTTCAATATATATATTCTTAGTTTTGATAATCAAAGCACATACGATGTAAACATGAAGACTGGAGTTTGCCTCTCCAGATCCCACTTAATGCCAGGAGGTAGGGTTGGGCCATCTGTAAGTCCAGATCTGAAAAAGCAGAGATCTCGAATCCCTGGTGCAAGCTGACTAGCTATACTGGTTATATTACTGTATTCAATTGAAAAACCCTGCCTCAATGACTAAGTGACCAAGGAAGACTCCCAGCCTCAACCTTGGGCATGTGCATGCACATTTTTTATGTACACTGACGCATACACATGCATCCACACGCATGCAAACATGCACACCACACAGATTTATTTTAATGAGTTCAAGAAAGCAAACATTTACTTCGGCTCCCAGTCTGAAAGCCCAGCCCATCATGGTAGGACATTTAAGACAGCAACAGGAAGTCGAAACACTGGGTCACCGGGTCTTCACAGCCAGGGATGAGAAAGCAGGGACTGTGCATGATCTGCCAACTTTGAGCTTTTTATGCAGTCCGGAATCGAAGCCTAGGGGCAGCTGCCACCCACTATCATGGGGAATCTCCCAACCTCAATTAGCCTAGTCAAGTTTATCCTGAACAAGCAAGCCCAGAAATGAATCTAGTCTAAAGCATCCTTCAGAGGCATCTGCAGAGACTGCCTTCTAGGCAATTCCAGATCCTTTAAATTGACGATCAACATTACCATCACATAGATAAATGGCTAAAAAGAAACCTTACACTAGAAACACTTTACTGGCCTATTCTTGGGATATTTATGACCTTGTTTTAAGCTTTAGGGATTTGGGTGATTTTAGGTCAGTCCCTGGTGATATTATGAAAGAGCACCTGGTCTCAGACACTGAAAAACAGAATACGTAAATCATCAGCCTATACAATGCCTAAATCAGCAAAATAGCTCCATTTAGTTTGCCTAATGTTTCAAATGAATGCACAGACTAAATCATAGTCTCTACTGAATACTTTTGATGGTATCCTTTAAAGTCTCTAATTAAAACTAAGCTGTGTGCAAGTACTTTCTACCACAATTTGATGCTCACTGGTGCAGGGAAGTGAATAGGTGCCTCTTGAGATCGAGATGACATAATTTTCAGACATAGAATTTTAAAGTAAAAAAGGGCAATCACTACGATCATAAAACAACTATAATCACTTTCTTTAAATGCAAGAAGTGTAGAGTACATCATTTTATTACTTCACGCTGCAAGGATATCAATCAATGGTTATTTAGTCCAGGAAATCAAGCAGAGAATAAGAATTTTCAAAAAGAAATGATTCAACTAGAAGAGTTAGATCTACATATCACTTTAATGTCCACTTGGAAGAAATTTACACACACAAACACACACACAAACATACACACACACACACACCACACCACACACACATACCACACCACACACCACTCATGCATACACACACAATTGTCTGCTAAATTCTCTCAATACGAATTAACTAAATATCTGAAATAGCCTATGGTTAGAAGGTGATACAATTTGAGATGTTTTATGAGAACATTTAGGAGAATACTAAGTAGGAAGAAAATTAACAGTGCTTCTTTGAAAAGCTTTTGGCTGTATAGTCTTTGGCATTTAGCCTTTATATGCCCTTTATAGAACGTGAGGAGAAAGGTCAAACCTTAATGTTTAATCTACAGGTTTATTGTTTACTGGTATTGGAACAAGACAATTTTAGACCCCAAGACATACATGAAGACAAGTGGAATTAAAGCTTTGACACTAGAATTTATAGAATGGACTCATGGACAAAATGTCATTAACAGAAGTTCATTTAGATATGCACACAGACAATAACACGTTACCCACATTATCTTTTACATACATACTCACATATCTATCTAGAACACACACATTGACCCACAAATGCACATATCATACACACACACACACACACACACACACACACACACACACACACACCACTTACTTATACACATGTAGAAGTTGTACAACCATCTCTTGCATGTACATCCACCAGATAGACGTACAGAACCACAAACACATTTCTATACACAATAATTTGTTAGCCCAAGAGACAGAATAACCTAGTTGGTTTATCTTCTCTTTTAGCAGGGACACATATAACAGACACATCCCTTCACTTAAGTGATCTATTCTAAAAGTTACAAATTCCAATTCTATATGTAAACTATACCATAGTCACACAGAGACACACTACACACATATTTTTCTATATGCAAACAATGCCATAGACACAATTAGTATTCAGAAAAGTAATCATCTGGGGCAGTAGTGGCACACACACCTTCACAGTAACCAACACCTCTCTACCTGGACTTAAGACCTGCTCAATAGAAGGGAAAACATCTCTGGTACTGGAAACCTAGATCACTACTCAGGGGTAGTAAAGTCATGGATCTTGGGAAGAACCCACAACCACTACTTTACTAAACCAGTATAGTTCCTACTGTAATCTACCTGTTTGTCCTCACCCCTTATCAAGGAAATTTCTCTTTGAAACAAACTGAGACCATTACAGAAAATGACAACCAATCAAAATGTAGAGTTGTGGAGCCTGGTTTCAATGAATATATATATACAAAACAACTTTTGCATCTGAAGCTCAAGGAACATTATGGAAAGGAGGGTGAAAATATTGTAACAGCCAGAGGATCAGGGAATTTGCTGTTAAACTGTGTCTCCTAGTAATGTGAGAAGCTGTACCCATAAAGCCTCACCAGCGTGTCCAGACATAAACCTAACAAGGACAACAACATGCCAAAATGTATGGCATGGCCCTTGAGTCCTCAACTCAACACAAAGGAATTCAGCTAACTAAGGAATGCTTAGAGTGAGAGAAATAGGCTTCCCTGGGGAAAAGAACACCAATAGGTTATCCAATACCAAATGGCCAGCTCTGAAAATATACATAAATTGGACATACTCTTATGTACAATAACCTCAAAAGAAATAAAACATCTTGGAACAAACCTAACCAAGAAGCTGAAAGAGCTCTATAATGAAAACTTTGAATCTCTGAGGAAAAAGATTGAGGAAGACACTAGAAAATGGAAAGGCTTCCCATGCTCCTGAGTTGATAGAATTGAAACTAATATTATAAAAAAATGGCCATTCTACAAGAAGCAGTTTACATTTTCAGTGCAATCCCAATCAAAACTCCCATAGCATTCTTTACAGAAATATACACAGAAGAAAATAGAATCTTTAACAAATGGTGCTGGGAAATTGGATGTCTGTATGCAAAAAATAAAATTAGACCTTTATATATCACCTTGCACAAAAGTTAACTCCAATTGTATCAGAGACCTCAATTTGAAACCTGAAACTTTGAAACTGCTAGGAAAAAACATAGGCAGTATCATCCAAGATTTAAGAGTAGGAAAACTTTCTGAATAGGGTTCCATTTGCCCAGGAATTAAGGCCAACCATAGACAGATGAGATTGCATAAAATCAAAAAAGTTTCTGTTCAGCTAAAGAAGCGATCAAGTGAAGAGTAACCCCACAGAGTGGAAGAGAAAATGGTATACTGAACATATAAGGAACTAAAAAAACAAAGAGTCAAAACAACAATGCAATAACCCTATTAAAGACAGGCTATGGATCCGAACAGAGAGTTCTCAACAGAAGAAATAAAAATAACTAAGCAGTATCTCAAAAAATGTTCATCATTTTTAGTAGTCAGGGAAATGCAAACCAAAATAACTTTGAGATTTCATCTCGTCCCAGTCAGAACGGCTAAGGTATTCAGAACAACCAACAACAAATACTAGAAAGTGTGTGAGCAAAGGGGAACCCTCATTCACGGTTGGTGGAACTGCAAATTTGTGTGGCCACTCTGGAAATCAGTGTGGAGAGTCCTCAAAAAGCTAGAAATAAATCCACCGTATGACCTGGCTTTACCACCCCTCTGCATATGTCCTACTCCACAGATACTTGTTCAACCATGCTCATTGTCACTCTGTTCACAATAGGAACAGCTAGGAAATTAAAATTAAAATAACCCAAATGTCCTTCAGCTGATGATGGATAATAAAAATATAGTATGCATTTGTATTGTAAATGTAATACTATTTGTAGAGCAAAATAGGGTCAAAAAGTTTGCTGGTATATGGATGAAACTAGAAGTACTGTATTAAGTGAGGTAATCCAGAAGCAGAAAAACAACTGTTCTTGCTCACATGTGGATCCTAGCTCCAAATCTTCAGATGTGAGTATATAACCTAGAGTAACCACAGAAGCCAGGAAAAGAGAAAGGGACCATGGGGAAGGAAATAGAGGGCAATAGTAGGCCAGAGATGTTATTGAGTTAGTGGGGGATGGGTAATTTGGGAGCATGGAAGCAGGCTGTTACAGAAGGAGAGGATGGATAAACTATTTTTTAAAAAACATAAAGAATCATTTTATACTGAGTTAAAATTACATTTAATACATGTATATGTATTCATATGTATATAGTTTAAATGAAGTTATTCCACTTGGGGTGATAATACTTCTCCTGAGAACCATAGACTAATAAAGACCTCAATACCAGACATGAGAAACCCCTTTTCAAGCTGTTGGTAAGGGGAGTATAGAAGACTCCCCAAACAGTGGAGGTTATTGCTATTGCCATTGGCTGCTTCCTAGAGGTTGAAGGTAAGTTTGTATTGCTGACCACACCACATACTTTGGACACAGGACTCAGAGGAATCAAGCTGGATCTGACCTGAATGCTTCTCCTTGGGGACTAACTCTCATAGTACTGGAAAGTGCTACGCAAGCTGCCAAAGGAAGAAAGCATGCAATAGTCCGGCCCACCTGCAACATCTATGAACCACTGTAATGACAACCACAGCAAGAAAATCCTAAAAGTGCAATAGTGACACTTATATTTTAGTAGTGACCAATAGTTTTCTAATGGAATGTAAGGCCCATGCAACAGGAGGCAAATCACTCCTGATATTGTAAACCCAGTCGAGCACTTATGGCTGGTGAGATCACAGTTCTCAAAGGAGAATTAACTAATGCCACCTTCCTAAACCAGTATAATTCCTACCTGAATTCTAGGTATTTATCCTCCTTCCCAGAGATAAGTCTAGCTCTCATCCCTCATCAAAGAAGCCTAACCTTAGTGACACACCTCCTTCAATAAGATCACACCTCCTAATTCTTCCCAAACAGTTTCACTGACTAGGGAACAAGCATTTAAATATATGAGCCTATGGAGGCCATACTCATTCAAACTGTCACACTGAGCCTTCAAAAGCAACACAAGGTTCTCTCTATCTCTGTCTATATCTCACCATCTTATGGATAAGATAGAAACTCTCAACTACTGCTCCAGCACCATGCCTGCCTGCCTACCACCAACCTCCCCACCACTATGTTCATAGACTGACTCTTTGAAATTTCTAGCAAGCTCCCAATTAAATGCTTTCTCTTCTAAGTTGCCTTAGTCATGTGTCTCTTCACAACAGTAGAACACTGACTAAGACACTAGGGAATATTGCAGAAGAGGGGTTTGAAAGAATGTAAGGGCCAGAGGGTCAGGAAATATTTAAAATTGTCCCTTTTAGATAAACACAGGGATGCTACAGCCACGAAATCTCAACAATATGGCTGCTTAAATAAGATCTGACCAATGACAACACTAGTTGACATGCCAGTATGAATAAGGAAAACTGCATGGGACCCCAACTCTAGATGGAGAGTAAAGACTTCTGAGAGAAGAATCTCTTTTCCCCTAAATGATGAGCCCCCTAAATTACTATCAAGTGGTCAGCTCTAAAAAAATATATGTACAAGGAAGACTAAAAGGATTCAGTAGGTTTTATTCATATATTTACTCACACATATATGAAACATTAATAATTAAAGAATGAGGCCATGAATTTGAAAGAGAGTCAAAGGAGGAGACGTAGGGGGAGAGGAAATGAAGGAAATGATGTCACTGTATTTTAATTAGATGAAAAAATATTTAAAAGAAAAATGTTTTTGTTTATTTTTTTCTTTATTTTTTAATTTTAGAAAAAGTTTTTTTTTCTCATGTTACATATCAATCCGGATTCCCCTGCCCTTCCCTTCTCCCACCCCCCTCACTTACCCCATCTCACCCTTCATCCCATCCCCCATCCACTCCTCAGAGAGGGTAAGGCCTCCCTTGGGGAGTCAACAAAGTCTGGCATACTAAGTTGAGGCAGGACCAAAGCACTTCCCCCTGTGTCAAGGCTGAGCAAGAGACCCCACCCTAGGGAATGTGTTCCAAAAAGCTATTTCATGTACCTGGGATAAGTCCTGGTCTCACTTTCAGGGGCTCCCCAAACAGATCTAGCCACATAACTGTCACCCACACTCAGAGGGCCTAGTTCAGTCCCATGCATGTTCCCCAGCTGACAGGCCAAAGTCCATGAGCTCCCACCAGCTTGGGCCAGCTGTCTCTGTGGTTTTCCCCATCAAGATCTCACTTGCTCCTGTGATCCCTCCTGCCTGTCCTCAACTGAAGTCTAGGAGCTCAGCCCAGCGCTTGGTTGTGGATTACTGCATCTGCTTCCATCAGTTCCTAGATGAAGGTTCTATGATGACAATTGGGATAGTCACTAATCTGATTATAAGGAAAGTAAATTCAGGCACCCTCTCCATTATTGCTAGGAGTCTTACCTGGTGTCATCCTTGTGGGTTCCTGAGGATTTCCTTAGTACCAGGTTTCTCCCTAACCCGGTAATGGTTCCCTCTACCAAGATCTCTCTTTCATTGCTGCTCCTCTCTGTCCCTCCCTCCACTTGGCCATCTCAGTCTCTCCTGTCACCATCCCCCATCCCTTCCCTTCTACCCACTCCCAGTATTTTAAGCACATAAAATAATTGATTTCTGTGACATTTTAGTACATGTATGTCACTACACATTTCTTACAATTCGTAAGTTCCATTTCTCTGGAACCAAATAGCTAATGATGATACTACAACTGGAACTCAGGCAGCCCGACTCTAGAGTGTACTCACTACTAGGCTGACCAACTTCTTAAGGGCAGATGCCAGAATAAAAAAGAGAATAACAGGAGATGAACTCTGGCGAACGATGTGCTTCCAACCATTTCATGAAGCCACTTCATCCACTGCTCAGTCACCAGGCATCCTTAAACTAAGCTGCATATCTGAATGAACCAAAAACAACTTCAAGAGCAGCTGTATGAGTTTCCTCACTGATGCAACAAAATACCTGGCAAAATCAGCTCCCAGGAGGGACTTCTCTCGGTCCACAGCTCAGTGGTACAGTCCATCACAGCAGCAGGAGCTTTGGGGTAGCTGGTCACATTGTATCCACAGTCAAGAAGCAGAGAGCCACAAATTCTTGAGCTCAGCTCACAGTCTCCCTTTTATTCAGCCTTGAACCCCAGTCCATGAAATAGTGCCACCTCATCTAGAGTGGGTCTTCCTTCATCCAGAAATCCCCTTGCAGATATGACCAGAGTTTGGTCTCTGAGATGATTCTAGATCCTTTCAAACTGATAATCAATATTAATGAACACAAGTCACCCTTGTCAACTTGATGCACAAACCTGTAACTTTTTAGCCACAATCTTGTGTCCCTTCTCCCCTTAGGCTCATGGCTATTTCATCATGCAAAATGCATTCATTCCAACTTCTAAAGTCCCCAAAGTCTTTAACAGTTCCAACTGTACAAAAGTGTAAGTACAAAGTTTCTTCTGAGTCCCACATGATCCCTTAACTATGAGCCCATATAAACAATTTGCATACTTCCATACACAATGGTTCAGAATTAGCATTCCCATTGCAAAAATGAGAAATGGGGCATAGAAAGGAAATATAAGACCAAAGCAACAGTCAAGCCTAACAGGACAGATACCTGTTAGGTATAGGTCCAGGGATACAGTATTTGAGGCTGTGATGGAACCATTTGGGAGGAAGGGCTTGAGGAGTCTCACCCTTCAGCTATGCCACCCACAAGACACACAGCCTTCCCTTGGGCCGTCTTCACTCTGTCTGCAGCTTTCCTTAGTGGGTGGCTTGTCATTTCTAACACCACGGAGTCTAGACTGCAAATTTAGCCTTCATCATCACAACTTTACACAGTGGTCTCTTAGGGGTTTATTATCCCTAAAACAACAATCCTCGTTTCAGGGATTGTAATCCTGCCACAGCATTCCTGGGCTCAATGGCTCTCTGGAATGAACCATGATGCAAAACTCCATGTCCTCCTCAATCTTCCATCTTTCATGTCTACAAAACCAATACCAAATAGATGGCCCTGTCAAGTTATGCTGCCTGCTTGGGCTGAACCTTGCCCACCTTGGACTAGCAGTTGCACCAGTCTTTCTGTGCTAACCCTGGAGCAGGAGGTTTTTAGACTGCTGGTTTTTTACCCCTTCAGTGGCACTCTTAATTGAGGCTCTCCCCTTTAAGTGAATTTGCATTTTCACAAGACAGAACCTTCAATGGGCGTGGTCCTGCCCTCGTCATACCATTCTTGTGACAGAGCACCATATTTATTTTCTTTTCCTTTCCTTTTTTTCTTTCTTTCTTTTTTCTTTTTTTCTTTTCTTGAGACAGGGTTTCTCTGTGTAGTTTGCAGCCTTTCCTGGAACTCACTCTGTAGCCCAAGTGCTACAGAGTGCCTCCTGAGTGCTGGGATTAAAGGCATGCGCCACCACTGCCCGGCACCATATTTCTTTTTAATGATGCGAATCTCTTCCACAGTTGCAGCTGCTTTCAAAGCTGCCACATCTGTAACTTTAAACTCACTCATGCACTTTTCTTAACAAAATGCACATTCTTTCCATATTTTTCTGCTCTATTTCTCATTCTCTCTTACTGTCGTTCCAGATAAACACAACGAGCAGTATGGTGGTCTGAACAAAAATGGCTCCCAAAGGGAGGGGCACTATTAGGGGGCGTGGCCTTGATGGAGGAAGTGTGTCACTGTGGAGGCGGGCTTTGAGGTCTCCTTTGCTTAAGCTTCGCTCAGTGTCACAGTCGCCTGTAAGATGTAGGACTTTGAGCTACTCCTCCAACATGCCCGCCTGCATGCCAACATCCTCCTCCTCATGATGATAATGGACTGGACCTTTGAAACTGTAAGTGAGCCACCCCAATTAAATGTTTTCCTTATGTGAGTGGCCATGGTCATGTTGTCTGTTCCCAACTATAGAAACCCTAAGATAATTAGTAACCAAGTTGAAGCTTGAATGCTATCCTGTTTGGAAACTTATTCTAGTAAACAAGCCAGCCCATTTCCTGAATTGAGCCTCCCTCAGATTTTCAGGACATGGGGAGAATAGCCGGACTTACTGCGACCATACCTCAGGAAATTCTTTAGTCCAGTCCCTGATAGAGTCCTTGTTGCCCTCTGAAATCTCACAAGCCAGGCTGCCTCTATGTGTATGTGTCTTCCAAATTCCCATCACTGCAGTGCAGTCAGCCCTGCTTACAGCATTCTAGGACTTTCCTAGTCCGAAGTTCCAAACTCTTCCACAGTCCTCCCATTAGTCAATTCCAAATTCCCAACAACTACACAGTCAGGGTTATCACAGCAGCAGCCCCACTTCTCTGTATTAGTTTTCTTGTTGCTGAGACAAAACGCCTGGAAAAAGCAACTTACATGGGGAAGGGTGTTTATTTTGGCTCATAGTTTGATAACAAAATCTGTGAGAGTGAGGAAGACCCGCTGGAAGGAGCTGGAGGCTGCTGGTCACACTAGATCTATAGTCGAGAAGCAGAGAGAGAGACAGAGAGGAATGCTGGGGGAATGGCACTGCCCACACTGTCTTCTACCTCAGTTAACCTAACCTAGACACTCCCTCACACACATTCCCAGAGGTTACCTCTTATGTGATTCTCAACTCTGGCAAAACACATAAAAAGAAATGGTGGTTTCTGATTAGAAGGCAAAACCTTTCAGCGTACAATCACACCATTCAAAATTAAAAAAAAAAAAAGACAGCAGCATCCCAAGAATACAGCATTTAGGAGGAAAAACACAAGCTAAAAGACGAAAGAGTAGAGTTGGGAGAGAATAGGAAGAGTAAAGGTGTAGACAGAGGCACAGACAGAGGCACTGACAGAGGTGTAGACAGAGGTGTAGACAGACAGAGGCATAGACAGACAGAGGCATAGACAGTGAGGACCTGAGTGAAGGCGAGGGCAGGAAAGGAATGAAGGCTGCAGCTGGAACAGCAGAGCTCAGGGCTTTGGTTTTATTGTGCTCCCTTGAGGAAATCAGAGGACTTAAAAGGGACAGATCCCTGTCCAGCAATGACAGCCCACCAGCAATAACTTAGGATGATGGACATGTTTGGTGTTAGCATTGCTGTGTTGTCATTATAAGTCACATGCCATGAGTGAACCTTGAAATATGACAAGCATAAATGAGAAGCTGAATTTGTAATTGCATTTAAGCTTAATGAATACAAGTGTAAATAGCTACATGGTTCTTATCAGACAGTGAAAGTTATGTCCTTCAAGTGCAAAGATCCCAAGGACTTCTCTATAAAAACCATATTCCACAGGGCCCTCGCTTTTTCTATGTGCTGACCAATATACAAATGTCCAAACTCAATATTGAATCATCGAGGGAAGTGTCTTTATAATCTGCTCATTAAAGATCATTCATATGTTGAAAACGTAACCCTAACTGTAGAACGTGAGATGATTCGGTTCAAATGATGCCTTTAGCAAGGGTCCTAACCTAATCTGGCTGGTGTTTTTATAAAACGATTAAATGTGAGGGGCTGGAGTGATGGCTCAGTGGTTAAGAGTGTGCACTGCTCTTTTTAGAGGGCCTGAGTTTGGTTCCCAGTGCTGAAGTCAGGTGGTTCATAAATGCCTGTAACTCCAGCTTCAGGGAATCCAAGGCCTTGGGCCTCCAGGGGTATCTGCACTCATGTGCACATACCCACATACAAACACACACAAATAATTAAAAATAGAAACTAATCTTTAAAAAGAGATGGTATTTGATCATTAAGAGACGCCAGGGATGTTGATGTGTGAAGGAAAAAGGAAGGAGGGACCATCTGCCTCCCACAAGAGACAGCTCCAAGAAGCAAACCTTACCTTGGAACTGTAAGGAAATTCATTTCTGTTGTTTAAGTCACCCAATATGCAGTATTTTTGTTAACACAACCATAGAAAATTATAATTGTAAGCTAGTTAATATAGCATAATACATAGCTGAAATTTTAATACTAAGTTAAACGTTTTTAGAATCTAATATTTTTTCCTAATTTCTCTCCTCCTCCTCCATCACTACCACCTTCTAATAAAAGAATTTATTTCTTGGCCAGCTCCTCCAAACTGAGAACTCACAATCACCACTGATGATAAGGCTCAGAATCTTGTGGTGGGAGCATTTAGAGGAGGAAACAAATTATAAACTGCAATTACCTGCTGTTAAGAATTATTTTTACATCCTGTGCAATTTAAATTCTAAAAGCCATATTACTGACAGTTAAGTGGTAGTTCCCGATGAAGAATGACAGGCTTTAAAATGTCACTCCTCCATGCAAGATTGAAGGGGAATTTCTGGTTGCTGGGCCCCGGTTTGGTGCTGTGAAGGTCAGCATTAAGTAGGGCGTTTGCATATCATCTGGGGCTTCCAAGCATTGCATATTACCTCTTCGAGAGCATGAGGGCCAGCTCTTCCAAACAACTGTTAGCAGATAGGGTGAGTGTGGGGAGGACAGCCAGGCTGTCCCTGTTTTTATTGTCACCAAAATAGGTCATCATCTTTTGTCCCCTCCATTTTCTTAAGATGAGTGCTGTTTTCACTCATATTTTGTTTTCTGTAATACGCTCCAGTCCTTACATGATTGCTAGGCATCATGTGACCTACAGCAGCACCTGGAATCCTGAGGGCATCAGAGTGTTACAGTAAGACCATGTTTTTGCTGCAATGTGGGGAGTATTTATAGATTACCCACTTCAACAGAAATGTTCTATAAATTAGAACAAATGCTATGTATTTATCAACAACCGATAAAAAGGCAAATCTTACCAAATAGACTTGAAATGGTCTGAACTTATTTACAGAAACTCAGAGATCTTAACAAAAACCTATTTCCATTTTTCATTATCTTACTAATAGGAAGCTTAATTAGGAGCATTTTTCTTAAGAAAACCCTCATTGGGAAGCAGTGTAAAAGCAGACTTTTCTCTAAGATGAAATTGTGGAGTTGGCAAAATAAGTTTTCCCCTGTGTTACTGCTCTCAGACAGTGTGGGGTCGGGAAGGCCCTGAGTGCTTTGGACATTCAGGTCTCTTTCTGCACTAACGTTTAACTAGAAGGAACCTATGCGTTCTAGATTTTTTGGTTACTAAGCAACTCTTGTGAATATATCAATGGATTATAGTGGAAGTTCATAACCTTTCTAGGCATCTTTTTGACAGGGTTGCAGATTAAAAGTGAATGCGAATTATTTGGTTCAACAGTACAGTATTACATGTGTGCGTGTGTGTGTGTGTGTGTGTGTGTGTGTGTGTGTGTGTGTGTGTGTGTCTGCATGTGTGCATGTCTCCATGTGTGCCTGAGTGTGTGCATGTGAATATCTGTGTGTGTTTGGCTCCTCCTACTTCTTGATGGTCCCTTTGTTTTCTCTGAAATATTCCAAACAAAGGCATCTAATCTCCCTACTTGTATGAAAGCTTTCTTTTGATGGGGGATTTGTCAGTTTGGAAAACAGCAATTGGATGTGAAGTATACTACTGTGGGCCGTCACTGCACACATTGTAATATACCATTTGCATGAATCTGAAACTACAAATATGTTTGCTATATTTTGGATTTATACATTTCAAGTTTTATTGCCTTTCCAGAATATTATCTGTTTAAATTTTCACTGTGTATGTTCATTGCACATGGTGCTGTGTTCCTTAAGAGTATCTCCATACAAGTGTGTATTTTCCATTAAGCATATTTCCCCCAGTACGCCTTCTCTTGCCCCCATTAGCCCTTTTTGTTCCCCTGGACAGTTTTTTCTTCTATTCATGTCATATATACATGCATAATTTTATGTACTTATACATAATCTATGGATCAAAATTGAGGTAAAAAAAAAAACACTTGTCTTGCTGAAACTGGCTTAATATGATTACCTCTAGTTGCATCCATTTTCCTGCAACTGGCATAACTTCATTTTTCCTTATGGCTGAAAACAATTCCATTATGTGGATACAATGCGTTTTCTTTACCCAGTGATGTATTGTTGGGCAACTTGGGTGGTTCCATAGCTTAGCTCTTATAAATAGTGCTGTGGTAAATAACAGTGTACAACTGTCTCTGTGATATGTTACATTGAAGTCATTTGAGTAAACACCGGAGTGGTAGAGCTGGGTCATATAGGATCTATTTTTAGACTTTCTAAATGCTCCCAGCTTCATTTCCACAGTAGCTGGACTCATTTGCCTTGCCACCATTGCCTCCAGAGGTGTATAGAGAGTTCGTCTCAATCCTTGCCGGTATCTGCTTGTTTGCTGAGTAAATGAAACTAGGTGGTGCCTAGTAAATGAAAAAGATGGTGCCCGGCATTTTTTGTTTGTCTGGTTGGTTGGTTTTTCTGTAAACTTGACACAAGCTAGAGTTATCTGAAAAAGAGAACCACAAACGAACGATACCTCCATAAGCCTGGCCTGTATGCAAGCCTGTGGGGCGTTCTCTCCATTAGTGATGGATGAGGGAGGGCCCAGCACATGTGGGTGGTGCCATCCCTGGGCAGGTGGTCCTAGGGTGTGTAGGAAAACAGGCTGACCGTGTCAAGAGAAGCGAACCAAGAAGCAGCACTTCTCTATGGCTTCGGCCTCAGCTTCTGCCCCCAGGTTCCTGCCTTGACTTCCTGTCTTACTTCCCTGGAAGATAGACTGATGACAAGTTGTAAACTCAAATAAACCCTTTCTTCCCCAAGTTGCTTTTGGTTTTGGTATTTTATCACAGCAATAGAAAACAGTTATTGATTGGATCGTTTGATTTCTGATTGTTTAGTTTTTGAAATTTTTTTGTTTTACATAAAATCTTCTTTCAGATGTATGGCTATCAAAGATTTCTTTCATTCCATAGGCCAACTCTACACTTGATTATCTATTTCCTTTGCTGAAAAGAAGCTTTTCAAATATATGAGGTCCTGTTTATCAATTGTTGTCATTATTTCCTGAATGATTGGAGTCCTATTCAGAAAGTTCTTGCTTAAGCCTGTGTCTTGAAGTGTTTACCCCTATTTTTTTCTACAAATAGTTCAGTTTCTGACGTACATTAAAGCCCTTGGTCCATTTGTAGTTGATTTTTGTGCATGGTGATATGTAGAGATACACTTTCATTCTTCTGTGTGCAGATAATCCATTTCACCAGCATCATTTGCTGAAGAGGCTGTCTTTTCTCTACAGTGCATTTTTGGCATCTTTGTGAAAAGTCAGTTGGCTGTAGCTGTGTGGGTTTAGATATGACCCTCTGTGCCGTTCATTGATATGTTTATGTCTGTGCTGATGCTGTGCAGTTTCTGCTACTGTAACATTGTAGTCTAAGTTGAAACCAGGAAGGGTGATTCCTCCAGCATTATTTATTGCTTTTGTTTAGGATAGCCTCGGCTGTCTGGGTGCTTCCATATGTATTTTAGGATTTTTAAAGGAACATTTCTGTAAAGAATGACATTGCAATTTAGATGAGGATTTCATTGCTCTATAGATTACTTGGTAATATAGTCATTTTTTTTTCAACATTGATTCTTCCAGTCTATGAGCATGGGAGGTCTTTCTATTTTCAATGTCTTATTCAACTTCTTTCTTCAGGTTTTGAAGTTTTTATTTTAGAGACCTTCTGTCTTGATATGTTTTATTCCAAGGGCCTTTTATTGTTATTGGTTTTCCCTTCCTCCCTCCCTCTTTCCCTGTCTTGATGAGACCATTGTAAATGGGAAAGAATGGTTTCTCTCACAGTATGTTTGTTGCTGGTATGTAGGAAGGCTACTGATTTTTAAATCTCCACATTGTATGCTGCCACTCTGCAGAAAGTGTTGACCACAACTGTGAGTTTTGTTGTTACTGTTTCTACAGTATCCGACAGTTTATTTCTGCTTGGTACAAAGCACAGTTACAGGACCACAGAAGCTCAGTGGTCCTGTAACTCAGAAGAGGGGACTATTTCCAGGTCCCCTAGTATCTGTTGCTTACTACCTTATTTACGGAGTGGGCAGTATGGGGCAGGTGGGGCTAGTGGGCAGGGCTCCTGCCTAGCACCACAAAAACCTGGCCTGCCTCATGGTTCTGTCAGGACAGGATAAAGCCTGGCCAGATTGGCTGACTGGGTGTTTCCCTACAGTTGTCAAAGCCGGGCCACCAGTGATCACAATGTGGAGAACTGGGGGAATACTGCCAAATGTTCAGGGGACTCCATCACTGTAGCCATGAATGGGAGAGTGAATTTCCAAAAAGAAACTGGCACACTACTGGCCAGGGCCAACCCTGGGGAGCCACAGGTGTTGGGGCAGGATGTACCTTGGATACTCAGCACATCTGTATGATGTATGGTCTGTTGATGCTCAAGGATCACAGGCGGTCTTGGTGGTAACCATGGGTGATCATAAAAAAGCTGCTGGGAGTGGGAGTGGGAGTCTGGATTCAAATCTGGTAGGCTGTAGAGACCTCAAGAATGACCACTGGTGTGACCCACAGTCATGGGTACCAGGAATGGGGGAGGGTGCTCCTTGACTGATCTGTAGTCAGAGGCACGTCAGTAGACACCAAAGAGTTTTTCAAAGGAGTTTTCAAGTTTTTTTATACGTGGAATCGTATCATCTGCAATTTAAACTACTTTGACAGCTTCCTTCCCTGTCTGTATCCTTTTTGTTTCCTTCTCTTATCTTAGTGCTGTGGCTCAGACTAGCCCTGGGAGGTTGGCTAGTTGTCCAGCACCTTGGCTGATTTCCTTCCTGTTGAGTGGGCCTTAGTTTCAATTAGACAGGTGTTGTTTACCACCTTAGGGGTGTCTTGCTGTGCTCACCATTGTGGTGGTTCTTAGGTGCCATTGCTGGTTGCTTCCATTCTCTACAAGCTTACAGAGCATTTCCCGTACTATGAGAGCTAGGCCCCAGGGAATAGGCATACTGGTCAGGTCCAGCTCGGATCCACCGAGTTTTGTGTGCAACATTTCTGATGTTTTCAGCAATATGGAATTAGCTTCAACCCCTGGGAGGGAGGAACCAAGGTTAATAACAAATATATTGTTTGGGAAGTCTCTTGGTCTTCACTGACCCACAGCTTGAAATGGGGTTGCTTAATGCCTGATTGTTAGTTAGTCTTTGGCTCTTGGGGCAACATGGTTGGTCCAGGTAGAGTAACTTCATTTAAATTATATGTGTATACACGTACACATTCCTTGTGGAGCTTTGTGTTACCCTTAGTGTTATTTTCTCCTCTTCCTGCCCTCTCCTATGTGGGCCTCCTTTGCCCCTCTACAATTAATGATCCCCCCTCAGTGACCCTGCCACAGCCAGAGTCTGCACTGACATCCAAGGCTCCTATTGCCATCGAAGGCCATATGGATGCCCAGGATATAGGCTCAGACTTGGGGCCATGTTGGGCCTCGAGGACCATGCTGCTGCTGGGTCCATGATGATCTGAGTGACCTGCACTGCCAACCAGGGTCATGGTGACATCTGGGCCTAGGCTGTTGTCAAGGAGCATGTCTGGGTCCATGGTCCAACCACAACTGGGGTCTATATTGATGTCCATGGCCCGTAGTGCCACTAAGGGCCATGTGGACATCAGGGACCTCCACCTAAGGCCACATTAGTGTCTGAGGGTTGAGCCTCTGCTGGGGTCACGTAGATCTGAGTATCCTGCACCTAGGGTCATAGTTTCATCCAGACCTGGACTGCTGCCAGGGGCCATGTCTGGCCTTGCCATAGCTATGGTCTATGTTGATGTCCGTAGCTCTGGCTACCACCTAAAGCAGTAAGGATAGGGCTGCACAGAGTTGACCCTGCCCCTCACTGACTGCAGCACTAAGGAGAACTGATTCTGCCCCTCACCACTGCAGCACTTAGGAGAGCAGGCCTTGAACCTCCCCAAGACAGTGCACTTGACCTGTCCTTGCTGGTGTGGGTGTGGGTGAGCCATCCTTGAAGACGTGAGAGTGGGAGAGTTAACCCCATGGTCTGCCACATGGTGGCGTGGGCAAGGGCAAGATACCACATTTGCTGCTTACCACCTACTGCAGGCAGGAAAAGCTAGTCCCTGGGTCATGAGTAGGAGAGCTGATCCTCACTGGCTTCAGCACTCGGATGAGTGGGCCCTGTATCTCTCCCAGACAGCACAGTAGAACTGACCCAGTTGATGGCGGTGCAGGTGATTTGGAGCCTTGAAGGTGCAATGGAGATCTGGCCCTACCCGTATGGTAGAGTGGGTGAGGGAGAGATGCCCTCCCTCTTCCCCACCCCACCACTTCCTGCCCCCCCCCCCACTGGCAGCAGCACTCAGGAGAGCGGGCCCTGTACCTCACCCTGGCAGCACAGTAGAGTTGACCTTGTTAGAGAGGCACAGGTGAGCTGGCCCAGAGGGCAGGAGAGCAGGAGGATTGATCCTGTTCCCCCCATCTGCCATGTGTGAGGAAAAAAATGCCCTCCCTCCCCTCCCCTCTTGCCACTTGAGGCAGGCGAGAGAGCTGGTCCAGGGTGTCACAACAGTGGGAGAGCTGGACCTGCCCCTCACCAGCTATAGCACATGGTAGAGCAGGACCTGCACCCTGCCTGGACAGCACATTAGAGCTGACCCTGTTCATGGGAGTGCAAGTAAGCCAGGCCTGTGGGAGTGAGAGCAGGAGAACTGCACAGGCCCTTCCTTCCTATGCCATGGGGTGGCAAAGGTAAGGGAAATATGTCCCCCCTGCCTTTTTGCCACCTGTAACAGGCTGAAGATCTGGCCTCTGAGGTGGGAGAGCTGGCCTCTGGGACATGAGAACAGAAGAGCTGGCCCCCCGGGTCACAAGAGTTCCGTTGGTCTACATGTCTATTTTTGTGCCAGTACTACTATGGTTTTATTATTGGGGCTTTGTAATATAATCTCCTCATCTGCAGTGGTAATTCCTCCAACATTATTCTTCTTGCTCAGGATTGCTTTGCTATCCAGGGTCTTTTGTATTCCAAATGAATAATAATATATTATTTCTGTGAAGAATGAGACAGAGATTTTGACTAGGATTGCATTAAATTTATAAGTAGCTTTTAGTAGAATGTCCATTTTCATGCTGTTAATATACCAGTTCACAAGCATAGCATGCCTCTTCCGTTCCAGTGTCTTTCTCAGTCTCTTCTACAGAGATGCAAAGTATTCATAGTAGGTCTTTTACCTCCTTGGTGAGGTGTATCCTTAGATATTTTATTTTCTCTGAGGCCATTGTGAGCTGAGAGAGAGTGTGAGTGTGACCTGTTTCTCAGCATGTTTGTTGGTGGTGTTTAGAGAAGCTATCAATTTTTGTAAGTTGATTTTATATCCTACTACTTTACTAAAATTATCAATCATTTCTAGAAGTTTTTGGTAGAATTTAGGGGATCACTTATGTATAACACCATGGTACCTGCAAATAGGGAGTATGGCTTTTTCTTCTTTTACCTGTGTCCCTATGATTTCTGTCTCTCTCTCTTTTTTTTTAATGATTTATTTATTTATTATATATACAATGTTCTGTCTGCATATATGGTTACAGGCCAGAAGAGGGCACCAGATCTCATTACAGATGGTTGTGAACCACTATGTGGTTGCTGGGAATTGAACTCAGGACCTCTGGAAGAGCAGTCAGTGCTCTTAACCGCTGAGCCATCTCTCCATCCCCCGATTTCTGTCTCTTAACTTGTTGCTGTAGCTAGTGCTTTGAGGACAGTATTGAAAAATAGTGACATTAGTGACCATCCCTGTCGCATTCCTTGTTTCAATGGGATTATTTCAAGTTTTGCTCCATATAGGGTGGTGGCTGTGGGTTTGACATATAAAGCCTTTATTATGTTGAGGTATGTTTGCTCCAATTCTGTTCTCTCTAGGTCTTTGTTTTTGAAGGTATGTTGGACTTTGCCAAAGAATTTTTCTGTATCTATGAGGTGATCATGTGATTTTATCATTAAATCAATTCATATGATTTATTACATTTATTGACTTATGTATGTTGAACATTCCCTGCATCTTTGGGATAAAGCCAACTTATTTACGATGGATAATCTTTTTGACATGTGCTGGTATTCTCTTTGCAAGTATTTTATTTAGGATTTTTCAACGTATGTTCATCAGTGGTACTAGCCTGTAGTTTTCTTTTTTGTTGTGTCTTTATGAGTAATGCTGGATTTGTAGAAGGAGTTTGAAGAGTTTCTTCTGTCTGTCTGTCTGTCTGTCTGTCTGTCTGTCTCTCTCTCTCTCTCTCTCTCTCACACACACACACACACACACACACATAATTTAAGAAGTATTGGTTATCGAACTTCTTTGAAAATTTCCTAGAATTCTATGGTGAATCTGTCTGGGTTAGTGCTCTCTTTAGTAAGAAGATTTTTTTTAATTACTATTTCATTCTCTTCATTTGTTATGAGTCTATTTATGTTGTTGATGTCTTCTTGGTTTAACTTAGGTGGTTTGGATGAATCTAGAAATTTATCAATTTCTTTTAAATTTTCCAACTTAATGGAGTACAGGTTTGTAAAGCATTCCCTTATTATGAATTTCTTTGGTGTTGTAATGTTTCCCTGCTTACTAGTGATTCTGTTGATTGGAGTCCTTCTTTCTTTCTTTTGGTTAGTTGGGCCCGGCGTCTGTCAATCTTATTTATCTAAAAGAACCAGCTCTTACAATTGTTGATTCTTTATATAGTTTTCTTTGTTTCTGTGTCACTAATTCTGTGTCTGCTCTGTTTATTCTTTCTTGCTGTCTATTGTGCTGGTGTTAGATGTGTTCTTGTTTTTCCAAATTTTTGAGATGCATCATTAAGTCATTAATTGGTGCTCTTGTAGATTTCTTAATGTAAGTACTTAGAGCTATACATTTCTCTCATAGGACTGCTTTTAGTGTGTGTGTGTGTGTGTGTGTATGTGTGTGTGTGTGTGTGTGTGTGCATGTGTGTTTGTGTGTGTGTGTGTGTTCTTTCCTTGGAATATCTTTTCCCATCCTTTCACTATAATGTTGTATCTATCTTTGATTGTGAGGTATATTTTTTGGAAGCAACAAGTAGATAGATTCTGTTTTAAAATTTTAATGTTTTAAAAATTAAATTTTAGTTACTATGTTGATTGTGTAATGTTTGTAGGGGGTGGAATATGTGGGCCAGAGTGTGTATGTGGAACCCAGAGGACAATTTTGTGAGATTTATTCTCTTCTTCCACCTTTACATGGATTCTGAAAATTGAACACAGCATTCTGGAGATTGAGTGCAGGTCTACAACTTGAGTGCCATTATTCACTGAGCCGTCCCACCAGCCTGAGTCTTATTTATTTATTTTTAATCCAGTGTGCTAGTATGTGTCTTGTTGTGTAATTTAGACCACCAATATTCAGTAGTACTATAGGAAGGCATGTGTTAATCAAGTCATTTTAAAAAATCATAGTGTATGGTGTTCACCTATTCCTCATTTTAAAAATTACTGTCCTAGTATGAATTATGCTTTCCTGTAACTTCATAGATATGTTTGTCTTTCTTTTCGCTCTAAAAAAATTCCTTCACATATCTTTTTTTTAATTAAGATTTGTTTTCATTTTATGCGTGTATTTGTCTATATGTATGTGTACCACTTGTGTGCCTTGTGTCTGAGAAGGCTAGAAGTTGGTGTTGGATCCATTGGAACTGGGATTACAGATGGTTGTAAGCTGTCATCTCAGCTGGGAAACAAACCTGAGCCTTCCACAGGAGCAGCAAGTGCTCAGAACTGCTGGGCTGTCCCTCCAGCCCCGGCTTCATGTATCTTCTGTAGAACTGGATCAGTGGTCAGAATTCCTGTGGCCTGCTTTTATTGCAGGAAGTTTTCCTTTTTCCTCCAGTTATGACAGATAGCTTCTCTGGGTACAAATTGTAGTCTGGGTTGGCAGTTATTGTTCACAACTGGAAATATACCATTCCAAGCCCTCCTATATTTAAATTTTTCTTTTGAAAAATAATCTGTTATTATTCTGATGGTCTTGACTTTTTATGTGAATTTGTGTTTTCCTCTTGCAGATTTCTATATCTTTTTCCTTGTTTATATATTAAGTGTTTTAACTATCACATGATAAAAGGTGATTCTTAGGGTCTTGTCTGGTGTTCTAAATGTCTCCTATATCTGACTGGGCATCTCTTTCCCTAGATTTGGAAACTTGCCTGCTGTTTTATTGAAAGTGTCTTCTCTGCTTTTAACATTATCCTTCTACTACGCCTATTATTTATAGATTTGGTATTTTCACAGTGTCCTATAGACCCCAAATGTTCTCTTCATATTTTATCTTTATCTTTGTTATCATTTTAAGTTTCCATCTCCTCTACTTTGTCTTCAAGCCTTAATAGCCTGCCATTCCTTTGATCCATCTACGGGTGATGTCTTCCACTGAGATTTCCATTTGGCTTCTTAACATTTTCATTTCCAATATTTCAGTTTATTTGTATTTCATGTTTCTACCTATTTATTTAATTTTACTTTCATATCCTTGTATTGACTTCCTTATTTTATACAGCTGTTTTTGTTTGTTTGGAATTTGTTTGGGAATTTTTGTCCTTGTCAGTTTCTTTGAACATATTTACAATCATTATTCAGAATTTTTGGTTGGGAGTTTATCTAATTTACACTCACTGGGACCATTAGTGTGGCATTTGTCACTTTTGGAGAAGCCATGTTTTTCACGTTTCTCATGTTTTTGCAATGGGATTTTTACATCTAGGGTTAGGTCATTTGTTGGATTTTAAAAAATTACCTGTGTTCTTTTGGTGGAAATGTTTGCAATGCTCAAGATGAACTAAATTATAGTAGATTTGAAGTCTCTCTATAATATATATAATGCATAAGTTATATATATAATATAATATGTATTATATTATATATATATGGTTTGGGGGAGAGCAGGTTAAATCCCCAGTACTCCCCTGAACATAGACTAATATTTGCAAAACAATCACAATTACAGGGTAGACCCACCTATCATTTTAGGAAGTAAAGGGATATTGATAGAATGGCTGCACTAAGATATTAGTTACTGTGGGTGTAAATGGAGAGGGGGTGGGGAGAACAAAGCTAGAGCAGAGATTATTGTTGTTGGTAAAGAAAAAGTAGAGGAGAGAGAAGTAAATAGATGAGCAAACAATTGAGACAAGGGGATGATTTGGCAGTTTGGGCTAAGGGTATAATGAAAAGAGAGAGGTAAAGAAGTGAGATCAGATAACCCAAATAGCCCTAGCTCTCAGGTCTCAGAGACACAGAGACTTGTTAACCATGTCTATTCTTTGGGAAAGCCTACCAAGAGAAGAGTGAGAAAGGAAAGAATAGAGGGGGGAAAACGAAAGAGAAAATAAAAGTCAAAGAGAAGAAAAGAATGGAATAGCACAAAACCCTCCTGTCCAGTTGGCGCTGGGTATTAATTAAACAGCAGCTTGGGAGGGGAGAGTGCTGCATTTGAGTATGAAGTCTCCACACTCCTGAGTGTTCCTCAGTGAGGTCAGATTAGAGGTTCTGGCCCTCCCTCTGTGTTCCTTGTTGAGGTCAGGTTAGAGGTTCTGGCCCTACTTCTGCGCAGTTCTTCAGGCTCTGGCTGGGAATGCTGGCACTGCCTATGTCAAATGTCCCATTTGGGACTAGAGTCAGCAGTCCTCTGAGGAGCCTGGCTGCTGTCGGGTTTCCTCCCTGCTGAATGCACATGGTTGTGGCACAGTTTCCTTTCCTCAATCTAGAGGAATTATGCTGCTATATTTCAGTATACCATTCCATGACACTGGCTTGAGGTGTCCCAAGGAAGTGGTTTATAGGAGTGACAATAGGACAGGAGTATCTAGAGTACCAAGCCACTGACTCAGCAGGGTGTTTTTAAAATCTTTAAACTGTTTGTACACAAAGTATCTGGTGTGCCCACCAGAACAAAGAGAAATGTGTGAACCAGGTTGAGCTAGCCTTTATCTTTAGAGTAGGAATTCATAATCCAATCATCCCATTCAAAACACCTGTATCAGTAAGAAAAATCAAGGCTATGATTCTTCAAGAAGCAATTCCAAAATCTTAGTGACTTGCTATAATAGAGTTATTTTCACTGCCACACTAAATATCCATATGCACAGGCTAGGGGCTTTGCTCCAAATCTCTTCCTCTCAGAATCCAGATATAGAAAATCAGGATTGTATAAAAAGTTGTCAACTACCATGCCAGAGGAACAAGAGAGCTCAGGGAAGTCTCACACCCACAACTGAATGCTTAGTCAAGAAATACCATGTGTTAGTTCTGTTCATAACTCATTCTCTAAAAGTAATCTGTCTTTCCATGTTTTGTGGCCCGGTGCCTCCTTTGCAGAACTATTCTTGTACTCTGGGGTCATTATTAGGTAAGGTAGGGTTTATTTGGATATAAGTACTGTGTATCAAGAGAGCAGATCTGATAACCAAGATAGCCACAAAGTGATGGATGGGCAGCTAGCATATGTAGCATGGATACACTGGATGAAAGATGATGCGTGTCTAGGGTAGGGCAGAATAGACCCCAGATGGCGTGAAATTTCATCATAGTATTCAGGATGATGCACTCTATGGAACTTAAAAATTATTTATTTCTGAAACTTTCCATTTAAATTGTGGTTGACAAGAAGGAACTGAAACTGGAGAAAATAAAACTGTGACCATGTGATGAATACTGCATGTATTTCTTCTCACTTGCAAAAGCTGCTGTCACAGCTATGCTAAAAACTGCCAGCTTCCTACCAATTCTCTCCCAGGCTTTCCTAATAAACTATTCAGTGCTCCGTGTGTGTCCCTCAGTCACACTTGCTCTGGCAGAGTGGACTACTCCAATTAGAGACAGTGGGCTCCTAGACATGCCCTTTGGGGCACCTTCACACCACTACATCATGGAAACACCTCTGAGTTCACGCTAGAGGGGGAAAGAACCCAGATTAGGTACTGGGAAGGAATGATGGACTCTTGCATTCCCATGGAAACCTCACTGGTACCCAGGGGGATACAGGCAAGGGCAAGAGATAAGGCTGCATCAGAACAAAACACAATCAACACTATTCCTGTTGATCCTCTTTGGGGTGTCAAAATGTGACACAGGGGTGCCTCAGCTTGTCTATGTTCCTTAAGCAATATGTGTACTGAAAAATTCTTAAAAGTAAAATTCGCTAATGCACAGATTGGCATCCACTAAACTGAGAAAGAACTCTAAGAGAATATTAAATTAATATGAATAGTAAGAAAACATCAAGATAATTCAATTTTATCTGTTCTAATAGCTAATTTGAGATAAAATACTCACTCAACACAAAACCAATTCAGATTTATTGTACCCTAATTATGTTTTTTTATTCTTCTCTCATATAGTACATCCCAACCACAGCTTCCCCTCCCTCTACTCCTCCCAGTCACCCTCCCCAATTCCTCTCTCCCCCAGATCCATTCCTCCTCTGTTTCCCTTCAGAAAAGGGCAGGGCTCCCATGGATATCAACTGAACATGTCATAACAAGATACAATAAGACAAGGCACAAACCCTCATATCAAGGCTAGGTGAGGCAACCCAGTAGGAGGAAAAGGGTCCCAGGAGCAGACAAAAGAGTCAGAGGCACCCCAACTCCCACTGTTAGGAGTCCCACAAGAACACCAAGCTACTCAATCATAACATATATGCAGAGGACCTAGCACAGACCCATGCAGGCCCTATGATTGCTATTTCAGTCTCTGTGAGTCCCTATGAGCCCTGCTTAGTTGATTCTGTGAGCTGTGTTCTTGCATTGTTCCCCAACCCCTCTGGTTCCTACAATCCTTCCTCCTTCTCTTTCTCAGGGTTCCCTGAGCACCACCTAATGTTTGGCTGTGGGTCTCTGTGTCTGCTACCTTCAGTTGCAGGATGAAAGTTCCCTGATGGTGATTGGGCTAGACCCTCATTTGTGACTGTAGCAGAATATGATTAGGAATCTCTTCATTTACTTTTTTTCTTTTTTGCCAGCCATGTTTGGTTTTATCCTAGGTCTCTGGGCCATCTAGCCTTTAGTTCCTGGCCATCCAGGCAGTGTTGGGCATGGGTTCCCTCTCATGTTGAGCCTCAAGTTACACCAGTCATTGGTTGGCCAATCCCACAGGTTCTGCACTGCCATTACCCCAGCATTACCCCACACAGGACAAATTGTACATCGAAGGTTTTGTGGCTGGGTTGGTGTCCCAGTCCCACCACTGGAAGGCTTGCCTGTTTACAGAAGATGGCCTGTTTAGGCTCAGTATCCCTCATTACTAGGAGTCCTCACTAGGGTCTCCCCTGTAGATTCCAGAGAGTTTCTACTGCACTAGATTTCCACATTGCCTCCCAAGCGCCCCTCCCCCACTTCCAGTCATCTCTCCCCGCACACTCTCTCACTTCATCCTTCCCTCCCGACACTGGATCCTTCCTGTTCCCCTCCCCACCCACCCCCAATCCATCACAGACTCTATTCTATTTCCCCTTCCCATGGAGATGCATGTGTCCCACCTTGAGCCCTCCTTGTTACTTAGCCTCTCTGAGTCTATGGGTTGTAGCAATGGTTATCCTTTACGTGACACTAATGTCCACTTATAAGTGAGTACATACTATGTTTGTCTTTCTGTGTCTGGGTTGCCTCATCCAGGATGACTTTTTTTTTAATTCTGTCCATTTGCCTGCAAATTTCATGATGTCATTGTTTTTAATAGCTGAGTAATACTCCATTGTGTAAATGTACCACATTTTCTTTATCCATTCTTCAGTTGAGGCTCATCTAGGTTGTTTCTAGTTTCTGGCTATTATGAATAAAGCTGCTATGAACATAGTTGAGCAAGTGTCCTTGTGGTAGGATGAAGCATCCTTCGGGTAGATTCCCAAGAGTATAGTTGAGTCCTGAGGTAGATCGATTGCCAATTATCTGAGGAACCGCCATATTGATTTTCATAGTGGCTGAGCTGTCACTTGTGTTATTGATCTTAGCCATTCTGACAGTGTAAGATGGAATCTTAATGTAGTTTTGATTTGCATTTCCTTGATGGCTAAGGATAGTGAACATTTCTTTAAATATTTCTCAGGCATTTGAGATTCCTCTGTTGAGAATTCTCTGTTTAGATCTGTACCCCATTTTTAAATTGGAGTATTTGATTTATTAATGTCTAGTTTCTTGGGTTCTTTATCAATATTTTGAATATTAGCCCTCTGTCAGATGTGAAGTTGGTGAAAAATCTTTTCCCATTCTGTAGGCTGCTGTTTTGTCCCATTGACAGTATTCTTTGCCTTATAGAAGCTTTTCAGTTTCATGATGTCCCAGTTATTAATTGTTGATCTTAGTGTCTCTGTTATTGGTATTCTATTTAGGAAGTGGTCTCCTGTGCCAATGAGTTCAAGACTATTCCCACTTTTTCTTCAGTCAGATTCAGTGTATCTGCTTTTATGATTATGTCTTTGATCCACTTGAACTTGAGTTTTGTGTTGGGTGATAGATATGGATCTATTTGCAATTTTCTGCATGCAGACATTTAGTTAGACATGCACCATTTACTGAAGATACTTTCATTTTCCCATTGTGTATTTTTGGCTTCTTTATCAAAAATCAGGGACCCATAATTGTGTGAATTTATGTCTGAATGTTCGATTTGGTTCCATAGATTAATGTGTCTTTTTATGCCAATACCATGTAGTTTTTATTACTATAGTTCTGTAGTACAGCTTAAAATCAGGGATGGTGATCCCTTTGAAAGTTCTTTTATCGTTCAATGTTCTTTTACCTATCCTGGGTTTTTTGTTTTTTTCATATGAAGTTGAGTATTGTACTTTCAAGGTCTACAAAGAATTGTGTTGGGATTTTGATGGGATCTACATTGAATCTATAGATTGCTTTTGGTAAAATGGCCATATTTTACTATGTTAATCCTACCAATCCATGAGATATTTCCACCTTCTGATATCTTCTTCAGCTTCTTTTTTCAAAGTCTTGAGGTTTTTTTTGTCATACACACTTTTTACTTTTTTTGTTAGAGTTACACCAATTTTTTTATGTTATTTGTGGCTATTGTGAAGGGTGTTGTTTCTCTGATTTCTTTCTTAGTCTGTCATTTGTATATAGGAGGGCTTCTGATTTTCTTTCTTTTTGAGTTAATCTATTATCCAGCCATGTCACTGAAGGTGTTTATCAGCTATAGGAGTTCCCTGGTAGAATTTTTGGTGTCACTTATGTATGCTATGATATGAACTGCAAATAACAATACTTTGACTTCTTATTTCCCAATTTGTTCCCAATTATGCTTGTTCAACATAAATATTTATAGTTACAGGTTGTAAAATACATAGTATATATCATCAATGCCTATTTAAGTTATTGTATTTTATATGATTAGAAATTTATGATGTGCCAGCCATTGTTTTCAAATTCTTGAAATCATCAAGTACATTTATAAATTCTTTTATCAGTCATATCTGTCAATTTACATTACAATATCTCTTTATCCCAGATTGGATCCTGACAACAGACCAAAGAAGCAATTCTGCCCAAGTTTGACTTAGTTATCCTGTAAGTTTATTGGCTTACTTACAAGAAGATAGATGAGATGTTACTTCCAGAAGCATGGTTAATTCAAGGCAGCTCTGTTACAAAAAAGTCCACTCAAGCACAGGTTAAAAACTCAGGAACCATCCGGGCGGTGGTGGTGCACACCTTTAATCCCAGCACTTGGGAGGCAGAGGCAGGCAGATCTCTGTGAGTTCGAGGCCAGCCTGGTCTACAAAGCGAGTTCCAGGACAGGCTCCAAATTTACACGGAGAAACCCTGTCTCGAAAAACAAAACAAACAAACAAAAAACTCAGGAAGACTGTATCCCTGGAGCTCCTAGTCAGAGTCTCCCCTCCCTAGAAATTATGGAACTTTGGGGAGGGGCTTGAGATTATTGTACATTTGGTAAGCTCTTTGGGTCGTATAAGTTTCCTTTAGTTCCCTCCTGTGCTGGTTGGTTTATGTCAACTTGATGCAAGCCAGAGTCCTTTGAAGGGAGGAGTGTCCACACCGGATTGGTCGATGGGCAAGCCTGTGAGCATTTTCTTGATTGCTGATGGATGTAGGAGGGTCCAGCTCACTGAAGGTAGTGCCAGTTCTGGGCAGGTGTGATATTTTGTATTATGAATCTGTGGTTCTGGTCAGCTGGGTATGCAAGATCAAATGTGATGAACAAGAGATCAGCACCATTGAAGCAAAATCTTCTGGGAGGTGTTTCCTCAGAGTCAGCACACAGAAGCTGTGTTCCTGAGGTGGCCAGTCTTGTAACTCATGCTGGCAGCTAAATTTGGTAATGTGTAAGAGTTTCCCAGGTGTTACTGGTTTTGAAGGCATGAAGGGGTCATAAAAAAACCACTGAGGCTTGACACTATGTGGCAGTGCTAGAGTCCCTGAAGAGAGGCCAGGAGAGGCCATTAGTGAAACTGCAGCCTCAGTTGTAGTAGAAACCCCAAGATTGATGAGGTCATGGAGAATTAGGGTTTGGGCCCACCTGGCAGGATTAAGATCCCTGAAGAGAGCCCAGGCCCAGGAGAGGCTAGTGGTGAAGGTGCAGCCCAGTTACAGTGAAGACTTGGATTTTGGAGATTCCAGTACATGGGACAACCATCTAGGATCAAGGATTACAGCAGCTGTGAAATGGAGCTGGCCTGACCCTAGGACACAAGGTGTGTGTGCTGCAAAGTGTAGATAGAGCCAGAGAGGTGGCCTGGGCCCTTTGGAGTCCAGAAGAATGAGAAGGAATCACAAAGGTCTGAGACTGAGCTTAATAGCTATTGGACTCTGGCCTTGCTTTTAGTGAGACTGTACCCTGCTTCTTCCCTCTTGGAGTAAGAAAGTAAATAACTTTATATTTTTATTGTAGGAGCCCACAGTTAGGAGACTGAACTTTTAAAGAGAATTTGGATATCAAGAGAAACTGAATATTTTAGAGAAACTTTGAACTTTGAAGGGGATGTTGGATGTTTTTAAAGAGCTGAATTTTTAAAGTGTTTGGATTTTTAAAGACTGTGGGACTTTTAAAAGTTAGAATGCTTTATGTTTTGATATTAATATTAATGAGCTCTTGGGGATAAATGAAAAAGGAAAGTTTCTAGATGAATAGTGATTGATGTGTTTATGTGTCAGCTTGACATAAGCTAGAGTCATTTGAGAGACTGAAGCTGAGATTGAGAAAATGCCCCTGCCAGCTGCTAGATTAGCTTGTGGGCAAGCCTATGGGACATTGTTTTGATTGAGTATTGATGTGGGAAATCCCAGCTCAGTGTGAGCAGTGCTACTCCGGAGCTGGTGGTCCTAGGTACTGTATGAAAGCAGGCTGAGCAAGCTAGTAAGCAGCACTCCTCCACGTGTTTTGCTTCAGTTGTGACCTCCAGATTCCTGCCTTGAGTTCCTGCCCTGACTTTCCTCAGTGACGCAGCATGACCTGAGAGTAGTAAGCTGAAATAAACCCTTTTCTCCCCGTGTTGCTTTTGGTCATGTTCGTTTATCATAGCAATAGAACCCTAACTAAGACACCAAGTCTTATGAGCCTCCTTCCTCCCTCTAAGAGGAAAGGTTGCAGTTCAGACGAGAGAGCTACACAGCACATGCAAATAAGGTTTCTTTTCATAACACCCTTCTAAGGACCTTTGAGGGACATCCAATATCCAAACTGTCACAGGGTTGCTCAAAAATTTGTCATTTTAAAGCTTCCATTATGGAGATTTATTAGTATTTTTTGACATTTGGATAATTTTATAATGGTATATAAATCAACTTAAAAACAAAATTGTGCGTTGGTTTTCTGTTACTATGATTAAGTACTTACGATAATTAACTTAAAAAGAGAAAATTTGCAGAACAAGACAGTGCCATTGCACACACAAACCCACAGTAGCTGTGGCTGAACGCCCAAGACAACAAAATCCAATCAGTCAAAATCCCAGTATGGATGAGGGAGGGGATCATCAAGCCCCACCCCTAACCAAAGAGCTATTGGTGACTGATGGCTGCTGGGGGAGGGAGAATCAGTTTTCTTCAAGGATACCGGTCCTGAGAAACTATCCACGCTCCAGTAGCTAGCCCTGCTACACCCATGCACATACAGGCAGCCGTAAGTTGATTCAGTGGGGAGAAAAAAGTGTACCTGAAGTGGGATGGGGAAGGGGGTATAGAGGAGGAACTGGAAGAGATAGAATGAGGGTATATATGATAAAATATGTTACATGCATATATGAAGTTCTCAAACAATAAAAACAGAAAATGTTCATTTTTGGTTTTCATTTAAGGAGATTTTGGACCGTGATTGATTAGCATGTAGCTTCAGGACTATGATAAGGCAGCAGCATGTCATGGTAGGAGTACATGGCAGAGCAACACTGACTTTATCAGGAGGCAGTAAAAGGAAAAGGAAGTGGCCCAGGCCCTATCATGTCCTTTGATGCCCTAAAGGATGTTGAAGCTGGCCCTTGAGGGGATGTTCAATATCCAAATGATAGGGCAGGATTACTCAAAAGTCTGTAATCTTTCAGGTTCAGTTGTAATTTTTATCAGTATTTTTAGTACTTCCTGAACAGTAAGTATTATGGAAAGTTTTCATATATTCAGTAGTCATATAGGCATTAACCAGTGTTAGAAATCAATGATTAATTTGCTCTACACATGAGAACCAATTTATCTCCCTCCACAGTATAAGTACCAAGGCTTCCCTGGTCCATGCATCCATCCATGCCAAGGTGCACTGCCCAGGTCTGTAAGACTGCATGTAATCAGCACTCCACTGAGTGTAGTAGAATCTATATAGTGTCAGGAACTAACCAGACTGTGAACGCATGTGATGAATGCTGAGTCTCAGAACTCAGTCCTAAGCTAGCGAGTCTTCTAGAACAACGAGTTTCACTAGGAGGGAAAAGCCACCACAAACAGTAACCTTTTTCTGGATTCCTCCATGGATGCTTACCGATGGAGTCAAATGAGTCACATGACTCACTCGGTAGGCAGCATTGTCCTCTGCCAGCCTCCCTGCGGAAGCTCAGTCATTATTAATTGAATGAATGAATGAACTGACATGAAGTATGTGGCAGGTGATGCGGAAAGACTTGCCCATGGTGGTCAGATGGGGCTCCTGGCATACAAGCAACAGGATTTGGAGGCTGTTATTTTTTCCTAGCTGGTGGCCAAGACAATGACTTTGCAATTGACAGTGCTTTCACGTTCAAAAAGCTCTTAGTATGTTTTCTGCCAACAATTTTTTTGACTTGACATTAAACAGGCCTACAAAATCAGTTCCTATAGTAGCATTTAGGTTCAAAAGACAAGAAAATGGAAGCCCCTCTGCCACACAGGCATAAACTTCCAAGAGCTGCCTAAGAATTTGGGTTATTCATGTTTATTTATTTTTTCTAAGTATATGTCTTTTTTAATGTATTGTTAAAAATTATTTTTTATATTTAGAGATTATAATACAATTGTATCATTTCCCCTTCCCTTTCTTTCCTTCTAACCCTCCCATATACCCTCTTTCCTTCTTGCTCTCTTTCAAACTGAAGGCATTTTCCTTGTTTGCTATTACATACATATGTATGTGTATGTATATAATGCGTAAATGTAACCTGCTCATTCTGTATAATGTTATTTGTATGTATTTGTTTTCAGGGATGACCATTCGGTTTTGAAGAACCAATTGATGTGCTCTTCCCTGGAGAAGACTGTTTCCCCTGATCTCAGCATTCCTTAGTTTCCTGTAGTTCTTTGTGTAGGGTTGATGACTCCTGACCTTCCAGCCTTCCATATTAACAAGTCTACTGGCGTCTTCCCTTCTCAATTCATATTTTATATTGGTGAGACTTCACAGGTGTAGTTACTGGCATTACTAAGAGATACAATCTCACTTCCTGTTCCTCTGGCTTTTGAAATCTCTTCGTCCCTCTCCCATAATGATCCCTGAGCCTTAGGTGCAGGAGCTGTAGATGTATCACTTGGGACTGGGCTCTGTAACTCTGCATTTTGATTGGCTGTGGTTTTCTGGAATGGTCTCCATCTGTCGCCAAGAGAAGTTTCCTTGATGAGGGGTAAGAACCACATTTATCTACAGGCATAAGAACAAATATTTGGCAGATACTTAGGAATTGTGCTAGTTTAGTAAAGTGGAGTTGTAGGCTCTTCTCCGAGATCCGTGACTTCACTACCCTGGATAGTTGGCTTGGTTTCCTGGACCAGCCAGGCTCTCCTTCCTATTGAGTGGGTCTTAAGGTCAGTTAGAGAACTGTTGGTTACCACCAAGGTAAGCGTGACACTGCTGCACCTGTACGGTTCTAGTGCCATATGAGTTGTTGCTGAGGGTCATAGGTGTCATATTTGGGTAAGACTGTTGGTGGTGTCTCTGCTTTGAAAGCTTGCATGATGTCTTCTGGTACCGTGAAAGCTAGTCTTCAGGAAGAAGCTGTCCAGTCAGTTCCAGCTCAGGGGCCTGTAGTGGTATTTGCTCCATCCATGTGACCTTGGGCCTGAAGGAGAAGGTGCTTCCTGGCGTTGTATGTGACCTCTTAAAAGGTAAGGGAGAATGATCATGAGGATCAGTGTCTGATCACACCAGGATATGTAGGGAAAGTTCAGCTGACCACTTATCAGGAGATAAGGGGTATGGCTTCCCCTGTGCTACTGGCTCCTTGATTTCTGGTCCCAGCTAGTGAAAAAGATCAAGATATTTGCATAGCTCTTCAGAGTCTACCTGATAGGCCCCTCTGATGTCACTTTGTGTGCTCTGAGTGAATGTAGTTTATTCCAAGGCATCATCTACAATCTTCCTCTAAATCTGAGAATCATGAATTTACCTCCAGGTTTTCATTCCTGAGAACACTCCATTCTGCCACCTGGCCCTTTAAGGACAGGACATGGGGAGCTCCTAGAGTGTTTTTGCTTCCCATGCAGCTCATATTTTGTCAATAGGGAGCATGTACCTGTTGGTCGGACTAACTGGAAATTCAGACTGCTCCATTGACACAGGACACTTTAACTTCGCATGCACTGGTCTCTGTTTTCCATCTCAACACATTCCAGAGTTTTCCAAGTTATTATACACAAGCCTCCTTCACACAAGCTTGAGAGAATGGAGTTAGAACCCTTCCCACCTTAAAGAACACACAAAACAGTAATGGTTCTCTAAAAAAATATGTCATTGCCAAACTTCTTCCCATTTTCATGCATTTTGTCTACTTGTGTTTGTGTTCCTGAGTTGCTTGAGCTCTTTGAAGTAACTCTCTGTCTTTCCCTTGTAACTCTAAATGCTGAGGTCTCTTCATCCCCGCTGTCCCTTCGGATGCCACTTTAGTAACAATGAATCCCTTTCTGAGTTGTTGTCCAACGTTCACACCGAGTTTCTGGTGAAAATCAAAGATGATTCCCCCCTTAAACAAATAAAAAAGCATTTGACAAGTACATCAATAAAGAATAAACTGGTTTTTAACAGCCAATTTTATTCAATACAGATGGCTTTCTTATGTAAATTCCGCTCACCTTTGGAAGAATCCTTGAAACTTAAATAAAGGAAGTCGTAATCACGACCACTTGTGAAAACTGTATTTTTTTGTTGTTTTTTGTTTTTTTTTCCTGGTTAGGATCTCATTCTGTAGTCCAGGCTGGCCTGGAACTCATGGCCTGTTCCTGACTTTTAAGTGCTGAGATTTATAAGCATGAACCATCATACCTGGCAAAAACTGTTAATAAAAAACAGTATCAGTTAGTCAAAGATGCCTTGGATAACCTTTAGGGAACTTACATTCTTCTTTGTTTTGTATTCCTAACCCCAAATTCCCCAAATACCTGTCCTTTTGGAATCCCAAGAGGCTATTGATTCTGTTTTCTCCTTCCCTTAGAACTACTCACATAGGCTCACATAGAAATGTGTTGGCATAAATTAACAGAAGGCAATGTTATTTAGGAGAAAAGAAAATAAATGTGTATCAAGTATTAGGCCACAGAAGGATCACAGAAATCATCATTCCTACCTTGTGCATAGCAGGATTCCCCAAATGTCAGTTTTCATTTCTGGACAAAGGATCTTCACGTGCTGAGACCTACTGTCACCTCGCTGTGTGGTGTTGGCATGAGTCCCTGCCATGTGGTCAGTTTTCTGCCTTCTGTTGGTAGAGATGCCCCACAGAGCCCGCCCCTGTCCAGCACACATGCTCCTCCACCACACGAGCTTGTCCTGGTCCACTCACTCACCTTGCTCTTCAGAGCCTGATTACTTATGCTGAACTAACTCTTGGCCTGGTGCCCCGAACCCAGGAACCTTTGTGTGCACCTGTTCTAAGGTCGTTGCTGGAGTGGACAGGACTCTGCTGGCAGAAGCAGAAGAATGGCAGCTTCAAGTATCACGTACAAGGATGTGTTTAGGCCTAGTAGCCAGGATGTAGACAGCTGTGCTACAGTCTCTGCCCCTCTACCCCTTCCAGCTCCCTCTCTAGCTTCCTCCCTTTCAACTATAATTTTCTCCTATTTGGGGTTGGATCATAACCAAGACCACATCCACGTGGACTTCTTAGAGAAAAAGCCTCTGCAAATATCAACTCAAGTAGAAAACAGAACATTTTAGAGATGTTGGCACACAAGTATAAACTCATGTTCTGAACCAGGACCTAAGACCCAGGAACAGGATCAGTCCTTGTGGCAGCTTCTGGGAAGACGTGGGTTTGCTGGGCAGTCCAAACATCAGCGTCTATCAAAGTCACAATGACAATTATATTAATGTAGGGAGGGTCAATGAAAGCTCTACTCAGGGACTTACCGTACACAACTATACAAATGAACTTTTGTTGTTATTTTGCACTGCCAAGAAAAAAAAAATCTACTTCTTGAAGCCGTTGTCCACTTGGATTGTAGGCTGCTGTGCCCAAAGAAAAAACCCATACATCATCAAGCATTACATTTTGCCTCGGAAAAGAATCAGAAAGTTAGGTCAAGTTAACTAGTCTAAGACAAGGGGCTTTCTGGGATCTCCATATTTTGCCAGTACTTATTTTACTTAATATACCAGATTTTATCCCTGTAAAAAGCTTGCTAACTTGATTATTGGGGGGGCAGGGATCTTAACGCAGGAACAGCAGTGGGCAAATGAGAATCTGTGATAGAGGAGTGGGAGGGCTGTTTTGGGGATCTGTGGTCAATCCTGCTGGGTAGAGCATGTGGAAGCCATGCCCCAGATAGATGTACTAACCCAGCAGCAGCAGTGTGCAACTTCTCTGGCTTGAGGGCTGCTCCCACAGAAGTTCACTTCCTCCCACAGGGGTTCACTTCCTCCCACAGGGGTTCACTTACTGGCCATTGGACTGTGCCTCTATCAGCCTACTGCAGTCCCATGGCCAAGAGCCCATGTTCCTGCATAAAGAGAAGTCTCTGTCTGTGGAACACCAATGGAACCTCCCACACCTAGAAATGAACTCCAGTCACCCAGCAGTGCCAAGGCCCCACCACGAAGTAGCTGCTCTGCTCTCCTGTGCCCTGAGCAGTCAGCTCAGGTAGATAGGTAAGTGGTTGTTTGTCCTGTTTCCCGCAGCTTTGGTTCTTCTTCTCTTCATAAATTCTTCCTGAAACCTGAGGCAAATCAGAATCCCATGGGCCTCTCACAGAAGGTATCCTTAGTAGCCAAGACAAGCTCCAATGTCCATAGTAGAAGTACTGCATAGCATAGAATTTGTGTGGAGCTCTGAGAACTCTGCCTTAATTGATTGATTATGACATGTCCTAAAGTCTGTCCTGACTTTCATGCCTTCACTTGTATTATGCCTCAATTCAATTTTGCTTCCTTTTGTGAAGTTCTCAACCCCTAAGAATCTTTTATTCTGTCCTGTGTGTGTGGTACCAAACTGAAGGTTTCTTGGCGACATTGTAAAATTGTAGTAATTTTAAAACATCAGAAAAAGCGAGTGACCTAAGACAGCACATAAACAAATACATCACTTTAGAGGCTTGCCTGTATTTGCTGGTTCCAAAGTTAGTATTGAAGCTGTATTAGACACCATGGTTAAAGTGACTCTATGATATGTTACTTCCTGAAAGATTTGCCCCATAAAATCTGCTGCAATGTTACCGCACACTAAAAATCTCACTTTAGCTTTGATCCATTTTGATCTTTGCAAGTTCCCTTGAAGATGACAGGTAGATGATTGTACTAAGTAGCTTGAAATGACTTTTGGTCAAATGTAATAAAAATTTCTACTGCAGCTTACTTATCTTGCCTCTCTTACCTATCTAGAAGAATTCCCTGTCTGGGGTTGTTTTACTGTGGCATTTTATTAGTCTTAGTAATTTAGAAAGGGCTGTTGAGCTTCAACAGGATCCAACATGAGGCTGAAGGAGGGCAGTACTCTCTTATCATGTTAGCCCACCCTAACAGTGACTTCAGGACGGGCCTTCCACTTCTCTGTTTTACATGCTATTCTTCTTGTGTGTGCATGTGTGTCTGTGGTATTAGAGGTTGAACCAGGGCTTTGCTTTGCACATGCCAGATGTTCTGCCACTGAGCTCCATCCCTGGCCCTCAAACATAGAGACAAGGTCTCATGATGCACTGATGGGTGATGTCTTTCTGTATGCTGTGAATGTGTTGCTCTGGTTGATTGATAAATAAAACACTGATTGGCCAGTAGCCAGGCAGGAAGTATAGTATAGGTGGGATAAGCAGAGAAGAAAATTTTGGGAAGTGGAAGGCTGATTCAGGAGATGCTGCCAGCAGCTGCTGCCATGAGAAGCAAGATGTAAGGATACCAGTAAGCCATGAGTCATGTGGCAACTTATAAATTAATAGAAATAGGTTAATTTAAGATATAAGAACTAGATAGCAAGAAACCTGCCATGGCCATACAGTTTATAAGTAATATAAGTCTCTGTGTGTTTACTTGGGTCCAAGTGGCTGCAGGACTGGCAAGTGAGAGAGATTTGTCCTGACAGCCTGAGCAGGACTGGAGGAAACTCCAGTTACAATACACTCTAGCCTGGTATGGAACTTGGTGTCCTCTCTGTTCTGTCTCCCATGTGCTGGGATTTCAGGTGTGTGCTACAATGCCATTCATCAGGTTTTTACTCTGCTTACCTCACCAGTGCACACACACAGTGAGGATCTGTCATGCCACAGTCATGCCAATGACCCATGTCTTCCTCTGTGCTTTTGTGGAAGACTAGTTCCACTAACATGCCCTATTCTGACAGTTCTGGCCTCATATTCAATTTTCTCTGTTCATTTAATGAGAATGAACTGATACTTGTTCTTGGATAGACATATTGCTAGGCCTTCAAGATGCAACAGGATGTGAATTAGACACATGATGCCTGCGTAGCTTAAGTCTAAGAAAAGGAGAGAAACCGTGAGATACGAGGAAGGATCCAGTGAGTTGGCTCAGCCGGTGAAGGCATACCTTGAAAGCTTGGAAATCTGAGTCTGATCCCTGGAAATCATGTAAATGTAGGAGAGAAACAACTCCACCAAGTTGTTTTCTAATCTACACACACACACACACACACACACACACACACACACACACACACTCAACATTTAAAAATTTAAGACACAAAAAGGCATGGTAATAAATATATGTATAATTGCACAGTGAGAAAACTGTTAGAAATTATTTTATGATGACTTTGGGAAGGTGCATTGGTGGGGGCTGAAGAAGGAAAGAAGGGAAACAAAACAGTAGCATATTATACAGGTTCATAGTAAACTAGCATGATACTCAATCCTGTGTGAGCTTGAATAATTTACATAACATCTAATTCTTAATTTCCTTATGCACAAAATAAAGATGATGATGACATCTACCTCTAAAAGCACTGGGTTTGGACAGTTTATATAAATCACCTGGCACAAAGCAAGTGCTCTGTAAACAGGAACTCCTAATTATTATTTATTAGGCTGAGGTGTGAAGGCCAGGTGGGGCCAGCCATGCTTAGAGTGGTGAGGAAAAGCATTCCAAGAGGAGAGAACAGTGTATCCGAAGCTGCTGGAGCTCATAGGATCTGTGGAAAGGCCAGTGTCGCTGGAACTGTGCAAGTGAGGGAGAACACGCTGGAGGATGGCGTGGGTGGGCACCATATGGTGGCAGCGTGAGCGCCAGCCCAGGGAGAGCAGATGCTGGTTCCTTCAGAATTGCCTTCCCCCTAGAGAATGTGAAAGGACAGAGGGCAAAGATGTTGAGAACGTGTGCAAGAGGCTGGTTGTAATGAAAGTCCATGGGACTCAAGTGAGACAGGAGAGGCGAAAAGATGCCCGGGCCAACGGAAGAAAGAAAAGAAGAGGCTGAGCAGGTGGCATCCATCCCATGGGAAAGGTGCTTCAGGAAACACAGGAGCTTCAGCAAGAAAATGGGGTCTTTAGGTGTGCTCTTTAGGAGATTGCCCGATTTCTGTGGGTGACAAAGGCCCAGGAGTGACTCTGAAATCACAGGGCTGGCAAAGATAATGATAGGGGGGAGTCAAGCATGGGAGAGTGCATGTATTGAGTGGGTTATTCATACAAAGTCCTGCTACCCAGCCAATATGGTGGCATTGCACGAACTAGGAAATGGTACCCCTTCTCCTGTGGCTTTATCATCATCTACCAGAATCTGTCAAAACATCTTTGCAGATCAGTGCAATGACTCTGATGTATTTACACAGCTGTCTGCAGGCAGGATCCAATGAGAATAATAGAAGTCAGGGAAAGGGAAGATGCCCCTGGAACTGAGGCTGGAAGTGACCAAAGGGATGAGTCTGTCGGGTGACAGGGAGGGAGGGTCTGAGGGAAGCAATGTGACGACGAAGTGGTGTGAACCTCGGGGTAGGATGAATATAGTTTATAAGGAAGAATGGGTTCCAACTGTTTGAGATTCCTGAAGCAAGAGGCTCTGCACAGAGGTCTAGACAAAGGGTAGCTTCCTGGATTTCCCAAGTCTTATAAAATTGTTATTCAGTATTTGATGCACTATATTTTGATCATATTCTTTCTCTTCCCCCAGTTCCTCCCAGATCCTCCCCACCTCCCTACCCACAGAACCTCATATTCTCTCTCTCAAACAAAAACAAGACAAACCTACAAAAATGAAGATCAAAACAAAGGAAAAAGAAAATCACTAACGCAAAACAACACACACACGCACACACACACACACACGCACACACACACACGCACACACGCACACACACGCACGCACACACACACACGCACGCACACACACACACGCACACACACACACACGCGCACACACACACACACACACACGCACACCATGGAGTCTGTTTTGTGTTAGCCAACTACTCTGAGCATGGAGCATGCCTGGAGTGTGGTTGATATCCCCAGTGTCACTCCACTGAAGAAAGCTGATTTTCCTTTCCCAGCAAGTGCATAGCTTCTTGGTTAAGGGTGGGGTATATGGCCACTCCCTTCTCAGTCATGAGATTTTGTCTGGTTTGAATCTGTGCAGGTCTTGTGCCTGCTGTCACAGTCTCTGTGAGTTCATGCCTGCATCAGTCCTGTGGTGTTGGGAAGATGCTGCTTTCTTGGAGTCACCCATCACCTCTGACTCTCAGTCTTTCTCCCCATCTTCCACATCTTCTCCCCATCCTTGAGCCTTAAGGGAAGGGTTTGGTAAAGACGCAAAGTCTCTCACTCTCTGCACACTGTCAGGTTGTGGGTTTCATGATCTCCACCCTACTGAAGAAGAAGCTTCTCTGTTGAGGGCTGAGTGATACCCTGCTCTATGAGTAAGAATGTCATTAGGAGTCATTGTTATGTTCCTTTAGCAGAATAAGATTTAGTTCAAAAATTTTCTCTACAAAGTATTACTGACTTTCTCTATTGGGTTTTTTTTCCCTCTTCCAAATATTCCAGTAAATAATTTGTGCCTCTTTTATTTCTAGATCTTCTTTGTTTTCCTGAAAGTCAAGGGGTAGGTTCTTACCTATCCCAACATAATATGTGCCCTTTAAGGGTGAAACACTGCCTTGTCTCTCTGTTTATTTAGTTGTGGTTGGGACATTATAAGTATGGAATGATTGAATGAATGAATGAATAATAAAATTTTTTTCTTTTTGCTACCAAATCCTAGAAAAAATATGTGTACACTCACATAAGTAGCTTTATTTATGTTGCATCTACAACCACTGTAAGTATGAACTTCAGGTACTACAGAAATATTTATTGGTATTGTCTACTGTTTTCTCTTATTTGATAGATTCTTTATTTTGTAGTTGTTTTAATACCAACAATTTTATTCAATTTGTAACTTCAGTGGAAATAATTACTTTTTATAGCTTATAGTCTTACTAAGTGAAAAAACCCATTTGAAAAATTTAAATTATATTATAAACAACCACCAATTATTTGAATTTACAATTTCCCTTTATTCTAGGTTTAAACTATTTTTGTTTGGGGTACTTTGAAATCTTGTGTTATTTCATCATTAATCCAATTATATATTTTCAATTCATAATAGCATGCTTTATCTCAGCCATAAAAAGTTGAAAATAGCAAGGTCCATTTTTGTTTTGAGGACAGTAGACTATATTTGTGGTTATGCGGATGAAGAATATCATTGCTTTAAGATCAATGTTAGTACATTAGTTTCTTCCTTGATGCTATAATATATTTTTGCTCTGGGATAGTAAGTGGAGGACTACTTAACAATTTCTTTCCTAGAGTATCATTTCATTGCAGGCAAGATGACCCAGTCAGTGAAGGTGTTACAGCCATGACTGATAACCTGAGCTCAATCTTCAGAGCCCACACGGTGGAACAGGAAAGAAATTTCAAAGTATTTGCTAAAGTTCAAATTATGTAAAATTTAAAGCATATAGATGACTTGAGAAATGAAATAGAGAGTCTTCAAGGACAAGCATTCCACATCAGTGATTAACTCTTGGTACAATCCGCCTCATCTGAATCCCTACCCACGTCTCATCTCTGCTGATCACCTGGATGATTTTGAAGTCAATTTCATCTGCAATTATTTCAACACAGAACTACTAAAGAACTCTTTAAAAGAATAGTCATGGGACTGGAGAGGTAGGTCAGGCAGGAAAGTGGTTTGCTTAGCAAGCGTGAGGACCTGAATTTGATACTTAAAACACATGTCAAATTTCCGGGTATCTTGGTGTGTGTTTATAATAAACAATCTCAGTGCTGGAGAGGCAGAGACAGCAGGATATCTAGAGCTCACTGACCAACCATTCTAGCCTAATTGGAGAGCTCTAGGACAAGGGGAGATATTGTTTCAAGAAGATAAAGGCATTCCTGAGAATAACACTAACTATTGTCATCCTGTATCCACAGGCAAAAACATGTACATTAATGTGTGCTTATGTACCCAAATACACATGTATAAATACACACAAACACATACATATGTAACCACAATGCTGTTATCACACCTAAAAAATTAATGATACTTCTTACTGTTATTAAATATCTTATTGATGTTTGGACTTCTTTTATTTATCATTTTAAAACAGTTTAACTGAATCAGCATCAAAAAGGGTTCATGACTGCAGTTAACTGATGTTTCAAATCTCATTCACTTTATACTGTTCCCTCTTTCTGTTTTCTTTGCATTTTAATTGTGAAAAAGAACTTCAGTGTATTTTCCATTTGTTCTAGAGAGGTCTAGGTTTTGTCGACTTACTCTGCATGGTGGTGTTTTAGCATGTCCCCACATTCTATGCATGTCCTGCAGTCTGTTACCTGCAGCAATGGAGGCCAGTTGGATGGAGCTGAAGTGTTATGAGGAATAGTTGGTGGTTAGTGGTGTGTGTTACCATCAGGAGGCACACAATGTGTGGTTGTCTCTGATGTTGGTATCTCACGGTAATCACTATGGGTCTGTTGTTCATTAGATGGTGTTGGCTCATGTGTTGCCAGCTTAGTTCCAAAATGAAGGTAGAACCTTGCCAAGCAAGTTAGAGCACATATTTTTTTTTTTCGAGCACATATTTTTTTAAAGCAACTTGGAAAGAAAGTGCTTGTATCACAAAATGATTTTTGGCTAGGTATGATAGCACATAAAATAAATATACTTACTCTAAATACTTACTTTAGTATCTTTTGTTAGAAATACAAAATTCAGTGAGCACACTGAGGTTTTTGAGGTGGTTGTTACATGCATAAAATTCTAATGTCAATTATTATTTAAACAATTTTGAATTCCTATCTTGAGGCAGATATGCCTTCATGTGAATGTTGAGGGAGCATTCCCTGTCTCTCTGTAGCTTCCTGGACATCATGAGGTGAGCAGGTTGCTTGGTCTCCCATCTTCACCATACTGTGGTGACACGCAACAGGCCCACAGTAAGAGGACCGACTGACCAGGGGCTAGAACAGCTTTCCACAGTAATGGACAGCTGACTGGCACAGTAGCAACATTCCAATTCTGATCTTTCTTCTGTTGGCTGGAATTCTGTAAGAAGAAACTTCTCCTCCACAAACACTTGCCTACTGTGCTCATATCAGAACAAAGGCTCAGCTCCTTCCCTCTACTTACAAACTTTCAAAATAATACATTTTCTCATCTTCCAGAGGTGACCACTGACTTTGTATTTTTCAGTAAGTTTTCTTCCAAGTAGCATTATAAATGGAAGAATTTGAATATCTCTAATGTGCTTCAATTAAAGCATCACTATGTTTGACTCTTTTCCAAGGTGACTTCTGAAATCGTTGACACATCTTCAATAGAGTTTAATAGGCTCCTAATTTTCTTATATGTCATGCCAAGATATCTTGTCCCTCACCTGAAACTGGTCATGTCCCCAGGAACTCTGGTTTATTTTAATGGAGCGTGATTATTTTGAGACCGCAATCTGATTGGCAGAGGTATTCACGCTATGGCTCAGATACTATTTCTAGAGCCTTTCTATTGATGGAGAGGTATGCAAACTATATTGACATAAAAATATGTACAAGTAAATATAGGCGGTGGAGATGGCTCTCTGGGTAAAAGTGTTTGTTGGCAAGACTGACAACCAAACCCTGGAACCCACATGGTGGAAGTAGAAACCCAATTCCTACAAATTGTCCTCTGACCTCCACACATGGGCAAAGCATGCTTGCATACACATGTGTACATACACACACACATGCACATGCACACACAGGTGCACACACACAGAGACTCAAAAATAAATAAATGTTCTATTTGTATGTGTAAATATGATGGCAAATGTTTTTATTTATTTCACTCTGATTTGATTTAAAGGACAAGCTACTTCATGAATTCTATTGGAACAACATTGAAATCTTTCAGAATCCTATTGATAGGAGATAATTTTGAGCAGATTATCTCTTGACAATTTTCCTGATATGAAGTTTAAAGCAAAAACATGTTAAAAAATTTTAGAAACAAAACTGTAAAGATAGAAATATATATGGTTTAAAATTACATGTAAGACAGAAACAATCACCTTTTTAAGAAAGCAAAGTAGAAAGTATATATACTGCAAAATGAATTTTGGCTAAGTATGATATCACAGTACACTTACAGCACCCTAAATACTAGCACATTGAGGTTGTTTTGCTTTAAAAGTCTTATCACTCAGAAAATATGTATACATAAAATTCTAAATCAAATTTTATCTTATAATTTGATTGTGTATTTTGAAAGGCTGATTTCAGAAGGGAAAAGATTGTTTTCTGTATCATATACCACAGCCTTATCTAATTCATTTTGCTTCATAATAAAATAGGCGGATTGGCTTCCATCCTTATCAACTTTACTGGCTATTTTAACTTGGCATCAAGTGAAATACTTGTATACATTTCTGCTTTTAAAAAACTATTCTATTCGGTCCTGTGCATTAGGTTTCTAGGTTCATACTTTGTTGGCATTTTCATTTCAACTAAATGGACGAGAGCAGAGAAGATCCAAAATAGCTTTGCCCTAAAGTCAACTTTCCCATCCGTGCTAATTCAGGAGTGTGGAGGAGAGACAAATTATAAAAGTCCCTATTTTCGTCACTGTTTCTTCCTCCCCACCAGAGCTTTCACATCTCTCAAGGCTTCTCATCTTGTCATTAAAAGGACATATTTTGGCATTAGATTAGACTCATAGTTAGGGAGTGAGCTGATGAACACATTCTTGACTCTCACAGGAGCCCAGTCACAGAGTTTATACTAACCACTGCTGTTTCATGCTCTTCTGACCCTTTCTGCCTCCCAAGAAAGATGCTAAGGACTGCAAAGGACTGAAGCACGCTGGGAGAGCATCTGTCAGCTGCTAGGATGACAAGCTACCTAACAAACCCCACCTGGTACAAGCAGCAGATGCCACAGTGAGAATGTCACCTCACTCCTATGTGGTGCCCAGTATTGGCACTGTATATTTTATAGGTTATGAACAGAGTGGGAGGACTTATAACATAATATGTATATCAAAATGGAAGATGAATTTCGTAAGTAGAGATGAGAGGAATTCTGGTGTACAAGCTGATAGAAAACAAAACAAAACAAAACAAAACAAAACAAAACAAAACTGTCTTTTGTTGGTATCATATCCGGGCTGGGAGCTGGCGGGGTTGAGTACCCAGAACAGCAGATTAAAGATCAATTCTTCACAGTTTCTGTTTTCAGTTCTTAGAAGATACACCATCATTCCATTGAACCCACTCATTTAACTCAGAATCACTTCAAATGCATACTCAATTTCATTAAATATGAAGGAATTTAGGAATAAATAAAACTAAGAGAAAACAAGGAGATGTAATCGTGGGCTAATCAGTCTTTTTACAACAGGTCAAAACAGTATGCCCTTCTGAGGCCTTGGCTAGTGTTTCATTTGTAGGTGATTAAGTACTTTCTAAATGTGAAGTTGTATTTCCCATTCAAGTCTTTCTGCTGGGATTCTTTGCTTTTGGAAAGGATAGAATGGATTTGTTGACTCAATTGAACATCTGAGGCCAGCAAATTTGCTATGTAACACTGTCCTCTGAGATTGAAACATTCTATCCAGTAGGGAAACTCTTTAAGCAGGCAGGTAAACAACTCAAAATAGCTTCGGGAACTTCCTGAAACTGACAAGATTCACAAGGCCCTTCCCTCTTGAGAGTAAGCAATAAAGCGCTGAGAGTCGCTCTCAGACAAGCAACTGCTGTAAAATAAGACTCTCTGACCAGACCAGCTTCCTAGAAGAAGCAGAAACTAGCTGAACTGCCTGAAGAAGTTTTAGATCAACTGAGGCGCCTGGCAAGGACACTCTCCTGTCTGTTGAGCTGCTTGCAGGCTGTGCAGTGTGTTCCAGGTTCCCAGTTTTTGAGAGGAGTTACCCATGCTGGGATGTGTTATTGTTGGTATTTTATTCTTTTTTGGTGGGCCCACCACTCAGCTCCCAAATAAATTCACGCAGGGAGGCTTATTATTACTTATGAATGCCCAGCCTTAGTTTGGCTTAGTTTCTAGCCAGCTTTTCTGAACTTTAAATTATCCTGTCTATCTTTTGCCTCTGGGCTTTTCCTTTTCTATTCCTGTATGCCTTTCTTTGTTTCTTAATCCTTGGCTTGCTGTGTAGCTGGGTGGCTGGCCCCTGGAGTCCTCCTCCTTCTCTGGCTAGTTCTCTCTCATTCCTTCTCCCAGGTTTCTCCTTATACTTATCCTCTCTGCCTGCCAGCCTATTTCTCTCTCCTGCCTCACTGTTTGCTGTTTAGCTCTTTATTAGACCGTCAGGTGTTTTAGACAGGCAAAGTAACACAGCTTCACGGAGTTAAACAAATGCAACATAAACAAAAGTAACACACCTTACAATAATATTTTACAACAGGGGTGGGCTTTGGTGATACAACTGTCTTTGAGTCAGTTTTCTTCCTGTAAGTAACTTCAAACCTGTATTCCTGTAAATAACCCCAATAAAACTCGTGGTTCACCAAGTTGGACTTTGGTGGTATTCATACTTTGGTCTTTCCTGGGCTCCCTATCTGGGTTGAGGGTGAATAGACAAGCATGTTGCATCACTGCAGGAAAGGTCTTACCACGCAACAAAGGTGCACACACACACACACACACACACACACACACATGCAAGAGGTCTTCTCAAGTAGACCTCTTCTCCATTTCACTCGGTTTCTACTTCTCAGTACAAGGGTCATGTCTTTCCTTTGATATCCTTCCCGCTTCTGGAAGAAGAAAGCCCTTTCAGAATGATCCTAACCCTAAACTGATTCAGTCTAACTTCCAAACTTGACCTTCTAAAGCGCTGCCCCTGCTCTTGCTCACTAGCTGGCTCATTCTGAAGTGTAAGACTGGGTCCCTGCTCCCCTCTGCAGGAAGTGGCTCTGGGTCACACTGGGGAGTTTGGTTCCCACCTCTTAATGTTCCTGTGGGAAGCCACAGAAATGACAAGTTAATGAAGTCCCACAGTCTTTGTTCACATTTTAAAGCACTCCAAGCTATTGCATTTACATTTTAACAGGAGAATCTTTAATTCATTGATGGAAAGAGCTTAGCTGTTCAGTTCACAACATGTATTTTTTTTAGCAGCAGGGAACGTTTTATCACAATCTTAGACAGAGAAGACAAAGTATAGCTTAATGGCTCTGTCCATATACGTATTTCATTAGAAACTATTCTATTTTCAGAAGAAAAAACCCTCACACATTATTTTAATAACTTGAAAATTATTCAAAGAAGCATATTTCTTATCCTACCGGTTCACGAAAGAGACAGCCTATGAAAGCCAAGATCTATATATCAAACTCCAAAGCCCCCCTCCCTTGCCTTTTTTTCTTAAAGCTTTGTAGAGAATTGAAAATTGATTGAAGTCACATTGCACAAACATGACTTATCTCTATGGCAATTAAATTTACTAATAAATTTAATTAAAAATAATTATATATTTAGTTGTAAATAAAAGCCTTTCTAAAGGCAAAATAATGTAGAACAATTTAAATAAATGACTGAGCTGAATTTCAGGAATTACGCAGTTTATTGTGTATTTCTTTTGTGATTATTTCCCTTTTGTGTGCGTGCTTCTTTTTCCTCTGTATGTCCTTAGTCTATAGCAGCCACACAGAAACGAAGATATTCTAAATAAACACCTGTGTCTCGCAATCTGACTATCAGAGTATTTAAACAATAGGCCCCAAAGGAATGGGAACTTCAGCCAAAACCCAACTGAGGCATACCCTAGGTTTCGGGAAAGAAGAAAATGAGTGTTAAGAAAGAGCATTCTAGCACTTGGGAGATCCTAAAGACCTGGGAGATCATGAAGTCAATCAAACTGTGGAAGGTTCCCATAACCTCCAAGACTTTGTGGTCCCAAGGAGTGAGAGGCTCCCAGTGTTTCTGGAGTCTGTTTAGGGCGCCTCTAAGTCAGACCTGGATGGATGGTTGGTTACCTTGTCCTGCAGAATTTGAGTGTGGATGGTACCCCCCCCCCCAAAAAAAAGGTGTGAGGCCTCTCAGCCTAGGGTTCAGAGGGTCTGGGAGGAAGAGGGCAGAGGAGGGTCAAAGGAAGATGAATGGGGAGGACTCAGAGGAAGATGGATGGAGAGGACTTGGAGGAGAGTGAAGAGGATTGGGGTCAAGCTGAGTTTACACAGAGGTTCTGACCACGAGACTTGCACTACTCATGAAAGCAGAGACCACAAAAGACCAGAGGTCTTAGGTCGGACTGGTGGCTGTTTCACCTGTATAATGAGCTTAGAGGGTGTCCATGCTCCCACAAGAATGACCCCAAGGAAGGGGGAAGGAGGGCTCTCTGCCCAGAGGACCCTAAATGGAAAAATTAGGCAGAGAGACAGGCAGGCTGACTGCCTTACTGAAACAGAGAGGGGCCTCACCCTTCACATGGGATGAAGACTGAGCATGCTCAGAGGGTCTGGGGACAGGTATACATACATACTCACATACGCGTGTAGCTACCAGGAAGTACCAGCTATTTTTTTGTGGTTTGACTGGAAGCAGGGTGGGTTGTTTTGATACCCAGTCATATTATTTCTGCAGGTGGAACGGACCCATCAGGCTGGGGCTAAGCCATTCGTTATGGCTAGGGCCTGTTGTCTGGTACAGCCTGACTCGATCCCTCTTGACCTGAGGCTATTAACTAACATTGTGTACTGAAAATTATGATTGGCATGGCCTTTTAAAAACGTATGTATGCGTGTATGTATGAATGAACATGAGCTCTTTGGGATGATTTTATACTATGTAACAGCCATTGCTTTTGCATCTTCTGTCTCCATTTCCCTAAAATACAGAAAATTATAAAAACTTGAAACCAAAAAAGAAATACTGTACTTTAGCAAGGTGGGTTACAGGCCTTTGGATATTACTAGTGCAAAGATTAATTCTGAGTCTCTTTTTGGGTAGAACTCTTGAAGCTGATGCTTTTCAAATGTTAATTTTGAAAACAGAAAAAAAAAGATAGAATTTACAAAACTAGCTAAAATTTAAAATATTTAACACTAAAGTGGTTTACATTGATAAAATACTCCTAGTTATACACATTAAATAATGATTAGATAATTGTTACGGTTTTATGATACACATAAGACTGGCTATGATGTATACAATAATAGATTTATATATTTGTCAGATCTTTGTTATCTTTAAGGAAAGTTATAGAGAAATAATCCACTAACAGTATCTTTGAAGATCTGTTAGCTTCATGTCTTCCACTTCAAAGCTAACACTAGGGCTGGAGCTGTGGCTTACGTCTTAGCAACTAAGAGTGTTTGCTGCTCGGCAGAGACCCCAGGTTCAGGTCCCAGTGTTGACACAGTTGCTTACAACTATGTGTAACTCCAGTTCCAGGGACTCTAAGGCCCTCTTTTGGCCTTCACTGGCATCAGGCATACATGCAGTACACTTAAATGCATGTGGGCAAATCACTCATACACATAATATAAAAATAAATCTTAAGAAGTAAAGATACACATTTATTAAATAGTCAAAAACATCTCTAAATTGCATTTTTTCATGGACAAACAATATTTTTAGGATTGACCTGCATGTAGAAATATTTTAATATGACTTCTAGGCCTTGGTCTGTTTAAAGTACACACAGTTTGTCAATAAGACAATGAGGCAATTGTGTTGGGATAATGGCTGACAGATGATATGTTTTGTTGTAAATAATATAAAATTAGGTTTTCAGCATTTAAGTATGATATAAGATAGAGTCTTGTGAATGGGAAATTGGGGATTAATTCAAAGGAAAGCACATGCCTTTTGAATTAAGAGCCAAGAAAACAGGCAGGCTCCAGGATGGAAGTCTGTATGGAGCTACACAGAAAGCAATCTTCAGCAAGACGGTACAAATACCCAGCATCAGGATAGACACACTTAGAACTGTAGTCAGTGTCTGAGGAGGAAAAGGAAAGGCTAGGCTCCCGCACTTTCTTCCCTATGAATCGGGAGTCAGAAAAGCAGGCAAGCTAAACAATAAAGATCAGTAAACAACAGCATTGATGGAGGTGCCAATAACGTGTGATGTTAGAATCTTTGGGACAGATTGGATTGCCATGTCTCCACCCAGGACTGAGGTAAAACTTGGGGTGTAACGCCTCCCTCTTGCTGTGTATTGCCAACAAAAATGGGAGATGGGCACCAAAAGTGATTATGAAGGAGGTGCCTGAACCTCAGGAGCCTCTGTATGTTCTAATGTTGTCTCTAATCTAATTTAATTTGGTGAAAATGTACACTGTAAAATAATCAAGATTAAAAATACAATATCATTCACAGAAGATGACGTGAGAGTAAGAGTCTCTCTGTTCATCATATCATTCAACTCATTATTTGTGTTACCAGTGTATAAAGACAGATAAAACCTGATAAAATGCCACCAGAAATTGTTCACTTTGGATAACACACACACACACACACACACACACACACACACACACGTAATTTACCATTACCAGTAGCATATGACACTTTCATGTCAAATCCATTTGGAAGCTTCCTTTTCTTTTCTGCAAAAAGAAACCCCATTCCTCCCCTGTAATACAGTGAGCTCCTTTCTCCCTCTTCACCTGACATTTCTTTAAAATTTCCTTTTTGTTTAAATAGTTTTAGTTCCTTGGAGTATTGAGACATTCTTTGAAAAGCTTGCTATTACAATAGACTGTATATTTAAAACTGTGATAGCTTCTTCCTTCTGTTGTGACTGTGCTCGTTAAGGTACTAGAGCACATTACTAGAGCTGCATTTAAGTTCTTAGTAGAAGAGGAAGAAGCAAAAGTTTAGTCAAGGTGAGTCCTCATGTGAGATGTGTCCCTGGTTGCTTAAGGGTCGCAGAGACTCTGAAGACTCTAGAGTTCCTTCCATTTTCTTTTATAGTAGCTATGAGGCAGGCAGGCAGGCAGCAGGGAGGGAGGGAGAAGAGGATGGGAGGGAGAGAGGGAGCACCCCACAGTGTGATATGTATGGCTATCTATCATCTCCTGATAATTTAAAGCTTAGTGTAATTCATACAGTTGGATCTTTCTGTGCTTATTTAGAAAGTCTAGTTTGTCTTTAACACACATTTAGAACAATGCTAAAAAAAATAGTATTTTTTAATAACTCATACCAACTATAAAAATCCACAGTCTGGGAACTAATAAAATAAAACACACCCATTTTAAAATTGTTAATGTCCTAATATAAAGATACCAATGAAAACTAGAAGCTAATTCCCGTGTCTAAAGCCACGGGATGTTCTTAAAGAGATTATTTTGCTCTGAACATTTTACGATAAATTTAAGACAAGATTTATGTTTTGTCAAAAAAACTGTTTTATGTTTTCGGCTGTTTGTGTTTCACAATTTTGGCTATTTAGGGAACTGTCTTAACAAAGTCAGGAGTCAGTTAAGGGTCAGTCTGTGTTGACATCTTCTTCTACATGACTGCTTTGTAAACAACTGTTTTAATCTGACTTTAGTACATTTGATGCTCTGTGTATCTGTGACTGAAAACATTTATAGCCATGTATCTAAATGTCATATTATGCAAGAGTGACAGGGTTGAAAGCACGTTAGGTTAATACATGCAAAGTAGCCAAGAGGTGTTGTTGCCCAGCATAGTGTATTCTCAGCAGCCTGGGGTGCACCATGAAGGAGACACTAGTGGGTTTTAAGAGTCCATGGCTACAGCCAGAGCCAACCTGAGAATGGGGCAGAGCAGGCCTGGCCTTAGGCCAGGCAGAGGAGTCTGAGATAACTGCACTTGGTATAGAAAATACAAGAAAAACCCCATGACGGTACCTTGGACAAGAGAAAGAGATAACTCATGTTGGTGGTGAATTGTGGAGGACTAACAAGAACATCCTTCCCATTCACACAGCAAACTTTGCACTTTCAAAGAAAGAACTGATAGAAATGATGGAATCTGCTTGTGCTCTGTGGGACCTTGCTAACATTTCTCTTTAGTTCCCCTTGCTACTAACTCCTGAAACCAAGAGCACCTGCTTAAAATGGATAATGATGGACCTTCAGAAATGCTCATTACATGTATGGTATAATGTTGATCTCTTAGTGACTTAACAGACTAAAGGCATCTAAAAACTTTGCCATCCATATAATCTTACTATTCAAAACCTAGGTATGTATCCATTTCCTCTGATAAAATAGGCAATTGACTATTATATGTATGTGCATATATATATGAGATATAAATACTCTATAGTAAGTAGCACCGTTCACAGAAGCATAGCTTCCAACAAAGAAGCCTGAACACTATTTTTGAGATGTTAGAACATTACCCAGAGGACAAGTTTAATGGAACTCTAGTGTGTCTGACCTAAGAGCTACTTCTTTATTCCAGCTGCTTACAACCAGGCCTCAGTGGTTTGCTGGCATGAACTCTTTGATACTTTCTCTTACCCACCCATAATATGGGATCCAAATCAGACCAACCAGTATGAATCATTTCCTATCACCATGGGGGCAATGGAGAGCAAATCACCAGTGTCTTTAGAGAATATTGTTCTGAGACACAGAGGAACATTGTCAGAACTGAAATAAAGTCATGCCGGCCGTGGTGGGGCTTGCCTGTAATCCCAGCACTTGGGAAATGGATGCAGGAGGATCTTAAGTTTGAGGGCAGCCTAGACTTCATGATGAGATACCGTCTCAAAACCTCAAGACGCGGTTGTTTGTTCCAGGCCTTCCAAAAGCAATGGAGGCTGCGAAAAAACAGTTCTCAGGCATGGCTGCCTGGCACTAACTGGAAGTGTGTTCTAACCTCAGCTCCCACTTTCATCCTCTTTATTATGACACTGGCATACTTCGCTTCAAGGTTATGGTGTGAAAACAGAACGTGGGGAATTGTAACAGGCTTGGCAGAAATGAAGATAGTCTAAATAGACACTTGTACCTCTCAATCTGACTATCAGACTGTTGAAACAATAGACCCAAAGAAATAGGAATGTTCCCCAAGAATCTGTTGGTGGGAGAAGAAAAAAAGTGTCAGCCAGAAGGGGAAGTTGCCTCCCAGAAAGAGATTTCTCATGTTCTAACAACTCGTCAAGCCACCTTACAGGCAACCCGAAACCCAGACAAGGATGGGCCGTGGTGGGTGGACCACAGCTTCACTGGGACTGCTTACACACATATATCTTTGACCCTTCATTTAAACTCTAATGTCATTCCAGAACCTCAAAGACCCACTCAGGGGGTTCATCGGATCCCCTTCTCCCTCCCCAAAACATGGCCACATTAAAAGAATCTCCTTTTTTTTCTTTTCACAGTTTGTCTCCTTTGATTATTTTACTGAGGAAGAGTGACTGAATCTGGCTTGGGGCACAGTCTGTGGCCCAATAAGATGGTTAAGAATATCTACTAAAATATGTGTCGTGTTTAAAAAAACATGACTCTGACACGTGAAAACAGTAAGATGGGCTTTTTTTTTGGGGGGGGGGCTATTTTGATAAGTATGTGGACTCTTTCTAGTGAAATTTTGCAGTGAAGAAGAGTAAGTGTAGCTCTGAATAGAAGAGCCAAGTTGGAAGTCAGTGGTGGGAAATTTGCCAAGAGGCTGCATGAGTTCTTCACTGACTTGACCTAATACAGAAGGGTGGTGGTGGGGAAGACAAAACTCGGTTCTTTATTGGGCTGGAGGTGAATTGTGAGTAAATTGCTTAGATAGGATCCTTGCTAAAACTGGATTCTGTAAGGATGGAGATAATACATCAAGGTGGGTCTCTGAGAGCTGAGGGCCACCATCAAAGGAGAAAATCAGATCATGGGGAAAATCCTGATCAATAGATAAGTAGATTTTTTTTTTGCAGAATGATTTTGAGAAGACTTGGTGTCTTAATTTGAATAGATAATTTAAAAATAGATTTTTAATGCAACGTTTATTCAGTAACTCTTTAAATCTCTGGGAAACTGAGTGTTCCTGTACTATTTCTCTTGCCGTGATCTAGATAAACAGTGAATATAGATGAGAAATGGATGTGTTTATCTAAGTTGTCCTATCACCAATAAAGACTCGGGAGTCAAATATCAGGGTGAAACCCTGATGGATCAAAGAAGCAGCAGAGGAGCGACTGGTTGACCTTCTCTCCACACTTCTCTGATCAAAGAGCCCGCAAAATCTCTAGGTCCCTCCTTCCCGTGCGACTTCTCTATCTGTATTCCTGGCTTCTCTATGGCTAGTTCCAGTCACTGGCTCCGCCCCCTGATTCAAGGTTAACTTTATTAACACAGTCTCTGGTGTCACCGTGTGATCAAATATCCTGCAACAAGAAATGGCCAGCTTAATCAGCTGACAGCTTTGTGAGTATGAATCCGATAGGATTCAGATAGAGAACCCCAAGGCCTAGCACCTTGACATGGAGGAGATACTGGGTATCTTGGGTCTTCTCCTGCCCTTCTGCCCCACTGCAAAACCTGAAAGGGAAGTTTCTGACCTTTCCTGGGAATAATAAACCTCTCTGAATTCTTGACACCTTCATACCTCTGCGCAACTGCTTCCTCATCAGACTTAGCATAACAACACAAAGGTTTTCCTGTTTCATTTCTAAAGCCTCCTGTGCCGTGAAATACTAATTAAATAAATTTGTGTGCCTAACGTGCTCTGCTGTAGAGGCTTCCCCACAAACCCCCTGAGAAATCTTTTTCCTCTACGTTTTCATTAGCAAGGTTGCTTCTGTGAAATTTACTAGTGACCCATTACGTAGAGTCCTGTTCACGGTAGCAGAGCGCAGTTCTGAGGGTCAGCTGCCCTAAGTGTCCACATCAGCACGGCGATTCAAACCTATCTTAGCACATGAGTGAGGAGGCCCAAGTAGCTGCCAGGTAGGGCCCCTCTTAGCTCGGTGCTCTGACCACACATCTCCATCACAGGCTGCTTTGACTCTGCTCACCTGCTACCTCTCCACACGTGGGCTGCATGAAACAAAGTATTTTGTTGGTTTATGTGTCCCTGGTACCAGGTCTATAATAGATGACGAATGGGTTTAATCTAGGTATGATACCAGTTCCCTGTGTAATTTTTTTGTAGGCCTTTGAATTGGGCTATTTTTGTTTACCTAATTTGGTGTCATAGTCTGTACCTCAAGACACCAAGGTTAGCCACCTGTCCTTGAGAAGCCAGGTAAATCGGCCAAGTTAATAGGGGAAATCAGAAAAGGAGATTCCTTTAATGTGGTCATGTTGGGAAGAGGAACAAAGAGATACAGTAGCCCACTGAGTCCATCTGTAGGGTCCTAGAATGAGATTCAAGTTTAAACACAGACTAAGGACATGCACACCTAAGCAGCCCTGGTCCTGCCACCATTGACCCATCATTGTCTGGGCTTCCATTTCAACCTGTCAAATGGTCTGACAAGTGAGAACCTGTCGGGGTGGGGGGGGTGGGGAGGGTAGTCCTCTTTCCCTCTTGGCCTGTCAGCCGTCAGTCTGAGAGGAAAAAGAGGCAGAAGTGGCAACAGAAAGCTTTGTGTGTGGCCCACGAGCAGGAATGGAGACAGGCCTCTGGGAGACAGAATTCAGTGAATCAGCTCAACTCTCTTCCAGAGTATAAGGAATATAACAGGATTTGGGAGCCTGGGGACAAACCCTAACTTGCATTAAGTGGCACGCTCCTATCACAAGCCTTAGCATGTGGCAGTAGGGTCCTAGAGCAGAATTGCTAGCACCAATCTTCTAACAGGAATCTATGCCAAAGTTCAAGCTAAAGATGAATCAGGCATCTAGTTTAGAGACAGGCATCTGGTTAAGAGATAGCTTTGAGATAAGGTCAGTCTTCCAGGCCCAGGGACATTCTCCAGATAAGGCTAGATAGAGATCAGGAAGCTTTGCTGGGGAGGGAGGGAGTTTCCATGTTGCTGAACTTAGAGAAAGCTGCCAGGCTATGGCAGACCACTAATCAGCCAGCAATATATTCCAAAAAGAACCCTGTGAGATCTGTCTCTAAGACACTGATTCCCCTTTGGCTGGGGGCCTTTTCCTTCTCACAGCATGAGATTCCTAAAGAAATTCCTATTTCTTTAAAGTCTGTTGTTTCAATTTCTTTAAGGTGTATTGTTTCAATAATCTGGTAGATTGAGAGACACACATCGCTTTAGAGTATACTCATTATACCCTAATGCTGAGATTGCCAGGCAAATTGTATTTCCATGAACTCTGCGACATGCTTGTTCAGTATCTGTTCCCAGGATCCCTCTAGAGCTGTTTTGCCAGATAAACAGCCATTCATGCTTCAGTCTCACCTCACTTCTTTCTGAAGTCTCCATGATCTAGATAGGCTACTCTGCTCCCCTCTAAGGCATCCCATCCACTCTGCTCCCCTCTAAGGCATCCCATCCACTCTGCTCCCCTCTAAGGCATCCCCATCCACTCTGCTCCCCTCTAAGGCATCCCATCCACTCTGCTCCCCTCTAAGGCATCCCCATCCACTCTGTTCTCCTCTAAGGCATCCCCTCCACTCTGTTCTCCTCTAAGGCATCCCCATCCACTCTGTTCCCCTCTAAGGCATCCCCATCCACTCTGTTCTCCTCCAAGGCATTCTGATCCCCTCTGATCCCCTCCAAGGCATCCCATCCACTATGCTCCCCTCTAAAGCATTCCTATGGCACCTTGCTCTTCGGCTTTCACAGCCATATCCAGGGGCCATTGAGACACTAAACTGGTATAGAGAGATTACTTCAAAGTGAAAACATCTGAGATGGAGAAAAATCAATCTTGACTCAACTTCCTTCACTTGATAAGATGGAGAGCCGGATGTCACAAAAACACCAGTGGGAAGCTACTCTTGGGCACCTGAACAGTAAGGGAAAACACGGTGTCAATAGGCCTCATCAACAGAATGGAGTCTTCTATCATTGAAGCCCTTTCCCCAGTTCCTATGTTCCTCCTGCAGGCTGCTACACAAGCCCTACCCCAAACTCCTGCATCTGTAAGACATTTTTCTCCTATCAACCTGTCCCTTGTCAGTTAATTCACAGCTTCATACCCCTGCAACCAGTAGAATCTAAACTGGAGGAGAAATCTCAGCACTGTTTATTACAAATTGATTTTTAGTGTGATTGTAAGTCAGGGAGCAGAGTAAAGGACCCTGTCTTGTACTTGCTGAATTCTCCATAAGACTGCTAGCCCAGGCCTGGCCCTGATGGTTTTCACTTCATTTGCACAGGAACACTCGTTTAATTGAATGTAGAATTTCTGTACCAAACACCTTCCCTCCCAAGGCTAACTAGATATTTCTCAGTTGCACTTCTTTGATTATTGGTGTGTTACCAAATATTCTCCTTATATAAGTCCCTGTCTTACCCTCCTCATCTGTTTCAGATTTTCCCACCCAGCTCTGATTCTTCCAGAGGGCTGAGGACTATTCTCTGCTTTTGGTGACAATTTGCTGGCTACCTCCTGGTTTAATCAGCCTATGGGAGGTACCAGCAGGAGATCCGAAGGCAGGAGGGTGAGGGAGCCATGCTGCCTTTTCCCACTGTTTCTCTAAGAGCAGCATCTCTGGCAGGTTAAGCCCTTTGCAGCATTTGGGGGCATAGAGAAGCGCTGTTCCAGGAGCAGCACTCACCAGGTCCTGCCCCCTCTGTTCACCTTTGCTTCTTCAGCCCCGGAGAGGACAGTTTCCCATCACTGATAACCTCAGGCTGCCTCACTCTCCTTGTTTTCATTTCTAATCCTCTCATTAAGTATGAAACTTCCAGAACCATTAGAGATTACCATCTGTGGAGTAAACTCGATCAATCAGGCTTTTTGACAGCCATTAGGAACAGCTATTTTCTGGCTTAGGTGTAGGCCCAACATTCCAAGGTATTCCAAAACATAAGAGGTAACTGAGTTGAGTAGGTCAATCACCTGACTGGGTGACAACTCCTTAGAAAGGGGGAACCCCACCTAGGTAGGCAGAACCATCTTAAGAAGTGTTAAAGGGAGGAATAATTATTTGTTTAATGAGATAATGTTCTTTTCCTCCCCAGGATTCCCATCCCCTAGGTAACAAGAATTGCTATGGGTTCTGCTGGGTCCCTTCACCCTCCTGAATGTTTCAGAAAGACATAACATTTCCTTCTCCTCTTCTGTCTCTTTCTTTTAGATAGCCAGTGAGTTTCCAGGACCCTAGCTCCCCAAGAGAGGCTCAAAAACATCACAATTTTCTTGTATGTCATTTCCTGTTTCCAGTAGGGATTGATGGTTGTTGTTGGTCTTGCTGTGTATGTGGTAGGACAGAAGGGCTGAGAGCATCTAGGATTGCTACATTCTCTTAATAACTATGCACAAGTGAGTGCTGTTTCCTTATGGCATTTTTCTGGAGATTGTAATTATACCTTTAATTTTTCAATGTTAAAATGAATTTCTTTGGACCAACAAAAGTTTTCTTCTGATTGACACTTGACTCTTTGTTTCTGCCCCCTCAGGAACTGTGGACTCTTTGCTTGGATATCCATAACACTCCCATGTATATGTCATGTCCCCAGGTACTTCAATTTTTTAACCATTTTTCTTCTATGTCTTAGCAATTTTGATAATTCTTTTGTAACAGATTTTCAACATTCTCTATTGTCTGCTTGTCTGCTCCCATCTTGGCTTTTTAACTTGGCATTTATGTTTTTCAAATTAAACAATCCTTCATCATATCATATTTTCATAATTATTTATTCAAGTTACATAATTCTTTAATCTTTCTTGAATTGTTACTATAAAACAATTTTTTTCTAAAGTCTGCTGAAAATGACTGTTCTGAGCTAGATCATCTCTGCCCTCAGAGCTGCTTTATTTTATTTTTTCTGTTGTCTTTTTTATTTGTTTTGGTTCAAAAATACATTTGTAGGTGATACAAATTAGTTAATTTATCCACAGTTAGTTAATCTTCCATTCTATTGGAAGATTATATACATCTTGATTGGCTTTGAAAATTATAAATTTATAAACTCAAGTTCCAGTTGCTTTTGGGATACTATCTTACAAGGACTCCAGCGTACAGTATGGCTCGTTAAGGAAGGGAATGGCTCAGTTGCCTTTAGCCTACTGGCTATGTGTGGGATAGGACCTCTGTTGGTCTTTTCTGTGTCGAACACACAGATTGCAAGCCCAGTGCCACTTTGAGATCTTTGGCAGCAGTTAACTCTGCAGCTCACACACGATTGAGCCTGTATGATAATGAGTATTCAGAGATGGGTAATGCCTGGGGGGCACTCACCAACCTAAGACAGAGCACCTGTGTGGCCTGAGCAGGCATCTCCATGATGGGTAAGGTGACCTGCTGATGTCCCATGCAACCCAAGTCAGAAGCTCATTTTTTAATAAAAGGGGGACCTGTAGGACCCTGGCCCCCGTTTTGGGTAACTGTTGCCTTGCTTGCAGACCTTGACCTTGATATCCTCCCTATGCTAATTCCTTGCCAGGTTCCACCCTCCTGAATACTTAAGGGAAGTTCCTTGTCTGTGTATCCTGAATAATGGGCATTAACAGCTTAGATACAAGACTGTAAAACATCAGTAGCAAACTTCTGCCCTTTGGGGTTCTCTCATTGTGCTGTAAGCCTGTATTTAAGACCTCCTTCCTCCTTCAATAAATGACATTCGGCATTTAAATTTAAAATATATATATTATATATATATATTTATATATATATAATATATATATATATGAATACTGCGAATGTAATCTATGAATACCACAAATGTGATTAATATCATGAGTGTAATTAATGAATATCATGAGTGTAATTTTAAAAAGAAAAAGAAAAAATACATTTGTAGGTGATATGATTTTTCTGTTTACCTGTCATTCAAAGGATGCTGTTTATTTCCTGGTGTTTGCTTATAATTAAGTAAAACTTGACAAGGATTGGTGTGTCTCTACAAAGCCTTCCTTTTAGAAGGGGTTGGGTCTAGGTAAAAGAAATGAAAGGAAAAAAGATTTCAAAAGATAGGATATTTGGGATCCAGCAGGAGGAGTCAGATGTTTTCGAATCTGAGTTGCTGACAGAAAATACATTTTATTCCTTTTTTGTATTCACAACACAATGTCTGTTTCAAAAATAAATAAATATGAGTTTGGATGGGTAGATGAACAAATGAATTAGTTCAAAGTTCAAGAGTCTTTAAAGTAGTCATCAAAAGAAAATTTCCATTAAGGCATAGATTAAATTTTTAAATATTCCTTTTTTTTTAAACAGACTGTCAACTCAACAAAATGGTAGATTTAAGTGAGATTAATGTTTTTTAAGTTACAAAGAGCCATTTCTATTAAAATGCCATTATTTCCTGAGTTCTGAACCAATACTCTTTTTTTCTAGATGTGGACTGAACAAATACACAGATGAGTCATCTGAATTGCAAATAGTCCGTGGGAAGCGCGATGGTGTCAGGGAAAGAGCAGACCACTTAGTGAAAACCAGAGTCCCAGTCCATCTTTTTAGCTGTCCAACTTGCATATGCCATTGGCGTGACGTCTCTAATTTCTTATGTGAAAATCTGCCTTAGCTACTTCAAATAAGGGGACCCATGTGCATATTAAGTGGGAAGCACTATGCAATCTGAATTGTGATTATCATTTCATGAGTTGATTTAAGCACAGTGTTCCAATTAGAAGATAAAGAATAAGACCGACTCTAAGGATGGAAGGGGAAAACAAAATGAACAAACAAAACTCCCAAATGATCTGTGCACTAAAGGAGAACAAAAGGAAGCATGCTTAATGGAAGGAGCTGAAGAGAGGAAAACCACCCAAGTCCTCTACTTCAGAGTGACTGAAACTGCCGCCTTTGAACTCAAGAAACTCTCAAATGAGAATAAACAGACCTTCTCCTATTGATTGAAGTACAGCAAGCAGATTCTGCTGAGCAAATCTGATCCCCAGATGAACTGTATTTTTCCAGTGGAGATGCCTTTTCTTTTCTTTTATTAAAGTTGAATTGAAGTGCATTAAGAACGTAGTTTTTTAGTGATTGCAGCCTGATGACTTTCTGTGGTCTTCTGTCTGGGCACTAACACTCAAGCCACTGCCAGATCCTAATGGTTATGGGAGTTTTCACATCAACTGAAGGCCAGTGTCCTAAGATGAGGCAGTGGCCACCTTCCCCAACACTTTCCTAAAAGTGTGCTAAAATGATCTCTAACTTCAGCCTGTCTTCTCTCTATTCTGTCTTCCAATATAATGATTTGACAACTCTTTAAATCCAAGATTCTTTTATTATTTCCAAACTTCCTTGTTTGGTTTCAACTGCTACATTTTCTTACATTCTACCCTTTAAGTAATCTAAAATTCCCAATTGCTGATTGCCATACATGTGGTGTAACTATGCATAGCAAATTTGTTGAACAATCTTTTATTCTTTTAGGCAATATTAACTGCCATTCTAGTGCAGCCTTTTCTAATGGTTTCTGGGAATGCTAACTCTTGATCCAGGAAGAATTAGTTACTGTTATAGAATATTATTTTAAGGTGTGTTACTTTTGTTTATGTTGCATTTATTTAACTCTGTGAAGCTGTGTTATTTGCCTGTCTAAAACACCTGATGGTCTAATAAAGATCTGAACAGCCAACAGCAAGGCAAGAGGAAAGGATAGGTGGAGCTGTCAGGCAGAAAGAATTAATAGAAGGAGAAATCTGGGAGGAGAAGAAGTAGCCAGAGAAGGAGGTGGACATCAAGGGATAGCCACCCAGCTATGTAGTCAGCCATGGAGCAAGAGTGAAAGTAAGATTACAGAAGTAAGAAAAGTAAAAAGCCCAGAGGCAAAAGGTAGAAGGGATAAGTTAAAGTTAAGAAAGCTGGCTAGAAACAAACCAAGCTAAGGCTGGGCATTTATAATTAAGAATAAGCCTCCATGTGTGACTTAGTTGAGAGCTGGGTGGCAGGCCCCACAAAAGAGCAAAGAGTAAAAACAACCAACAGCAAGTTACTCTCCTTTTTTTCTATTCTACCACATTCTGTACCCCAAGGGCATCTGTTGTGTGCATAGATGTGTATCTGTATGTATCTTCCTACCACATCATAAAATTTCCAAGGCCAGGAACCTCTTCTTTTTTTGTTTGTACCAACCTAATTCCTCAAAATGATTTGCTCTATCATGATGCAACTGTGCAAGACTTGTGAGAGACAAAATTTCAGAGGATATTTGCCAAAAGTGGGTAAACAAAGAAATACAGGAAAAGGGCCCATTATTCCCTATTTCTTCCCATCTCAATCTTAAAACCTTTTTGATTCATCAGTAATAGTGTGTGATATGTCACCTACTACAGGGCTGGACACAAATATTCCAAACATTTGGAAAAACAGAAAAGGCCTGGAACGGTGCCAGTCACCTGTCTGTTGCTGCTTGCAGTCTCCTTGCCTATATAAAACTGCAAACAAGTACCAATTGCAGCACAGGGAAATGGCTGAAACACGCTGGGCATCCCATGATTGAGCACTTCTTTCTACATACCGTGTGGCAGCCTTATCCATGTCATCAAGCAGAGCCAGCAACTCACTTGTCGTTGTTGTAAGAAAGAAACAATAATATGAAGTTTGACCTTGTCAAAATACAAAGACTGAAAAATAGCCATGAAAACAAAGTGCATGGTGGAAGGAGAATTTCTGAAAGTTCTCCTTTGATCTCTACACATACATGCCCAAACTCACACACATTAAGTTTCTTAAAAGTTAAGAAACACGAACTGTGGTTGGAAGAATTTCCTCATTTCTAAATCATCATTATATACAAATGTGGGCAGAATTCCTGTCTAACAATGATCAAGAACAATACTAGCTCTTGGTGATCAATTGACTCAATGAGATTTGTGGCCTTTGAAACCTGAGGACAGTTGCATGGTTGTGGTGGTATTGTGTTCCCCAAAATATTGTGTACCCTAATAAACTTATCTGGGGTCAGAGAACAGAAAAGCCACTAGATACTTAGTTAGGCAGTGGTAGCACATGCCTTTAATCCTAGCATTCCAGAGGCAGAAATCCATCTATTCAAGGATACAGCACAGCCAAGCATGGTGACTCAAACCTTTAATCCCAGAAAGCAAGCCTTTAATCCCAGGGAGTGATGGCAGATAACAGAAAGGTATATAAGGCATGAAGACCAGGAACTAGAAGCATTTGACTGGTTAAGCTTTTAGGTTTTGAGCAGCATAGTTCAGCTGAGAGCCATTCGGATATGAGGACACAGAGGCTTCCAGTCTGAGGAAACAAGATCAGCTGAGAAGTTGGCCAGGTGAGGTTAGCTGTGGCTTGTTCTGTCTCTCTGATCTTCCAGTGCTCACCCCAATACCTGGCTCAGGTTTGATTTTATCAATAAGACCCTCTAAGATTCATGCTACACATGGTGGAGTAACTTCTAGAACCCAAAAATAAAAAAGGGAAGGGTGACTTTGTTTTTACAGACTCCATTAATGCAATCAGTGTTTGAGAATGAATTAGGCACTGTTCTAGGTGCTGGACCCAAAACAAGCAAAGTGGAGAGCTGTGAACTCAAGCAGCCTGGACACTGGGGATGGAGCTGATGTCTTAGTGATGACTTCAGATTCTCCACTCCTCTTTGAGTGCCAGTCTTGAAACATAGTCCACACTATAGAGAAAAGATCTTTCATGTTATGTAAACTTGTAAACTCAAAGTCAGAAAAGAATGTTAAATCACCTTAGGAGGAGAAATGATACTGAAAAATAGTCTAAAATATAGTTAGTATTTTAGTTACACAATTTAACATAATGGGTAAGTTTGACTTGAAAATATGGAAGTCCAAGGCTATTGTTAGCACAAGGTATAATAAGACACACACACATGCACACACACACACACACACACACACACACACACACACACATCTTGCATCTATAGTCTCTACTTACACACCTAAATCTTCATAAAACATCAGCTGCATAGCACAGGCAGAGAGTAGGTACCTTGCTTTTTTTACTCTTCAGTGGGTTTCATAGTCACTGCATTGACTGATGTGTAAAATGTTAGAAGCGCAGAGAAGCTCTTGTTCACAGATTACTCATCTGAGCTGTGTTCTCTGCTGATGTAGTATAAGACTGGAGCAGCTTCTTACCTGTATGTTCTCAGCAGAGAAAAGCCAGCAAGCACATTAAGAGCAAGAGGAGCCAGAGAACCAAGGGTCACATGAGCTAGTAAACCTATCCGGATTGGAAGAGCATTCTATAAAACAGCTGGTTTCAAGACTGCCACACTCCAATCCATCTTTTTGTAACAAATACTTTGCAGTGTAAATTCTAAGTGTGATAAAATGGGTGGATGCTGTGGGATGTTCTGTATGGCAAATGTGTTGCTAATTAGTCAATAAATAAAACACTGATTGGCCATTGGCTAGGCAGGAAGTGTAGGCGGGACAAGGAGGAGAATAAAGCTGGGAAGTGGAAGGCTGAGTCAGAGAGACACTGCCAGCTGCCATGATGACAAACAGCATGTGAAGATGCTGGTAAGCCACGAGCCACGTGGCAAGGTATAGATTAATAGAAATGGATTAATTTAAGCTGTAAGAACAGTTAGCAAGAAGCCTGCCACGGCCATACAGTTTGTAAGCAATATAAGTCTCTGTGTTTACTTGGTCGGGTCTGAGTGGCTCTAGGACTGGCGGGTGACAGAGATTTACCCTGACTGTGGGCCAGGCAGGAAAACTCTAGCTACAGGTGGATAATATAATTCACTTCACACATAGTTTTTCTGTAATACTCTGAATAATATATAAATTAGCAAAGAAGAAAGTTATTTATATACTATCTATATCATCATGTATGAGATTAGATATAATGGTGGCCTGGCCAAGTTATACATAGAATCATAATGCATCCACTAGGAATAAAAACAGATTGAAAAATGTATCATGGTTGCTGGCTTACACATCGCAATATTTCAATTTTCCAAAATGCTTAAACTGTAATTGTGCTCTGGTTATATGCTTGAAATTGCAATGTATATTAAAGCCACAACCAACCAACCAACCAACCAACAAACCAAAAACGAATTATACCTATATGTAAAATGTAGTCAGGTTCAGGGCTTAGATGACAAGCAGGTTCTCACTAACATTAATGTCCACTAAAACATCTCTAAGTTCTATGAGATGCAGGACATTTTTTAATTGAAGGGACCACCCTGTCCATTGCAACATATATTATTCTAGCTCCTTATTTCACTCTCCCAGTTAGAATAACAAAAGAATTCCATGTCCTTCACTTTTGCAGGGTCTGTAGCATGTAGCACTACCCATGGTCTACCATCTTTAAGCTACCTCAACATTGCCCTGGAGATGGGGCCAGGCTAGGCTTTCATTTGAATCCAGACATATGCTTAAATGAGTCAGTCAGATCCATTTAAAGCAGCTGGTTTGCAATTGGTGTTTTCCTTCAATGTCTGCAATGCAGAAAAGTCTGACTACAGAATTCTCCTCCCAGGAATTCACTCCACTAATTGTGTCTGTACAAAGTATAAAGAGTTGCATGATGAGAACTTTGATTTAAACTTTCTATTGTTGTTTTCCTCTATAACAAGCATGTTTTACTGTTTACTGTCTTAAATGATACATTTACTCAATAAAAAATAATAAAGGGCTTAAAAGTGACATTACCAACTTGAGTTGTGAATTCAGCAACCCAATTGAGCATTCTAGTGTATTATTGCCATGACATTGAACTTGCCATCTTGGCATCATATTATCTGTGAACCACTTCAGAAGTAAAAATATTAAATATTCATTCTGTGTCAGCATGTTCTAACTTTCATGCCCTTTCCTAGACTCATCCATTTCGTTGAAATCTTTTGGGGCAGAAATGAATTAGCCAAAGGCTTGTCCTCTCAAAACGTGCAGGGAATTCTTTAAAGTCAGACCTTGGGGCTGCCCGCAAGAACTCAGTACCACCATTGCTTCATATTATGCCAAGTGTCAGGTCAAATATTTCACACGTCATCCTAAGTTGCTCCTTTTTAGTATTTAAGGGACAAGAGAAAAATATTCTGGAAACCATCTTCCTATTTTACTCCTGTTTCTCCTTTTTTCCTTTTCTCCTCTTTCCTTCCTCCCCATCTCCATAGGCTCTATAGTAATCAAAGGGACTGGGGAAAGGAAAGAGCACTTCCTCTTGGAGGATGCAGAGGAGTGTGGAATTCAGAGCACTGAAGCCATAATTTTAACACTATGACAGAAAACCTCAGAATCAAAGATTTTCTAAAATGATATTTTCTCCATATGCTCTTTTATATCTTTCACACTAAGAAATTGTTGCCTCAATCTTTTCTACATGAGGTCTTATTCGGAAAAATCATAAATATCTTCTAAATTGGTTTAAGCACTGGATTTTTATACTTAAGCTGGTTTTCTGATACCTGAGAACAATATACAATACAGAGAGGAAGTTACCATTATTTTATTTGATTCCCACACAGACATATAAGTTGTTCAGTTTTAATACTAAGTACTCAGCTTTGAGAAATGTATTCTAAGGAATGATCAATCATATGTCTTCTCAAGTTTTACAAGCAAACTATGTCCCTTGAGTTGAAAAATTCACATTTAGCAGGCAATAGTCTGTAGCATGTAGCAACAATAACTACAGATGAATCAGTTCCTTATCCCATTCAGGCTGCTGTAAGATAATACTTAAGATCTAGTTATTTATAAACAATAGGATTTATTCCTCATAGTTGTGGGCTGGGAAGTAAGTCCAAAATCAGGGCATAGAGAAAGGGGCAAATGCCATAGCCTCACAAGGTAGAAGGGGCAAGGCAATATTTCTCCATTTCTTCTGCAAAGGCAAAGCCATCATGACTGATCATCATGAACTCCTCAGAAGTTCCTACTTTATAATAACATGACCTTTGGGGTTAGGTCTTAAGATATGGATTTTGAGAGACATTAGCATTGACACCAGAACAATCATTTTCCCACCTTGAAGAGTGGTACTTTTGGGCCATAAACTGATACTCCTTTCCAAACATTTAACCATCTTTTATACACAGAGCCCATATTGTTGCCAAAGAGTCATCAGCTTGGTTATTCACACATTGCAGCCTCTTCTTTGGTCTTAATAAAAGTCAATGCCATCACAGGTCTAAGATTCACAATTTACTTATTGCTCTTTCTTAAAATGAGCACAATAATTAAAATTGTCCATGTAATTTGATTCACGAAGAAATCAATTAACAGTTAAAAATTTTCCAGTATTCTGTTCCAATGATTCCCAGGTTATTATGTTATTTGATACTCCCAATGACTATAGGAGTAGTAGGCCAGATTAGTGTTAGTTCTGCCTCCTAGAAAAGAGAAGTCTAGCCACAATAAGCGAGAGCCTGAGCCATCAGCACAGAGCAGAGGGTAAAAGAATCTCACCTACCTCTGTATAAATCTATCATTCTTTAAACAAAAAGGTAGAAAACCATTTCATATATTTAGTTCTTCAATAAGACCTGAGCTGTACTTGTTTTCTTTAATGACTGATACACTAGGCAAAGCAATGAACCCATAGACCAATCACATACCTGGAATGAGTCTTTCTGTACTGCCAGCCAGCTCCCAACCAATGACATGAAGATGTGGGATATCTGTATACTGTGTGAAAATGAATTGCTGTGATTGGTATAATAAAAAGCTGAGTGGCCAATAGCTAGGCAGGAATAGATTAGGCAGGACTTCTTGGGAGAGAGGGAACTCTGGAAACATAAAGGCAGAGTCGCCAGCCAGACATGGAGAGGAAACAGGAGGTGCAAGATGGAAGAGAGGTAATGCCACGTGGCAGAACACAGGTTGAAAAATATGGGTTAATTTAAGTTATAAGAGCTAGTTGAGACAAGCCAAAGTTACAGGCCAAGTTTTCATAATTAATAATAAGTCTCTGTGTCATTATTTGGGAGCTGATTGGCGGGAGAGAGAAAGACAGAAAAGCTAAGAAAGTTCTGGACAAGGAGTGGGAAATGGTTCCTAGTCCTGCAATCTCTCAGGCGAGCCGGGGCTCAGCATACAGAAGCATGGCTACTGGCTGCTGCCTGTGGGCTGGAGCCAGCCACCAGCGCCATGTGCTAAGCTGAGCCAAGTGGCAGCTGACATGGCAATTTAAGATTTGACTCACGTGGTCAGAGAACGCTGATGCTATAGGCACTTAGTAAAGTCAGGTCCAGGCAGAAAAAAACCTCTAAGAAGGTGCAATATATTTTAAAATGTGCTTAGATGCTGAAGAAAATGGGTATAAATAGTCATAAAAAAGTTTAAAAATAATAAAGACTTTAAAGAAAGAATATATCTGGATCCTGTATGGTGTTTTGTTGACTTTGAAATTTTTGAATGCTAATGAGTGAAAAGCAGCTGCTGAAAGACATTGGATTATGGGAGGGACTGAAGAGCTAAACCAGCCTGTATACTTTAGAAATGTCTTGGCTTCAAATGGAAGTTGGGAAATGTGTTGTGTTGGGGGGAGAGGTTATGCATTTGTTTCCACAGGAAACAAAAAGTTATGGTTCTCTTCAAAGTTGATAAAGATCAAATTTGATGGGGGGGAACCTCCTGAAAATCTTGGCTACAGAAATGAAGAAAAAGCCAAGATGGACGAGAAGGAATGCCATGTGGTAGAACATAGAGTAGCAAATATGGGTTAATTTAAGTTATAAGAGTTGGTTGAGACAAGCCTAAGCTAAAGGCTGGGATTTCATTATGTTTAAGCCTCTGTGTCATCATTTGGGAGCTGGCTGGCAAGACAGAGAAAGACTTGCTACACAGAGACTTATTAATTATGAAAGCATGGCTTTCCCTAACTAGCTCTTACAACGTAAAATAACCCATTTATATTAATCTATGTTCTATCATGTGGCATTACCTCTCTTCCATCTTGTACCTCCTGTTTCCTCTCTGTGTCTGGCTTGCTTCCCCTGTGCCATTATATTTCTCTTCCTCTTCCTTTCTTTCACCAGAAATCCCGCCTATACCTCCTGCCTAGCTATTGGCTATTCAGCTTTTCATTATGCCAATCACAGCAGTATCTTCACACAGTGTACAAATATATCACAACATTTCCCCCTTTTTGTCTAAATAAAAATGAAAGGTTTTAACTCTAACATAGTAAAACTATACAATAAGAACAATTATCAGGTAAGAATTACATTCACAATATCCAGTCCATTTGTATTTGGCAAATTTGGAGAAAGTACTGTATTATCTCTCCTATCTTAGTGAGTCCAAAGTTTTATACCTAAACCACTTTCTATTATAACTTATATTGTCATCCTAAAAATTATCTTTTTAGATCTTAAAATGTTTTTAAGTTTTTATGTTTTTCAAACTTATAAACTTTACATTTCTCATGTAAGTTTCTTTTCTGAATTTGGTAACAGGAAAACTGTAAGTATAACTATTTCATCTTCAACCCTATCAGAGATCTGAGAATGATATAATATTACAGGATTAAACAGGAAGTACAGAGCAAGCAACTTCCAAAACTAAGAAATGACAGAGACATCTGGCTGCCTGGCTAGTCACCCAAGGTTCATCTGAAATATTGGGGCATCCATCTTCATCCTACAGGCCTAGAATATCTGACAGACTTTTCTGTGAAGAAGGAAATTTTTGAAGGACTGTCCAGCCTTGTCTTGGCAAAGTTTGGCAGTTGCCTTCTTAGTGTCCTACTTGTCCAATTTCAACAGCATACTGTCAGCAGTCTATGCAAGGATAGTTTCTTGCCCAGTGGATTGCCACAGTAAAAGCAAACTCCATATGGAGGTTCTTTGATGACCATCATCCTTTTTTGAAGTAAACTGGTCCTGCCAAGAACAGATGTGTCTCATTGTTATGAAAATCCTTAGATTATTAAAACATCTTAAATGGCGTATTCTGTAGGTCTTTGAATTGTTTGAAGACCATCTATCTAAAATTGCCTCTTTGACCTTGAAAACATACCTAACATGACTGTAGGTTTGATTGCTATAGCTGACTAACTACTAACCTTTATTATCTTAAATAGCTTTCAAGAACTATAACTTCCCATTACATTTTTAAATGAGCTGCATAGGTACAATACCTTAAACAAGAGGAGAAACATATATGCAATGTAACAAAAATAACCTAAAATTTGCATCAATATATAAAAATCCATACCAATATCAAATATTTGAGACTAGTGGTTGCTCAAAATTAGACTCAACAACCACCCTTTATCTCATCATTTTTATCCCCTTTTTTCTTTCAGAAAGAGATCCCTGAATCGAATCTACTTTGTCTAGCTTTTTTCCTGACCATGAGCAATAACAACTTGTAACCAACTCCCCTAAATAATGACAAACATCTATAACCCACTGAATGACCAAAAACCACCCACCTCACCTTTTGGGAATGTGGGCGTAGTGTTCTCTAGACTGCTTCCTGTTGTCTGAGGGTGACAGCATCTTTAGAGGACCCTAAGAAAATTGAGATAATGGTCAAGTCCTGGGAGAAGTAGCTGTGTGATTTTTTGTTTAGTTTCTACATAATTGGAAAGTGTAGAGCTTATCTGAAGTCTTGGCTTGGCTGGAGTAGTCTGTGAGGCTGGACCATCTCAGCTAGCAGCTTTGAAGTTGTTCTGGATACAGAATTTTGAGAAAACTTAACAGGCATTCTGAGAGGCTGGATCATCTGGGCTACTTGTCTTTATTAGTCTCTGGTCTTTTTTTAAAATTTTTATTTTTTTTTTGAAAACACATAAACTTTTTTTTTTCCTTTTGGTTTTTTGAGACAATGTTTCTCTGTGTAATAGCCCTGATTGTCCTGGAACTTGCTCTGTAGACCAGGCTGGCCTCAAACTCACAGAGATCCACCTACCTCTGCCTCCTGAGTGCTGGGATTAAAGGCATGCATGACCACCATTATAGTTAACGTATATATCCATATTAACACAGTATATGATGGGTGATGTCACTCTGTATGCTGTGAATATGTTGCTCTGATTGGTTGATAAGTAAAATGCTGATTGGCCAGTAGCCAGGCAAGAAGTATAGGCAGGATAAGCAGACAAGGAGAATTCTGGGAAGAGGAGGGCTGAGTCAGGAGATACCAGTCCACCATCCAGGAAGCAGCATGTAATGGCACATAGATGAAACCACAGAACACATGGCAACATATAAATTTAACAGAAATGGGCTGAGTTTAAGTGTAAGAGCTAGTCAGTAGTTAGCCTGAGCTAATGGATGAGCAGTTTTAATTAATATAGGCCTCTGTGTTTACTTGGATCTGAGTGGCTGTGGACCAGGCAGGACACAGGAAAATTTTCAACTATAAATGGTGCCCAACGTGGGGCAAGAGTTTCCACCTAAAATCTGAGATAGCTTAAGAAGAGATTATAAATGCTAAGCGAACCTGTAGATGTAACAGTCTTATTAAATAAGAAACACAGAGCCAAATGCAGAGTTAAAAGCCCAAGAGGTCAGAGCAGTACCTAAGAACTGAGACTTAAAACCACCTTCTTACCCTTCCTGCCACTGCCATCCTTCCCCTCTGAAAGAGACCTACTTCCTGTGTGTCTGTCTTTTTATTGACTTTTTTTTCTGCCTTCTTATTGGTTGTAAACCCAACAACATGACCTCCTCATCACTACCTGTCTATATAGACCTCTAGGTCTCTATGGTTGGTATTGAGATTAAAGGCATGTCTCCATGCTGGCTGTATCCTTGAACACATAGAGATCTGCCTGTCATGTAATTGGGATTCAAGGTGTGCACCACCACCACCTGGCTTCTGCTATGGCTTGCTATTAGCTCTGACCCCCAGGCAACTTTATTTATTAACTTACAAATAAAATCACATTTCAGTACAAATGAAATATCACCATACACACCTTCCTAGTTCATGTTGCTCATGGCGGGGCTAGGTACAATGATATGTCCCCTGGCTATGGTGAATTCGTGTCATGTGGGCTGGAGCTACAGCATGGTAGATTCCTGCTGAGTTACACAGAGGTTTCTGCAAGCTGTACAACATGGTGCATGGTAGATATAGCTTTTGCTATTAAAAAAAAAGTTTCTGGGCTATATGCTGCTGGATGGAAGCATAGACCCACTGCTTCCTAGAGTCAGTTGTGAGCTTGCTTCCCAGAGTCAACTGTGAGCTTGGTTCTCAGAGCTGGCTGTTTCTGTCATAACCAATTTTTTAGAAGTTGCTTGTTTGTACTTCCTGTTTTACTAGGTAATATTATTTCCTTCTTGGGTCTCTGAGGGAGTTAAAGATTAGATAGTTGTAATAACAATTTTCTTTGTTAAGAAATTCAGAAAAGAAACTCACTAAGAGGTGTTAAGTGTGTAAATTTAAAAGACATCATAAGATAATTTTCTGTTGGTAATATAAGTTAAGATAGAAAATAAATTAGGTACATTTTGGACTCACCAAAATAGAACAGATAAAGGAATCTTTTCTCTGAATTTGTCAATGCAAATGGACTAAACATTGATGATGTATTTATTGGTTGTATATACTGTATATAGTTATTGTACTTATTGTATGTAGCTTTTCTTATATTACTTACAAGTTTTTAAAATTTTTTTATTTTTATTAGACAAAAAAAGGAAAACGCAGTGATATTTTATTTGTGCATTAATAAATAAAGCTTGCCTGGAGATAGGGAGGAAAGGCCAGCCATTTTAAATAAACAAGAAGTCAGGCACCACATGCCCTTAATCCCTTAGCAGGCAGGATCTCTACGTGTTCAAGGCCACACTAGGGAACAGAGCCAATCATGGTGACATAGGCCTTTAATCCCAGTACCATCCATAGAGACCTGGAGGTCTGGACAGACAGACAGAAAGTGACAGAACTATGTAGAAACAGGAAGTGAGGTAGCTGGGCTAAGATAGCCAATGAGAGGGCTGAACAGCAAGGCAATAAAGGCGTGGGTAGACAGGAAGTAACTTGCATTTGGAAGCTGCAGAGCTGGTGAGGTGAGGTTGGCTGGTGGTTTTCCCTATTTTCCTGATCTTTCTAAGGCTTTCACCCCTATATTTGGCTCTGTGTTTTTTATTTAATAAGATCATTTTAGAAATTCATCTACATTTATAAACTTTAGACTCACAAATATAGGATAGATGATAAAATATTTTCTTTAATTTTGCCAAATAAAAATAGACTAGATATTATAACTGTAATTCTTGCTTGATAACTGTTTTGTTATATGTAATTTTACTATGTTGAAGTTAAAACCTTCCTTTTAAATAGAAAGAAAAGGGGAAATGATGGGTGATATCACTCTGTATGCTGTGAATGTGTTGCTCTGATTGGTTGATAAATAAAATGCTGATTGGCCAGTAGCCAGGCAGGAAGTATAGGTGGGATAAGCAGACAAGGAGAATTCTGAGAAGAGGAAGACTGAATCAGGAGATGCCAGCCCATCGTCCAGGGAGCAGCATGTAATGGCACACAGGTAAAGCCACAGAACATGTGACAACATATAAATTAACAGAAATGGGCTGAGTTTAAGTGCAAGAGCTAGTCAGTAGTGAGCCTGAGCAAATGACCAAGCAGTTTTAATTAATATAAGCCTCTGTGTGTTTACTTGGGTTTGAGCGGCTGTGGACCAGGTAGGACACAAGAAAACTTTCAACTACAAGTATGGGATGTGCAGTGGGCACAAGTCAGCTAAAGATTGATTTTTTTGTTCTATGTTTGAGCAGGTAAAAAACATCTGTTAACTTTATAGTTTGTTTGGATTGTGTAACCAAACCTTTATCATGACATATGGAAGGATGGCATGTAATAATAAGTCATGAGGACTCTGTAGCCAACAAGATTTATCATGTTTCATCCATTCTCAGAGCTGTTCCCATAGTAGAGGAATCAGCACATACATTATCTGTTCTGTAGTATTTCTCATTGTTGTTTTTTTCACGTCTGTAGCCAAGATTTTCAAGAGGTGTCTTCCAATCAAATCTGATCTTTATTAATTTTGAAGAGAACCATAACTTTTGTTTCCTGTGGAAACAAAGGCATAACCTCTCCACCAGCACAACACATTTTCTCATCTCCATTTTGACATTAAGAAATCTTAAAAATATATAGGTTGGTTTAATCTAGCAGTTTCCATAATCCAATGTCTCCCAGCAACTATTGCTTTTTGTACATTAGCATTTAAAAAATTGAAAATCAACAACATACCATGCAGGATCTAGACACCCTGTGTATTTCCCTTTTTTATGTGGCTTCTTTTTTTATTTTACTTTAGTGTTTCTTTAAAGACTTTATTTTTAAACTATTTATTTTGTTCCATGATTGTCTATACCCATTTTTCCGCTTTACTGTGTACCTGTAACCTTCTCTGAATGCACCAGCTGGGAACAGCATTTGCTTGTCCCAGCTGTGTGAATTTGCTGAGCCTATGCTGTTTTGACTTAGCACTGGCTGCTCAAGTCCTGGCTGTACAGCAGCTGTGCCTCTGTAAGCTTCAAGCACTGGGTTACTAGGAAGCTGTGTCCATTTTGGGTTTTTTTTGTTTGTTTGTTTTTAGACAATTCTCAGGCCCTGTTTGGAAATACATGCCCAGAGGTTGGGCGCCATAGGTAGCTAGTCTTTTTCTGTCCTGCTAATCAGCTCCCAAATAATGACATGGAGACTTCTTATTATTTATGAAATTTCAGCCTATAGCTTAGGCTTGTTCCTAACTAATTCTTATAACTTAAATTAACCCATTTATATTAATTTAAGTTCTGTCACATGGCATTACCTCTCCCATCTTGTACCTCCTGTTTCCTCTCTGTATCTGGCTAGCCTGTGTCCTGTGCACCTAGATTCCTCTTTCTCTTCCTTTCTCTCCCTAAAAGTCCTGCCTATACCTCCTGCCTACTTATTGGCTGCTCAGCTTTTTAGTACGCCGATCACCACAACATATCTTTACACAGTGTGCAAATATCCCCCAACACACACCCCATTGGCTTTTACCAATTTTCAATTTTTCTGGCAGCTTCATTTCAAGGAAAATCTTATGAACTACAGATAATGGGGGTTTCTCAAGGTATCAGCACCCCCAGATCATAGTGCAAAGCATACTCTCTTCAGAACAGGGGAGAAGTCATGGGGTCATAGCTGAGCCCAAGCCACTGTGGGTCACTGTTGAGGCGGAGCCACCACCGTATGACAGTGATTCATGCATCTACAGCTTTCCACCTTCTGGTTTGAGAATGTAAAGCCTCCAGCCATGCCATTGTGATCCCCTCTACATACTTCCTACCAATGCAGTGGAAGCATAGCGTAAGTTGTTGGAGAAGTGAAAGCTACTATTATTTACTGAGAGCCCAAGTTCCAGGTGCCAGGTGGGGAGTTTAGATCTATTATTGCATTTACTCTCTTTTGCTCAAGAAGGGCGGTCATTTCCCTTTCTTTTCTAAGTTCCTAGTGGAAGTTGTAAAAACAAAACAAAAAACCATAAAGAACACAAGTGTGGTGGTTTGAATGAGAACAGCCTCCATAGGTTGCTGTGTTTGAATACTTGGCCCCCATTTGGTAGAACAGTTTGTGAAGGATTAGGAGGTGTGGCCTTGTTGGAGGAAGTGTGTCACTGGCGACTGGCTTTGAGGTTTCAAAAGCTCAAACCAGTCCCATGGTCTCTCTTTCTGTCTCATGGTTGTGTTTCAAGATGTGAGCTCTCAGCTACTGCTCGGTGCTGTGCCTGGCTGCCTGATGCCACACTTCCTGCCATGACTGTCATGACTATGAAATTGTAGACTCAAATAAACTCTTTCTTTTTGGCAAAGTTGCCTTGGTCATGGTGTCTTATCATAGCAAGAGAAAAGTAACCAAGACAGCCAGGAAGACGGTTTATTCAAGGAGAACTGCAGATGACCAAGAAGCGCCTGTCTTTATTACTAGCTTTCATTGTTTGCTGTTTTGACATTATTATACTGCTGCTAATCTCATTTTTAAAAATAATAAAATATTTAGACATGCTTATCCTATTTTTAAAAATAAAAAAAATATTTAGACATATGTTTTTAGCCTTTTTAATTATAGAGCTGGGGTGAACAAAAGCTGTATTCACCTGGTTCCTCGTTGCTATATTTTTACACTATCTGCTTGTTTATTCTGCTAGAGCATGTTTCTCACATGATTTCAATGTAAGGATGCTGCATCTCCTCATTACAGATCCTCTGCTTAGTGACAGAAACAAAACAGAACACAGCACATTAACAAAGGAAAAATTCCTTCCTGCCATTTCTTGGCTTTCCTTGCCACTGCTCAGCTGGCAAGTTAATGAAAGAAGGTGAGAAGACGAAAAGAAAATTAAAAAAAGCCCTAACAAACATGTGTTTAGTTGTATGGAAAGATCACGGAGAAGCTACAGTTATCGCCTTTGTATCTAATACAACAGAGTATCCCCGAGGTCAAAGAACCCCTCATGCTTCCTTCCAGATGCCTTCTTCCCTTCTTTCTTACCCTGGCAACTTCTCCACTTGCCAGTTTCAGGAAGTTGACTTTCTGATGGAGGAATGACAGAGAGCCAGCCTCCTGTGTCATCAGCAGCTTGTGGTTCTGAGATGCATGCAGAAGTGGTGTGGGTGGTTCTTCGGGCTGCTGCATCACTGGTGGAACATGTCACAAGCAGACATTTCAGACCTCACACTGCAGCTACTAGAGCCTGGGCTGCAGGTCTGCAGGCCACCAAGCAAGGCAGAGACACCGCAATAAAAAATGCTTTAACACTTCTGAGGAGAGACAGGAGCAGCTGTTGATATTCTAAAGCAACTCTCCAAATTAGAATGAAATCGTGTAGCCAGATCATTCCCCAAATATCTTTTTATCATCCAGCATTCTAGCTGTGGAGTGAGCATCACCCTGCACATATCAAATTTACGTGGGGGCCAAACTTGAACCCCAAACTCTAAACTTTAAAAGAGAATAGTGTTTTGCTTTGCCAGTTCCCAAATAAGGGAACCACTGTCTATCACTTTGGGAGTGGGAGGGTCTGATGAGCCAGGACAAGTTAAAAGGGAAACCTTGATGTGTAGCCTCTGGGATCAACGGCCGTCTCAGAGAAAAGCCATTGCTCCTTTAATGGTCTGTGTCTAGTGTAACTAGGAGCATATTGACTGTCTAAAATTCAGATCTTTCTTTGAAGTAGAAACATGCCACTTTAACTGTGTTCTCATGTTCTACATCCCACTGAATGAATAACCCAAATTACACAGAACAGCAGCAAATTGGCTCATCATAGCCCTGTTATAATTTTAAAAGAATAAAGATCTGAAAAAGCAGAAAGCCTGAAGGAACTAGTGAAGCCTGCTAAGGGGTTGACAGGTCTTTCCTCAGAAGGACACATATTCTATTTCAACCTTGGGTTATAGTGATCAAGAGTCATCCACGCTTTGTGTCATATTTACATGTGTCCTCACCATAGTATCCCTAACGGGGATACTGACAGCTTGCCTTTGCCAGCCCTGCACTCTCCTCGGGGAGTACAGGGTGCACTCAGCCACATGTGGGATGTCAGTCATTTTCTCCCATACAAAGTGATCTTTGCAAAGTGAAGTCCAAGGCGTCAGAGGATGCCTGCCCTTTCCACTGTCCGCTGCCTGCCTCTCTTCCAGCTCCCCAGCTCAGAAGGGACGGTACAGCAGCTGCTTGCCTGGCTGATAAGACAGGCCCAGACACTCCCCGGATTTGGGACAGACAGAACTTGAAAAACATACATGCATATCCACAAGAAGGGCACTTTGCAAACAACGAAATTCTCTTGGTTTTAACAAAGCATTCCTTTGTGATGATAAAACACCAGTTCACAGCCAAAATTTGGCTCCATTATTGAGTGTTATCTGTGAACCCTAAATAAAGTCGATGATGATTCTCCAGCTGTCAGACTCCAGGCCCCCATTCTGAACCACAGAATAACTAGCTGAACAGTAATAGCGGCTGGAATCTCTCCCTGATTAGATTAATACTGATAGTTTCAGTCCACAGATCATTCCAGCCAGTCAATGAACAAACAACTCCTAGTCATAGATTTTTTTTTTCGTCATGTTTCATAGGATTCAGTGAAAAAGTACACCATTAATCGAAGAGATCTGGGATGATTTTGAGCACGAATAACCATCAGCATCCTTACTAGGAATCAGAGTGCTCTGTTTTAGGAGGAAAAAAAAGCTAGTGTTGACAGAAAACTTCCATAGAGAACCTCCCACAGGTTGTAAATGACTTCTTCCTCCAGATTTGATACTGACCAGCAAAGGGGTGGGGACTCAATATTGGGAAGAGGTACCCAACACAGATACACCATATACTACCAGGGTATGTCTGTGTCGGGTACCTGAATGATGCCGAACAACGGTGCTGAGCCACCCAAGCGCATAGATAGCACCGACGCCCACAAGAAAACATGCTGTCTAACATCACTGAGAAGCCCAGCTCCCCAACTTGACCACACTGAGAGCAAGAACTGCTTGACTCCCGTCTTTAATTACCAGCCATCAGTGCCGGCAGGTAGTGTTGAGACTTATCCAGAGACCGGGAGGTCCCAAGAAAGGCACATTTTTGAAAATGCTTGCTCTGTTTGGGAATCTAAGTTGAGGGCAAAATAATAACAACCACAAACCCTGAAAGAAAGGGCAGAAGCCTTCTTCTCCTCTCAATCTTCAGGAGCGGTCCTTCGCTGGAGGTGGGTTGGAGGAGGCAGAGTGGAACCTGTACCTGGCAGCAGATTTAGGCTCAGCAGATATCCCACACCCACCCAACCATCTCTCCTAATCATCTCTCCCCCTATGGACTGGTCTGTCAGATCTTTGTTTCTATTTACCTACAACTTGATTGCTTCAGCTGTGGACTCCATCTCAAAAGGCCATCTCCTGACATAGAAATGGATAGGACTCTCTCTAGTGGAAAGCAGTCTCAGGGATATTCAGACAGCTGGAGCTCTGCAGGAAAGCCTTTCTTCAGCTAGACCTGTAGGTAGGAAGATTTCAGACTGTCCTTCTGAGAGCCCGACTCTCCTCCCAGGTTCTGCAGCCTCCTCTCCCTCAATGCGCCTTCTTCCTCAAGGCTCACCAGATTCAAAATAAGGGCCCAGACACACGGGTTATGACTGCTTTGGGCTCTGAGCTGGGGTAGGATGTCAGTGAACACTGGTAAAAAGGAGGCCTTGTAAGATACTGTTTGGGCTAGACGTCCTCGAATCTGAGCAAGGCGTCTTAAAATGAATGCCAAGCAGCTACCTCGCCACCCTGAAACCGAACGTTGTGTCCACAGCGGGGACCCTGGAGCTGACATGATATGGCTCCATCAGGTGGAAATCTTGAGGGGTCGAGTGGACCCAAATCTCGGGAGAGAAAGAGGTCTAAAACGCAATTCAGCCACAGCCACAACCGGCTGGGCCCCGGGGACCCGGCGGAGAATGGCCCTCTCGGCTGAAACTGCGGGCTGACGCTCGTGTATAGGGTTGCAATTCGCCGTGATAAATGTAAAGACCAATTAAGGTTTGATCCGTGCACACAGGAGGCAGACGGCGGCGGACAGTGGAACCAATTAACGAGCATGTCCCCTAATTCCTGCGGCGGCGGCAGGGCGCACCGCCGGTCCCCAGGCGCCCGCCCTAGCAAAGCCCCCGCCCGCCGCGGCGGCGTCTCCCCGCGAGCAGGAGGTGCGGGGAGCGCCAGGGCTGGGGAGGGGGCGCCGGCCGCCCACAGAGCCGAGCGTGTGCGGCCACCCCTGGTGGCTGGGCGCGCCCAAGTGGTCGCGCGGGCCAGCGCGGGAGGCGCCGGGGCGACGTCGTGCGCCCCGAGGGCGGAGGACGGGTGGCCGCGGCCAGGTAGCTGAGGGAGCGGGGGCGGCGCGTAGGGGAGGGTCGGGAGGAGACCGCACCCGGACGGCGTGCCTGCTGCCTTGGTTGCCGGTCCCGGCTGCCCGGGTGCGTGACCTCCCGCGAGGTGCTGGCGCTGAGCAGCGCGCGTGATTAACGGCCCCGAGGTCGCGGGCAGTGAGGCACGCGTCCCCTTTGGCCCCGCCAGGGTGGGAGGGCGCCAGGGAGCAGAGCAGGGTCAGGCCGCGGGGTCCCCGGGACTCGGCGGTGGCCGAGAATGAGGATGACACAGTGGGCGCCGCGCGCCGAGGGCCAGCCCTCTCTGGCCCCCGGGCCAGCGCCGCGGCGGGGACCGTGCAGCAAAGTTTGGAGCCGCGGGCGCCGCGCGCCGGTCCCTCCCCGCGCAGATCCCTTGGCGGAGTCTCTGCTGCCGCCGCTGCCAGGGCAGGACAAAGGCTCATTAACACGTGATGGGACCACGCTTCATAAATGGGACTGGAGCGAGAGCGAGCCAGAGACAGCGCGCAAGCGGAGGGAGAGGCAGGGACCGCGAGCAGGGCGCGGCGACGGGCGCTCGGGCTGGCCCAGGCGGGCGGCCCCACGCCGGCCAGCGCGGTCAACGGGACGCCAGGGAGAGCCAGGGAACGACCCCGGCCTGCCAGAGCCCAGGGGCGACAGTCCCGGGGGCTGTGGCGCACGGGTGCTGGAGGCCGGGGACGCGGGCGCGCAGACCGACTGACTTACTGACCGATCGCCGCAGGCACGCCCCGCTCCACCCCGCCCCGCCGCGCCCCGCGCCGCCTCCCCAGCTCGCTCTCTGCCTCTACCTTCTCCACTTCTTTTCCGCCTCCGCCTCTTTCGGGCTCCCCTGGCGCGGGAGCCTTCCCCTGGCTCAGGCGGGAGCCTGGACTGTCTGCAGAGCTCTCTGTAGAGTCTGGGGGCAAATTTCCTTGTAGCAGAGAGCCAGCCCCTTGGCTGGGCGACAGGTGCCGAGGGAGCTTCTGGCCCGTGGACCGGGGGATGCGAAGGGTAAGACCTGGCACAGTGGCATTTGGGAATAGCTTTTCCGCCTCCCGCCCCTCTCGGTACTGGCCAATGGTCCCCAGGTGTCCTACGCGGAGTTCGTGTTGCAGGAGAGCAAATCGTGCGTCGGTGGTGTTTACTTAGCTGTATAGTCCCAGCTTGTTAACTATGGTCTGAGCTACTTCTGGAGGCTTCTACCATTTACAATATACTGAATGTGCATCTAGCTCTGCATACGCTGATGTCTGTTTGTAGAAAATGTGTCATTGTGCATGTTTGAAAAACAGGCGCTTGAGTTGATGCTTGAGGTCTTTTAACCGTATCAGAAACTAAGTCTTCCAGGGGAATACATGTCTCTGCACCAAAATCTGGAAAACGACTCAACCAAAATATTAAGTGTCATGTAAAGAAATCTATGCCAAATAACGAACTTCTGATACAGAACGGCAGCTACAGTAGCCATTTCTCTTTAAGGAAAAACTAGTATGCATAGTAATTGAATGTTATAGGACCGTGTAACTAAGAGCTGCCATCAGGTGAACAAAGTTGATGCTTCATTTAAAAACGACATTTCTTGGTAAGGCTTACAAGTCATAAATGGAGCATCTCCTGAATGCAAATGTTTGTATGATAGATGTGAAAAACTGGCCATTTCAAAGTTTAAAGCAACATGCATGTTTCTAATTGTAGTACATGGTTTATCTCTCAAAGGTTTTAAAGAGATGAGAAAAATTTAGTAACCTATTTATGAAGCATTCTGTTTCCCATCTTTTAAATTTTCTTCCAAATATGAGCTATTATCTATTCCTGCCTTTGTTTATTTCTTGGCATATTAATCCTCCTTGGGCATTTAATCCAATAAGAAATTGGAGCAGATTTACTGGTCTTAAAGATGTTGAAAGATACCTCTCTGGGTCCCATAACTTCTCATTTTTATTACCAAGTTAATTCCTTTGAACAATGGGGAAATGCACATGCTCAGAGGATGCTCAGTGGGCACTGATTGTCTGTGAGGTCACTCCTGACATAAGTCCATCTGGCAGAAAATCGAGAAAGTAGGAGCAACCAACCTTCGAGGTTCCCACAGGACTGTCTGATTTAAAGTGTTGCTTTTCAACCCCAGCTTTTGACAATTTGAAAGGGAGATAGGTCTACTGATTGATTTTTCTCTGCCTCCCCTTCCCCTCCATCCCTCCCTTCTCTAACTCAGTTACGAGCAATTTTATCAAAATGAAAGACCATGGATAGTTTCTTAACTGAGAGAAATAATTCTCTGATTACGTCCACACAGGAACAGAACCCAGGCACCTCCAGAATGCTAAGCAGCACATACTGCGGGCTGTGGTTGGTAGGCACACTGGCAGTTGCTGTAGCTGGGAGAGAGGCTCGATGTTGATAGGGCTTTTAAAAACTAATCATTCTAGGTCATTAGGAGAACTTACTGTGAACAGTCTCTTTTATTGCTTCAAAAGATGTCTCCCACTCCAAGCAAGGAGCACCGTGGCTGAGGTATGTATGTATCAAGTGTCTAACGGGGGAGATCTCATTGTGTTCCTGATCCTACATGAGGGTGCAGTCATGCCACATGGTGGGAATGCTCACTTCTGACCTTTTCAAATTACTATGCTTGCATGCTCCTTGTTAAGAAGGCAAACCTGATATTTCTGCCCCTAAATTTTAATGACATCAGTGGCTGTGTATAGGAGGGGATGTTGTTACTAGAACCTTAATTAAGCTATAGGTGATGCTACTTAATTGTGTGTGTGTGTGTGTGTGTGTGTGTGTGTGTGTGTGTGTGTGTGTGTAAAGTTTTTAATTCTGGTGAAAATCAGACCTCACAGTGGAGCAGGGCTCGGCTTTGTTTGCTCTCTAGTGTTCTCTGCTTTTTTCTGTTACCCATCTCCCAGCGGACCGTGTTCTTTCTGCCTTGCCTGGGAGACTGCTCTTCTCTAATAAGCCTAGCTGCAGGATCAGTGTGTTCTTTTTGGCATTTCAAAATGTTAAAATAGTGAAATTGTTAAATGTTACCCAGACGAAACTGCTGGGGATGAAATTCTCCAAAAGAACCACGATATTTGTGACATATTTGTGTATTACAGACAATTCTGAAGGAAAACTCCATGAACCGTTTTATCTGTTTTTCCAAGAAGGAAGCAGCCCCATTGATTGTGTTGATAAGTGTTTAGTATGCTGTGTCAGCTTATTAATTACGAAGGCAAAGCCTGTGAAACTCTTCAAAACAATCTATGGCCTTCTCCTTTGCTTTGACTCAGAATTAGCATTAACCACCAGGGTATTTAGACAGGCTCCTTGGTTACCTCGTATATTGGTCTTGGAAATCAGAGTTGAATTTCTGTATTAGAAGCAAGGATTATGAAATAGAGATTATACTAGCAGTTTGGAGTTCATGACACTTACCAAATGCTTCTTCCCAGCAAACAGTTAACCTAATAAGTAATTTCCCATAACTAGCTAGTCAGGAATTTGCAAGGAAAAGAAGTAGCAAATTGAATTTAGATATACCCAGTGACACATAATTAGTAAAGTATAATTGGTGCTAGCTTCTGGAATTTGGTTAGTGAGATGGAGTCTCTCCTTTAGGATGTGGCCTGTTATTCTTGGGGGTAATCATGTTAGTTTAGTTGCATAAGGAGCACAATTCAGAGCTTGGGTCCCCAGCGTTTCAAAGGATGTTGTGTCTTCCTAGGCGCAGGCCTATCTAGTCTGTTTTGGTAGTCATCATTTCTAACTGAGCTGACAGAGTGAAATCAGCCTTTGGGTTTAAATTATATATATATATTTTACTGTAAACCTGGAGTGAACATTTTTTGAAAAGCTATCAGGCCAAGTCACAGACTGCACACCTGTATTTGCAGAAGCATTTAGTTTTGCTGATTTTTCTGGCTGGTAGGTAGCAAGAAGAACAGGAGGGAGCAAAAACATTATTTATGTATTTGAACTTCCTATTTTGTACCCTCTTCCCAAATTTCCAGTTCTTTCCCAATTGTTTTTATAAAAAAAAAAAATGCTGACTTCATGTTATAACTGTACAGATTGTCTTTTGTGTGGGCTGAGACTTCAACACTTTGCCACTGAATTGCTAATTCCTTAATAACTATTTAATTCACTTAGCTGTATGTTCTTAGGTTAGATTAGATTCATCTTACAAAGTTCATTTCAGATTCTAAATATTTCCTGGACTAAAAGAAGTGATAAATGTCATCCAGAATATCAATGCACTCAAGCTCTATACTGCATAATTAAAAAAATGAATGTGTAGACACATTTTTGAACATATGCATGAACAAACTTTTTCATGTCTATTATAGATAAAATAAAAATTTAGTTACGTTGTCTGTTGAGATATTTGAGAATACCATTCTGATTTTAAATGAATACTGCAATTTTGGGAAAAGTCCAAGTTCTAAGCAACTGTACAGATGGACCCAGAAGACTCCAAGCAAAAGGAAGTATTCACCTTGAATCAAAACAAGGCTGTTTTGTTTTCAAGGGTAGGTGGAGATCTGCTCCAGTGTTATGTGTTCTAAGAATCTTGTAAATACACCAAGATGAGCATCAACACATTTGATTACAGTTTCATCACAAATACCAATGGGTTTATGACAGCTTTTTGCCAGTCTTGATAATGAGTAGTTTTGAATATACCAATTGGCAAAAAAAAATCACAAAATGCATGTTAAAATAACCTCATTTGATTCATATATCAAACATTATGATGTTATTACAAGGTTGTTAAAATCATAGGAAATATGTGAGAGCAGAAGAGGGAGGTTAATTTTAGTAGTGTCCATCACCTCTTACCATTATCCAATTGCTTATTGTTATATGAATGTTTCTTGGGCTTGCTACATGGATAATAGGTGTATTTATGAGAGATGGGTGATAATAGGTCAATGCCATTCCTTAAGTAGATCAGTGTGATTACCTGTAATTTGGAGCAGAAAATACCTACTAAAAGCTTTCTTGGGTTATATTTCTTCACTGAAGAGGGTATCATGGCAGAATGAAGTACATTCCACTACAGAATTTTCTCTAGGAAAGCTAATTGTGTGTGTGTGTGTGTGTGTGTGTGTGTGTGTGTGTGTGTATAAAATGTTCTTGATCTCACTGTCACGGATGCTTTCCCTGTTTGAGTGCTTCCTACATAGATAAGCTGGGACGGACTTTGATTGGAAAGTTTCATTTGGACAGGCTACTTTCTTAACAGTGACTGCAAAATTCTTGAGGACTATAGTAGTTGTGTGTGTGTGTGTGTGTGTGTGTGTGTGTGTGTGTGTGTGTATGTGTGTGTGTGTGTGTGTGTGTGTGTGTGTGTGTTTCCTTTTTGAAATAACTGTTCCCCAACCATGAGCAAATGGGCCTGATATGTGTCCTGGCAGTGGCATGACTTCTGGTCTCAGCTGGAGAGATTTTAACACCTTCCCTTTAAGAATACTTTTGAAGTCTTGCTTTCTTTGTCTTGTGGTCATTTATTTTTGAATGAATGTATAGGAACTCTTTAAAAGAGAACTCTTGCCTTTCAGACAAGTGTTTGTTTTTTCTCCTTGGGCTACTTGCATTGTATTTTGTACTTTTGAGTGAGTTTCATAAAATGGATTTTGAAATTTTTGGAGGGGATGATAGAGTGATTTTTAATCTCCCCCTTTCTAACCCAACTGATACTTTTTTCTTAATAGTATAATCTTATTATTTAATGTCATGTTCTTACTCTTGCTTGTATTCTTGGTTGTTTATAGTTATGAAAGATGAATAGATTTAATACTTTTGATTGATTCCTTACTACTTTATCAACTATGAGTAGCATTTAATTAACATTTTTTAACTTTGGGAGAGAAGATGCAGTATAATTTCCTATATTTGATAATGTAATATCTATTTTTTCCTACGAACAAATTCCATGCTATTGCTTTTTAAAGAAAAGCAGAGGCATCTTGGAGAGCTGCGCCAGGCAATCTGTTGCAGTGGTTAATATACTGACAAATGCTCTCACAAACTGGTTATGGATATTTAAATGTAATTAAATTGCAACGTAATTAGGATATCTAGTTTTTCAAAGTTTATGCTTCAATGGGAAGGTTCCTCTCTGCTCTTCATCATTTTGTTACCCATTATTTTGAGTCATACTTTTAAACAAGAAAATCGTAGTCACGATGAGTCTTGATAGCTGAGTTGTAAGGAACGTTGTGTTCAAACTGCTGATAAATCTCAGTGCTTAAAAATACAAACTAAAAATTGTGTATTAAAGAATTCCTTCCCATTTTGGACATTTGTATTTGGTAATTTTATAATACTGATTTCTATAGCAAGTAAATCAATATTCCAAGAATTGAGGTAGCATGCCTTTGCCGTTCATATTTGCTTTTCATTCAGCTTCCTTTAAAATCAAATTTATCTTGTAAGAGGCACTCAGTTGAATGCTGTGTGAGTGTTTTGGCTGGTTAAAATTTCAACTAATTTCAATAGGTCACTAGCTGGAATTTGTATGTTTTCTTTATTCTGCGCACAAGTGAGGAACAGGTGCACATGAAGGGGTATGAAGGAAAGCTGGGTAGTCTAACACATAACTGAAATGAAAAAAAATTCAAAGAAGTCTGTACTCCTGCTTCTGAGGGAGTTGAGCTTTGGAAATACTCAACTACATTAGAAGTAACATTTAACTTCTCATAAAGCCAAGAGGGAATGATGATAAAGTAACCTGGGATTCATTTTCATGGTAATAATTGGGAAACGGTTGCTCTGAGTTATACATTTGAATATTTTTGGATATATTTCTATGTGTTTATAGTTCTTGGGTACTTAAAAAAGACACCAGCTGTAGATTGTATTGCTATCAGATGCAAGCAGCCAGTCTACAGAGAGTCTCTGCCTGGGCAAAGTCTCCATGTTCATTCCTTGTGATACATTACTTTATGGCTTGGGAGTAAAGAACAGAAACAAATGTTTCCAACTTAAGAAAATAAGCTGAGGTGTTAATTTCTTTGACTTTTTAAGAATTCTTTTATGCTCAGCAATGAACCATTTCTTCTCAATGTTGTTTAAAGAAATGTGTAGCAGTCCTATAAAAACTTGACCATACGGTTTGTAAATAGAATTAGGAGAAAACGATAAAGAGTTTCTTAATTTATGTTCATCTACTGGGTCCATATGCATTACATCTTGAAGTCACTTTCCTTTACTGGATAAAATACATAATAGGACATTTCCAGAAAAAGACTAGAGGAGTCCCAAATTGTAGTCAAAACCTTGAGAGGGTCCCCAAACCTACTCTCATTTGCAGGCTAGAGTGCTGCTCCCATGTTCCAGTTGGACAGGAGTGGTGCCCTGGCCTTTGTGCTTTGCTGTAGGAGGCTATTTCACCTTGAGCAAGTTCTCCACTCACCCTGCTCCTGATCTCAAAGCCTGTACTTATGAATATTCTGTCTTCTCACTTCAACTCCAGTCTTCTTAAAGGATGACGCTCCCCCTGCTCCATTTAGTCTTTCTCATACATTTCATAACTTTAACCAGTGGTTCCTAGATTCCAGAAATACTTCCTGGAAGTCTTGTTAACAGCACAGATGTGCCCAACTCTACTATTTCAAACTCCATAGACCCCAACTTGGGGTTTGCATTCGTCCTTAGTTCCCAGAGGATGTTGCTGCTGCTGCTGCTGACTGGGAGAATACCCACTGACCTGTGTGCTAAATGGGTTGCCCATAGAGACCACGAGGCAACTTCTCAGACTGTCCTTAAGGTGTGCAGTTGGGTGAGCTTCCTGCTCCTTTGCACCTGTCTTACCAACCTAGTTATTTATCTTCATATCATTCTTTCCAAACACTTTCAGTTCTAGCCCAGTCCAGAATCTTGTAATTGTGTCACACAAAACCCAGAATGAGTTTGACCTTGAGTGTGTATAATGATAAAGATTCTGCACTTTCATCTATTTGCATGCTTCTAAATCACAAGCACATTGTGTATTTTGCATTGCCACTGAAGCCTTGTACTTCTACATCCATGTGGAGGTAATTATCTGCATCTTAAAAACATCCTTTGGCTTATATCTCATGTTGGTAGTACACACTGAACATTTTCTGAATGTTTAAACTTAAGTACCTAATAAGTTCGTAGTTTTAAAAATAATGTTTAAAGGAAATCCTGGACTTAAGTAACAATGCAATTCATTTAAAATTATTCCAGTGAGAGAATAATAGGAAGGGAATTGAATTACTTAGAAATTCTCCTTGTTCTCAATGAATATTATTATTTGAACTAATATTTGCTTCTCTTATGAAATATTTTATATTAGCCTCAATAATAAAAGAAAATAGTTTCCATTCATTTTCATCTCAGAATTAGTTATGATCTGTGTTGATAATTTCATGTTTGCAAGCTAGAAAGCTAAATACTTCATAAAATAGAAATGAGTTTGTTATTAGAATTGATGTTGAACTCCTGAGACCTCCCATTTTTCTTTCAGTATCGCTTGGCATAAACATATTTGTTTTCAGTAAAACTTTTCTTACTAATTCTTAAGTACTTTCTTGAGTCAAATTTCCAAATTTTCACAATTACTTTTTATTAATATGTTGAAATTTCTCAATGTCTTACCTCAGAAAAGTAATTAAGAATTTAATTTTTGTAGGCAGGAGTAATAACAAATTTTAAACTCCATGATGTATTTTCTTCTTTATATTTTAATTAATTCGGCAGTAAATTCATGAAATATTGTAGCAGGAGAAGTTGCTCAACCAAAGCAAGAGCTGTGTCCAGTGAACAGAAAAACAATTTGATTCCTAAGGGCTTTTCAAAGCCACTCTGTCTGGTGGCTGAATTTTCACATAACTTCTCTTGACAGATCATTTGAGAAAGATCAGTGCTTAGCATTCACCTGGGAAAGGAAAATGTCTATTACTTTATATGTCTTTAAAGGTGTATGGAAACATGTATTAGGATCCATTCAAGGTTGTGCATATTACAAGGATCTCTGTCACATGGTTAATTGTTATAGTTCATCTTAACTCAGAGAGAACAGGAGTCAGAGTGAAAAGTGGGCACCCAATCATTGCCCATGACTTCTGCATTCAACTCTACAACTTACTGTCTGATTCTGAGAGAAGAAACACTAGGGTAAATTGTTATTGGTACATTTTATGTCATTTTGACATTTTACACCTTTTCAGATGGACATTTGTATGGGACCAAGACTAAGATTTAATCTCCTAATGGCCAATTAACTTTATGCTGAGGGCAACTATTTACCCTTGAAGCCATTCTGTTAGATTTACAGTGTTGCCAACGCACAGTGGCATCCATTCCCTAGCCTGCTCTGTACCAGATACCGAGACAGGCAGAGGTCCTGCAGGGAGAGAACACTACAGGATGGCTCAGCATTGCCCATAGTTTCTTCTGGGAGAAATTCTCAAGGCACAGCTCATACTCTTTATAACTCCTATTCTAGTATTTTAACTGAAGGGAAGGGTAGGCACATGCATAGGCTTTATTCGATGGGTGGTCTAGGTTAGAGTATTGTATCCTTTGATTTACTTACTCAATCCATAGCTATCATACAAGTGTGAAACATTGCAGAGTAATATATCACAGAGAATGTTCATGACTTTGAGTATAGTGTCTGTGCTAGGCACAGAGTACATGGCCAATAGAATTGTGCTGAATGAGGCATGTGAAGGCATATAGCATCCATCAGCCACGTTCTACAGTCACGCAGCTGATACTGACACATGCTAGGAGTCTAACAATCATTCATTTTGCTGGAGCATAAAGTTTACATAATTTGTCTATGTTGATTCAGCTCAGAACTTGGGAAATGGCCTTAGGGATTTACTCTGTGTTCAAGAAAATTCCGTTGCATTTCTCTGTGTAGGGAGTGGCTGCTTCAAGCTCTTGTTTACTAACAGCCGTCATGTCTTGTTCTAAAGTGAGAAGGTGTGAGAAAGGTGCCAGACACGAAGGTGGCCTCTTCATATCTCAGTCGTGGTGTAGAAAGGTGCCATTACCATCAACAATCCTTGTAAATTGACTAATGAGACACAAACAACACACACACACACACACACACACACACACACACACACACATCCTGTCATACCTAATTAAAAACAAGTGACAAAGATAACTTAGATTTTATTTGTTTGCTGACAGTCATTTCAACCAAAGCATTGACCAAGAATCAGGAATTATAGCATGTAGCTATTTGTTATGCCTGTCTCTGAAGAGCATGAGACAAGGATGCTTTGCAGGTGATTGAGGCAACCTTTCTGTCGTCATTGGATTGTCTGTCCCTTCAGATTTTAATTATTCACTGAGTAACATTATCATGTACTGCTTATGATGTCTCTTGCCCAAACCAACTCTCTCTTTCTCTAAAAAATGAAAGGGTGTTTTATGTGTCTCCTGGACCACAGAATGAGAAGCAGGGAGTCTGAGTTACACAGATATGGATTGAAGTTCCACATTACCTTCCCCAAAACATTTGCTGTTGGAGGCTTTAGGCAGAGCTTTTGCCTTTCTCAGCCTCAATTGTCCTTATGCAGAATGGGGATTGTAATTTATTTGTTCCACATAAATACTAAGGAAAAATAATGTGTCATTCAGATGAGTCTGAGGCACTGAGGCAAGAATATAGGGAAATTCAGATTTTCTTTAATATGCATTTATTCATCCAAATCTAAGATTTGAAGCCAAAGAACATATTTAGCTTTTCTTTAGACTTAATTTATATGCTCATGGATTCAAAGTGAAAACACCCCTTCATCTGCAGATGAAAGGAAGAAAAAGTGAAAGCTATTCTACACAATTGACATCATGTAGAGTATTTTAAACCATTGCTGTGAAGATGTTGATAATGAAGTGTAAAGATAAGAGCCATTAACTGGGTTCTACAGATTTTGTGGTCTAGAATAATATATTGCTTTCTACTTTTAATGAGAAAACCTCATGTATAGGATAAAGACAACTTTATGAAGCTTTTATTGAATTGAAACTGTATAGTCTTTTTTAGAAGGCTGCTTCCATAACCACACTCTTTCCAGACTGTAGAGAATATATCTCTTTCACAGAAAAGGTCAAAGCACTTAGTAGGAACAAACATCCAAGCCACAGAATAGAATTAAATGGTAAATGGGTATTGTCGCCCAAGTCAACAAGCCATTCCAGTGTATTACTTGTTCACCTTTGTGAAAGGCTTTTCTTGTATCATTGACATCTCATAGTGCTTAAGCCCATGTAATTTCAAGGCATCATTTTCTTGAGTCCTGCAATTAAATTTTAACAAGCCTTTAAGTGTTAAATAATAGGGCATATTTCACATTAGACTTGCAAGAAAATATAGCCTTGTAAGTATCTTAATGTCTCTAGTTCTTACTAATTGATATATTTTTAAAGAAAAAACTAATACCTTTGTAAGTAAAGAATAAACCAGGGAAAATGGTATGTTTAATAAGTTCCATTTTTCTTTTACAAAATGTATGAAGAGCTGAAGCTTTGAGAGCAAGTCAGGCATTACCAGAGTAATGGATTTTATATATATATATATATAATGAAATGAAATATTTGGATTTTCATTTTTCACATATGAAAAGGAACTGACATTAATACAAGGAAGAAATATTATCTATTCTTGCCTGAATTATCAGCATAATTAAGTCAACTCCTTATTTGCTTAGCTATAGAAGATGATGGAAAGGATGACCACGCAGTAGTAGGTAAGCTTAGGAAAGACCCGTTGCTTGCTCAGCTGGCAGCAAAACATCGTTCATGGGGTTATGCTGCTGCTCTGGCTATTGAGGCCATCCATGACTGAGACATAATATAGTTATAGTAGCCAACTAAAAATTTCCCCTGCTAACTTCAGAGAAATGGATTATCGAGGTATTTTTCTTGAGCAAATCAGTAAAAACCACACTTGTTCCCAGAAGTGAGTGGAAAAATAGCAAATCTTTCCACTGAGGCCTCTGTTTTTGTGAACCCTCCATAAAATGCTTTCATGAGGCCATCCAAGCAGGACAGCAGAAAAAGATGCAGGGAAACAGCAGGACTAAGAAAGGACCCCGAACTCCCATGCTTGGTATAGACCCTGTCAGTTTAGACTTTGTGAGATTGTCACTGTCTCATTTAAGCACTGATATTAGTATTACAGAATGTTAGTAGTGTGCTGGTATAACCTATAATGATGTCCATACCAGTCATTTCTACATTCGTGGACATACATCCTGCAGTGAGCAAATACCAGCCTCTTATCTTTTATCCCGGAGATTCTACTCAGGTCAGAATTACAAGAATTTTAACCTATATACAGCATCAATATACACCTAAATTATTGAAATACCCCTCTTAAAAGAAATAAACAGAGGCTGGAGAGGTGGCTCAGTGGTTAAGAGCAAATCCTGCTCTTGCAAGAAGACCCGAGTTCAATTCCCCATATCCACATGGTGGCTCACTGCTTCCTGTAACTCCAGTTCCAGTGGATCCAAAGCCCTTTTCTGACTTCCATGGATACCCGTCATGCACTTGGTGCACATGTATACGTGCAGGCAAAAACACTCATATGCTTAATAAAAACAAACAAACAAAAACCCCAAATAGTTCCTCAAAGTAACTGGTGTTAAATAATACAGACAGACTAGGCAGTACTTGAGGTCTTGCTTTCAAGCTTATTCCACACTCCATCTAATCAGAAACATGGCTAGCTTTTGTTGTTGTTGTTGTTTAGGATTTTTGCTGTTTCAGTTCAGTGACGGGGCCCTGCTGTGGTAGCCTAGGTTGGATTCACGACCCACCTGTTTTGTCCACTTGAGTGCCAGGAATACAAGCATAAGCCCCCACAGCCAACTTCACACATGGGTGTTTTATATGCTCCGTGGCTATAGAAGGAAGGGTATGGACCCTGTGTAAATATTTCTAAAAGACTGTGCCATTACATCCTCAGAAAATTCTTTCACTGCTACTGTAGTCAGCTTGTTGATAATGTGCATTTTTTTTTTCCTGAGGGAGGAGGGAGTAGAGGCACAGGTGTGTGCACCAAGACAGGGGACAAGAACAGACGGCACCAACAAGAATGGAAGGAGGGTTTCCTAAAAGAATGGATTCAATACATTTAAACATTTTTATTATTGTTACTATAAAGGCATGCTTTCTATATTAAGTTGTTAGGAAACTTTAGCTGTCATTCAATCATTATTCCACTATAACTGTAATAAGCCCCAACTGCTTCTTTAATAGGCACATCTACACATCTTGTTAGAATTTCCAATTATGATTTTCCCATTAGCAAACAAAAACAAAATTAACGGCAGCTTCACCCCCCAATGCCTAAGCTATATTACTAATGAACTCTCAAAGAAAACTCTCCATGCAAAAGTAATAAGGTGGAAATTACTGCAATAATCCAAATGTAGAAATAAAGGAAAGACTTCCAAGGATGCAAACAAACAAACAAAAAAAAAAACAACCAAACAAACAACCAAACAAACAAACAAAAACAGGGCTTCTCGTTAGTGTCTGCAATAGCCCATACACAGTAGTGTTGTGACATTGTAAAATTCATGAAGTCCATTTGTTTTAAACTCTTCTCTGACTTATATTAAACAGATATGACAGCTTGTAACCACCAGTCTCTGGCTTAGATTTGACACACTGTTGTTAAAATGAAAGTGTTTGGCTGCATTACCATAGGCATTGTGGTCATATGTAATGATCATAAATACAGTAAATCTCAGGGCATTTTTGAGTTCTGGTACCTTGTCCATCCCTGAAAAATTTTGATTTTTCTCCAGTGCTGGCTACAGTTTCAATCTTTGAGGCCATGCCAATAGACAGACTTACTTGGAGGGTCTGGGAGAGGAAATAGTGATTTATTAGGAATTATCATTAATTACTATTGTAATGCCTTTACTTATATTTTAAAGAGTAGATACAAATTGAATATAAGATGTAAAATAACTTTAATCCAGTTCTTGTTAAACCTTAAAAAAGACACAGTGTTACAGTAGAGATCCTGGAGCCCTTGGAACATGGGTTCCCATTTGTGGTCTGAACAACCTACTAAATATCTAGTGGCCTCCTTCTTGCCTGGGGAGTCAGGTAAGAAACAAGTGCCTGGAAGCCACTGTATTCGTTTATAGAATGTAGGTAAAGTTCCTCAGGTGGCTAACTACAGTTGCCATGCTGTCAGACCTCCTCCTCAGGATGTTGTGTCTTCTCTCTGCCTCATACTTATGTTCTGATACAAGGATACAACTGAATAAGCAGCCTGTAAGTGAATTAAGATAATGCATTTTCTTGAAATATAATTAGTATATAATAATGTAGTAATTAGTATATATTATATATTCTTGAAATGCAGTTAGTATGTAGTGTATGGTGATGAGCCATCAGTAGTACTGAGTAGTGAGGACAGTAATGTTTATTGAAGACTTTCTTTAGTGCCAGGCCTAACTAGGATTTATTTTGAGTTAATTTTCCAAACAGCTCCATGATTTAGGCATCATTATGATCATTGTTATCCCTAGCTTGTAGATGAAACACTAACGCTTAGAACTACTGCTTGAGTGGATGCAGCCTGATATCCACCCTGTTTTCCAATTCCTATAGCAGTTTCCTCTCAGTAGACTAGAGCTTTGCTGGTTGGACTCAGCAGAAAAATTGAGGGGAAATCGATCCCTGTCTTAGCTTAGAGAGTGTATCATAATGGTTAAAAGCAGGAACTCTGGACCCACAACATCCAGTGTGCATCTCTGGTTACTTTCAGCATTTGAAATGAGGTCCACACCCAGGCTCAGCCCCAGCCCTACCACCTACTAGATGTGTTAATGATATATTATTTACCTTCTCTATGCCTTTCTTGCAAAAATTACCTCATAAGCCATTGTAGAAATAAAATAATTTGATACATGTAAAAGGCTCAAAGAGCTTCTTGCCCATAATAAGCTTCCTGTATGCTTAAAAGTGGGGTTGGGGGCATTAGGGACACTTAATAGGTACACCTGATTATAGAGGCCAAGAAGGAGGTGGTGTCACAGTAAGTCTAAGCTAAGCATTAAGATGGCTAGAAAGATTACTAATAATAGCATAAACAATGTGAAAAATGAAGTGGTTGAGATTAATTCATTGCAGCATTATCTGCGGTAACAAAAAATGGTAAAACCCCCAAGCCTCCTGTCAATAGGAGCTGGTCATATTCACCTACCAGGCTCTTTTGATGTGCACATCTAAATGGAAAGCTATACAGTACATGCAAACATTTTCTAAAACAGTAAAGAGGTGGTAAATATACACACACGCACACATGCACACACGCATGCAAGCACACATGCTCACAAACACACACATGCATACATATATGCACAGGTGCACATGCACACATGCACATACACTTGAATGTGTATGCACTACTTCTAGAAAGAGTAACAAGAACCTCTTTAGCTCCGAGAGATGCATTTTTAAGACACAAACAAGAAGGTATCACGGTTTATCTTTCTGTAGTGTTTGAATTTGAACCTTGTAAATCTAAATACGCAACTCACACATAATTTGAAGACTTTCAGAGTTAGCCTCTACCTAAGTGTGAAGAGCTAGCTGCCTGAGAGAAGATGCCTGGAGGGTGGGGCCTTCGGATGCTCAAGATTAGCTACTGAGCTACCTTTCTTTTCTTTAATGTTGAGTAAAGGAAATAAATTCTAAATCACTTGAAATATGTCAAATAATGAAAGTCCATGGCCATCTTACTAGGTTCAGGTGAACATTTCCCAGAGTCCAGTTCCCTGCTGTCCATAGCTAGAGGCAGCTGTAAAGCACAGCATTCTGCTTGGAAAGTGCATCTGGTTATGGAGGTAGATATGGAAACCTATGCTTAAATGATGTCATGAGGCTGTTGACAGAAGAATCAGGTAGGGGAGCTTGTTAAGCCTGCTGGCACAGAAGCAGCACTGGCTCCAGTCTCAGAAGAGCCCTCTAGGTGCAGAATGTATGTGAGCCTTTAGACAGAGAGAAGGGCAGGAGGAAGGGGTGCCAATATGTTAGTGTATTTCAGGACCAGTGAGTCACCTCCCAGGTTTCGGGACTGATCACATACGTGAGGAATTTCCACAATGTCCCTTTAATCTGGATAAGGGTTTTCATATGTAAATTGAGTTGTTTAACAAACAAGTTTGCAAAGTACAAGAGTTGACTCATAAGAGGACGCACAAGGCATAGTTAGTGAAGAAATAATTATGTCAGAAAAAATATGATAGACAGATATGAACAAGGAACTTGAGGATACTTGAGAGTTCCTTGCAACCAGGCTGAGGCTGACAATTCAGGAGAGATATTCTTTTAGTAAAGGGATTGAGAAGCATCAGGCAACACACTTGGGTATTGGGTGTTGGTCTCATTTCTGCATCCTTCCTGCCTATAACCTCAGCAACTGCCCTTTGCCCCTGGGCCTCTGTCCAGAATTTGTGGGACTTATCTGACTGACTACATTCAGCATTACTGCAGCTTCGTGGCTAACAACTCCTACCTCTGCCCAGGCAGTCACTGACTCTCATGTGGAGCCTGGTTCCTTCAAAGCCCAGGGGTAGTATGCAGCACTGCCTGGATGAAGGGAGGAAGTTCACTTCCTTGAGTGATAGGGAAGGTAACTCATGGAGGATCTAGGCCTTCTGCTTGGTGGTGTCTCCGCAGTGCCACCAGAGCAGCTATACTGCTGACCGGACGGGGCGAGTGTGTGAGCAGCCCTCCAGCTCACCTGCCACAGAGTGCTGAGGGCTCTCTCTATCATTGTCCACCTCTGGGTGTCATTCATTACTCTCCTTTGTTTCTCGAGGCACAGCTGCCATTGTTACAGCTCATGAGTACGGGCCAGGTGGCGGTTTTTGCCAGTGGCACAGCTCAGGAATACAGGCCAGGGGACTGTACGTAGACTGCCTCACTTAGAACACTGATAACCCCCACCAGAAAAAGAGCTCTATGTTGAGCACATACAGGTTGGCTTTTTGGGCGAGAAATCTTGATTCCAGTGGCATGCATGTGCCTTTCCCATTGTGATAGTAAGATTCCTTCACTTATTTTAGGTAGAAAAGAGCTGCTTGCTCTGACTTTATTTGAAGAAAATAAAATCAGTCAGACAACTCAATTTTAAGCTGCTCTCTGTGTGCTATGCATTGAGCTATGAATTAAATACTAAGACAGATAAGTTCTCCAGTGTGGTCCTCAATGAGCTTTCTCTGGAGTTTGGGAGCAAGAAGCAGCCCAGGTAAATGTTGTGATGGAACTGTCTCATTATTCTGGGAGCCCCAAAGATGGGGCTTTACCTGAGCATGGGAAGCAGTGATCTAAGGGAAATAGGAGCAACAAATTGGCAAGGGTAAGGGGGTCTCAAGCAGGCAGAGGTGAAGAGGAGTGTTTGGACAGAAGAGAATTAGGGCCAGTGGTGTTTGTGTGACTAAACACCATGTGGTACAGCCCAACTGGGGAGACCCAGTTGAGGAGAGGCAGGACTAGAAGGACAAGGGTTGGATCATGGAAGGCTTTGTGCTGAACCTCACCCAGGAAGCATGCTGAAGGCTGGTGGAAGGAGGTGACATGTACTCAGGGAGAGCAGGCTGAGGGTCAGAAAGACAGGAACTCAGCTGGGTTGAGCAAGCCTGGAAGGGAGCTTGTGTTGAGTCTGCGTTTGGTCTTTAGGGCAGAGAAGTTGAAATAAGAGTCGTATAATGTTCATACATTTGTGAAGATCCCTCCAGTAGGTGTGTGGTAATGATCAGTGCTGGGACCAGGGAAGCTGCACAGAAGGCTGGTGATCTGACCCTGGTAAGGAGTGGTAAGGCTTGGACTTGGAGGCAGCAGAGTGTGGAAGGAGGGCCACATCCACCACTTTATGCTACCCCAAGTTGCTAAACTCGAGGTATTAATTTAAAAATCCTCATCTTTGTGTCCTGTCCCCTCCCACACTCATCCCAGATACTCATACTTGGCATATGCATCCTTTCTTGGGGAAGTTCCTTTTCTGTCTAGAGAGGATGTTCCACAGCACAGCCACCCTTGCCTGTAGGTGCTGAGGTAGCTGATCATCTCCTCTGCTAGATGTCAGACTCCCTGGGGGCTTGATTTGTTATGTGTCTGGTGCAGTGTGTGGTATGCCATGGTGCTTTATCATTTATTGAATAGATATTATATTAATAAGTTAACTACCCTGACAGATAGACTCTCTGTATTTTTAACAGAAAGACTTAGATTTTAAATTTTGTTTCAGAAGATAATAGCTTTCTCATATATGTTTTACATAGAAAAAACAAATGACAATTGATAAGTAAAATATTGAAATTTAGAGTTATTTAATTGTCATATGTATCATCCTGTATTTGTAGCAATTTTTATAAACAAAAGAGGTAAATAGCCACCTTTTAAACATTTGTAAATCATGAGGTTAGTTCTCTTGCTATTTATATTGAGAATACCACCAAACTGCTTAACTTCTGAGTTGCAAGGTGCATTGTATTAGTCATCCTCATCTCCAACACAGTCTCCTTGGAAAGCACTAGACACCACCAGGGCTATCTCTTTGTCCCTCTTGTCAGAACACTGAGGCGTGCTTTCCTGAAGTACCCTTCATTATCACCACCTTCCTCATGTTAACTTTGGGATTCTATAAGCCTCTTTGCAAATCCTTGTGATGTTTACTTGATTGGCATAGGCATTTTTATAAGTTCATAACAGCCATGCCTTGGTCCCAATCTCCCTTTCCCTGGATGAGGATACGTGCCTGGTGGAGAACATCTTCCCACTGTTGTCTGGAGCTACCTCTGCTTGTCTTCAGTGTCCTCCTTTACAGTTAAACTGGACAGCTCAACCCTTGATTCTAGGCTGTCATGTTCTTTGGTTGCATATTTAGTCTCGCCTGTCTTTCAGGGTATATCACACTGCAGGGATCATGTGCTGTGAGCTTGCTGTCCCGAGCCACATCATCGCAGATTGCTGTACTCTTGATAGTAGAAGCCTAGTGGCCAACACTTCCCACGTCGTGCACAGTAAAGTTTATGTTACTGAGCTTGGCTTATTTGACTGTACAGGTTCATGCAGGACTCACTGACTTGGGTTCAAAGACTTTAAGAATTGAGAGTCATGTGTCTGATGTGTGACTCTCCATCTCCTAAGTTTCTGGATTTTTTGTTTGTTAGTTTGATTTTTTTTTTTGCGGGGTGGGGAGCTTTTCTCTGAAATGACTCATTGTGTTGACTGGACCTCTCTGTGTTCAAATGTGACACTATGGTGCCCAGTGCTTCTGTTTATTGCCCTCCTGGTTTTTTCACCACTCAGCTTCTCTGTTTTCCCTCCCATTAGGGTTCCCTCCTGGCATCTCTTTCTCAGTCACTGTGGGTCCGGCCTAATCGAAGACCGAGGTTATGAAGTCGATCCTAGATGGCCTTGCAGACACCACCTTTCGCACCATCACCACAGACCTCCTCTACGTGGGCTCCAATGACATTCAGTACGAAGACATCAAAGGAGACATGGCAGCCAAATTAGGATACTTCCCGCAGAAATTCCCTCTGACTTCCTTCAGGGGCAGTCCCTTTCAAGAGAAGATGACTGCAGGAGACAACTCCCCGTTGGTCCCCGTGGTAGACACAGCAAACATCACAGAATTCTACAACAAGTCTCTCTCGTCATACAAGGAGAATGAGGAGAACATCCAGTGTGGGGAGAACTTCATGGACATGGAGTGCTTTATGATTCTGAACCCCAGTCAGCAGCTGGCCATTGCCGTGCTCTCCCTCACACTGGGCACCTTCACCGTTCTGGAGAACCTGCTAGTTCTGTGCGTCATCCTGCACTCCCGCAGCCTCCGATGCAGGCCCTCCTACCACTTCATTGGCAGTCTGGCAGTGGCCGACCTCCTGGGAAGCGTCATTTTTGTCTACAGCTTTGTTGACTTCCATGTGTTCCACCGTAAAGACAGCCCCAATGTGTTTCTGTTCAAACTGGGTGGGGTCACGGCCTCCTTCACAGCTTCTGTGGGCAGCCTGTTCCTCACAGCCATTGACAGGTACATATCCATTCACAGGCCTCTGGCCTATAAGAGGATCGTCACCAGGCCCAAGGCCGTAGTGGCTTTTTGCCTGATGTGGACTATTGCAATAGTAATTGCTGTGCTGCCTCTCCTTGGCTGGAACTGCAAGAAGCTGCAATCTGTTTGCTCCGACATTTTCCCACTCATTGATGAAACCTACCTGATGTTCTGGATTGGAGTCACCAGCGTGCTGTTGCTATTCATTGTGTATGCATACATGTACATTCTCTGGAAGGCTCACAGCCATGCAGTCCGCATGATTCAACGTGGAACCCAGAAGAGCATCATCATCCACACATCAGAAGATGGCAAGGTGCAGGTGACCCGGCCCGACCAAGCCCGCATGGACATTAGGCTGGCCAAAACCCTGGTCCTGATCCTGGTGGTGTTGATCATCTGCTGGGGCCCTCTGCTTGCAATCATGGTATACGATGTCTTTGGAAAGATGAATAAGCTTATCAAGACAGTGTTTGCCTTCTGTAGTATGCTCTGCCTGCTGAACTCCACCGTGAATCCCATCATCTATGCTCTGAGGAGCAAGGACCTGAGACACGCTTTCCGCAGCATGTTCCCTTCGTGCGAAGGAACGGCACAGCCTCTAGATAACAGCATGGGGGACTCGGACTGCCTGCACAAGCACGCCAATAACACAGCCAGCATGCACAGGGCCGCAGAGAGCTGCATCAAGAGCACCGTTAAGATCGCCAAGGTGACCATGTCTGTGTCCACAGACACGTCTGCCGAGGCTCTGTGAGCCTGCTGCTTTCGTGGATGCACAGCGAGAGAAATTCTTTTCTTTTCTTTCTTTCAGCTTAAAATTTAGAAGTCTGTCATCTCCTTGGTTATATATATTTTTTAAGTTTACCATGTTTAGTAAATAGTGACTGTCACTGTGCTTACTTATCAGGTGGCTGATATATCAATAGTTTAGGTACTAAAACTCCATTCTCCGGGGGTTTACAGTGAAGAAAGCCTGTTGCTTCAGTTACTCAACAGTCCTTCAAAGTCTCTGAAATAGAAGGGAAACCTTTGGCTACAAAATCTGAAGCCTAAGTATCCACAGAAAAGCATCACGAAGTGAGAAATGCCTTTGTGACCACAACTTTCACAATAATGTGGTATGTGTCCATCCATAGTATAAAAAAGTGCATTTTTTACAATAAGTATAGTGCTACAGTAGGAATACTTTGTAAAATGTTTTATGTCCTGTGAGTTGTGTACCAGTGTTTGCTGTGTCATTTTGTCTAGCTTAGCAAAACCAGAAGGTAGACCTTCATAAGAACAATGGCATACGGGAGTGGGTATGTAGCAGGGAGCCCCCTGTTTAGATGGTATTATTGTCCATGATGCCATTTTAGAAACCTTGGTATTTCTTCCAGTATCCATATCTAAAGTTAACATTGAAATAACCATAAAGGTTTATTTTTTGGTTAAAACAACAAGAAGAATTTGAAGACTATCCAAAGTATTGAGCAGAATTCGTGGACATTTAAACTGTGGGTAGGCCTGACTTTCCATAGAAGGACATTTACTATCTTCTGGACTGCAGCTGTTCAGTTGGGTAATGGATTATAATCAGAACGGAAAGAAGAAGTATACTGACTTTTTAAGGCTGATGTTGCTGACTCTCTTCAGTTGTTAGCTCTCCCTGGACCTCTTCAGACAGCATGTGTCAATCTTAACGTACACTGTTCTCACTGTGCAGCTGGTTACTTGTAGTGCATTGTTACGTTCCAGACTTCAGTAGATTTCAGGCCTGGATGGCCAAAACACAGTCTTCTTCTTCTTAACTGAGAAGAAGCATTGTCTGATTCAGTGAAATTGTACGTACCTTGTGCGTGTGATTGTAAATGTGTGTGTGTGTTTGTGCGTTCTGTCTTGTAACTGTTACAGCAATGTCACAACACGAGCAAACTGACCAAGTGTGAACTGTACCACTTGCTGCACTCTTGCACACGAATTCAGTTTCTAAAATCAAGTTCTTCATCAAGTCTTATCTGTAGAAATTCTGACTAAAACCTTTCAGAAAAACCTTCCCACGTAAGCGATTGGGTTGTAACGATCTTTAGGTGTTCCAGAAGGTCAGCATTCGGCAAGGAGTAATCAGTAAGAGGGACAAAAATGTAGAGGATTCTCCCGGGAACAGGCCACTGTGGGGGATGGTGGGCACCTATTAGTGGTCAAATTCATGGGAATGAAAATCAGTAACAGGGAGATGGTTCTAAGACCTTCAAAAACCCCGAACAGGAACAAGTTTCATGCACGCATGCAGGCAGGCAGGCAGGCAGGCAGGGAGACCCCAGGTTAGGGAGCACTACACAGGGCATGCCAGTTCCCAGGTTCAGCCATTTGATATCAGATGGTGCGTAGGTCAGTGGGTATGACAAAAGGGTGGTGCAAACCTGGTGACAGCCCTGTGCCTGGCTTTGTTCGGGTAAGTTTGGGCTAAGGAATAGACAGTGCCTGCCCTTGCTGGTATGAGGACATGCCAGAGCATAAAGATGAGGGTGGCTAGCTTCTGATTGGCTCCTTTGCCATGGTGCTCAGAGTTGGGCCCTTTTCCAGGAAGGAGAGGTATTGCTTTTAAAAAGCCGCTTGCTCCTGATAAGTTCTGCTTGGAGTCTCTCCTCTTCTTCCTACAGCTTCTCACCAGTCCTGAAACTGCATAGCATGCAGCAGAAACCTAGCATAGCGTCTACCTGGGATTTCTAGTGTGTAGGGTTCCCAGACTGAAGGGGCAGTACCCCTTCTTGCAATCAGTGGTAAGATGGATGTGGCCTGAGGGCCAAGCTGGGATGTATTTGCCTGCTGAGTCTCTGGCTTTCCTTCTCTGTGCACAGATGAGGACTCAGGACTCAGGAGGATTATTAACTCCATAGAGAAGGGCATTGACAGAATATCACCAGGGGCTAGGAATTGCCAGACTTGTCCTACAGCAACCTGAATACCAATCTTTATGTCTCTAGTGACCAGGCAGTACCACCTCTTCTCACAACTACAAAGACCTGGTAGGAAATTCTGAGTATAGGTATAAAACAACAATCCAAGGTTCATTTTTAAAACTGTATTAGTGTAAATGCCATCTTAGTGGTAGATTTTATAGTGTATTGAACTTTCAAGACCTAACTCATATATAATAAGATAAGGGACAATGGGGCTGATAGCACTAAACTTGGTGCTTATTGACACTCTAAGAAATATCTGTGAAATATCATCACGTGTGCATTAAACTACCTTCATTTAAAAATGCTTCAAATTAGTTGGATCCACTTTGGCACTTCCTATACCATTTCCTAACCCTAGTGACCAAAACATTCTCCATATTCTAATGAATATGGTCATTAGAATTACATTCATTAGTATCATTCATTAACCAGCCCCTTAATTAGATACATTCATTTCATTTTAATCACTTACATGCTCTGGCGTCAGGGTTATCTACTTTCCTCCGACATCTGTCCTGAACATGCTTTCTTCTACCATTTCTCATCTTCAAAAAGGACCAAGTCCCCAACTGCATGACTTCTTCAGAATAAAGACCGAGTCCTAGACTAACAGTATCATTTAAACAAAGAAAGCTGTCCCCAAGGGCCCCGAATTTTTCACTATGTATTAAATATATGTAAAAGGAGTGTGGATCTGGGCAACTTAGACATATGTCTGTGACAGATGACTCCCAAGCTCCCTAATACTTACTGTCAGAGTTAGCTGGTATCAAATGCCAGGGAATTTTTGCTGCCTAAACACACTCTGCAGGAAATAGGCCCAACCACCAGATGAGAACTAGATCTCTGGTTACTGTTCAGTTCACTTATTTCTGCCATTCCATATCCATAACCAAGATCACTAACATCATGCACAAAATCAGATCTCTCATACTCTTAACTGTATATTTGTATGATATTTTAAAATCTCCTAAATGGCCATTCACAGTTGCTTTGCACTGGCCTTCTGATAAAATGTTAACACACCTATTGTAATATACATGAAACATTCTATCTACTGATTTGGACTGAATGTATGTACATAGGTTTTACAAATGAGTCAGATGTTGAAGCAGTGGTTTACAGACCAGTGATTTTCAGACAGAGTTTCTTTCAATTGCTGTGGTATCTTAAAAAGCATTCTTTGTGTAAACTTATTGAACTCTAGGGGTCCTAGAGATCAGAGTCTCCTAGAGAGGAAATCTTTTCTTGTGATAATATGAACCGAGATACCAGATTATCTTGATTCTCACTTCCAGTGTTTCAAGTGGAAAACGTATCTCCCTATTGTCTCTGTAAATGGAACATCCTTTTCCTCTTAAAGAATATTGTACTGTTAGATGTTTGTTAAGCTGATAGCATCATTGAGACTGCTGTGATGTCTTTGTCAGTAATCTATATAATATTTTGTATACAAGTACTGGTAAGATTGTTATTAAATGTAGCTTCAGTCATTAAATTATTATAGCAAAGTAGTACTTCTGTAATATTTACAATGTATTAAGCCTACAGTATATTTTATTTCATTGATGGAATTTAATTGTTATTTATTCAAGAGAAAACAGTTCATCATGTCTATTGTCTAAAATTACCTGGAATCAAATAAAAATTCTAGATTATCATGAAAAACATGAAAGACCTCTGAATTCTGCCTTGTATCAGGGTGTAATGGTAAAGCATTGGAGGTACATATTTTAAGAGGATTGCTGAAAAACTCAAGTGTTCCCCCAGAAGAAGCCATGAGTATATTTGAAAATGAGGGTGTACCGGATTAATTTATTCATCTTTTAACACAGGAAAGGTAAAGCAAAAATTCTACCATTGCACAGTAAGGCAGAGATAGCCACTGTACCATCTTAAAGCACTGTTTAATTCAGGATTCTAGTGATTATGTAATTTATTAGAACAAACAATTGCAATACATAAGTTAAAACTTAACATACATACTAAAACATAAATCTTAAAGAGTGAATGGACATATACCTTGAGCCACATAAGAAATACATGCCTTTCAATAGTTTGCAAAAACTGATTTCTATTTGATTAGTATAAAAAAAGCATTAGAAGGATGTTTAACGCTTTGAAACAAAAGCATGAATCAATTTTGAGAAAACTTTTGAAATAATGAATTAGTGAATATTTGAAACCAGGTTATCTGTGTTTATAATAACTAACCTAAATTAATTACTCTGCCTTTTTTGTACTGCAAAAACTTAATGCTCTAACAAAAATACATCTATTCTTAGATATTAAATCTTGTTAGGACTTCAAAGGAGCATATTCTAGTATTTTCAGAAAGTATTTTAAAACCTCAACAGGATGGTCCTCTATCAACATATGTTGCTCCCTATATTGAAATATATGTTTAAAATTATGTTAAAACAGAAACACCAATGTGATCCATTAGAACTAATCCATGCTGGAATTCTTTTGTGTTATCATATTCAGTTAACTTTTACATGTCTCCCTCTCTCTTCCTTTCTCTCCTGTCTTCCTCTCTCTCCTCACTGCTTTTGAAACAGGCTCTTGCTTCATAATCCAGGTTGGATTCAAACTTATGATCCTCCCATCTCAGCTTCCAAAGTGCTGGGATTACAAGCATACACAATGACACAGGTTTACACCAGTTCTTTAGCTAATGATCAGAAAGGAAACAGCTGTTGCGTCTAGAATGACAGATATTGTGGCTTAACTTCCACATATTACGTCATCTTCATGTCACCCCTGTGATGTGTATACGGCTGCTTCATTGTATAGGTCAAAAGAAAGCCTAGTGGGATCACAGAGCTAAGGTTAGAATTGAGGTTTCTCTGATCATGAAGTCCATATTTGTTTACAGCAGTGTTTCTATCACATATTCATTTTTTTTTACTTAAAACCACACATATGTATTTATTAAAATTCTCACATCTCACAGGCAGAGTCAAAGATGAAAAATACCTGTACATACCGGCACAGCTAGTGCACTAGAAAGTTGCTTTCCTCATCACTGTCATCAAAAGCCTCACAAAAGGAACTGAAGAAAGGAGAGTTTTCTTTCGCCTCACAGTTCGAGCGTGTCATCCATCATCGAGGGGAAATCATGGTGGCAGCTGGCCACACAGCATCCACAATCAGGAGGCAAAGAGTGATGAATGCTGGTCTTCAGCTTGCTGCCTCCTCATTCAGTCCATTCCTCAGACCATGGTCTGGTACCACCCACATGTAGGGTAGCTCTCCCAACCCTGATGAACTCGATCTAGAAATCCCCACATACAAATGTCCAGAGGTTTGCTCTCACCTGATTCTGAATCCCGTCTAATTCACAATCAAGATTAACTATCAGTCCTAGGAAGTAAAATCATCCAAGTTCCAGTTCTGTATTTTTCGGTACATTTGTAGGTTTAAAGAGGTCCAGTAATGCGTATAGGTAGGAAGTTGCATTTCTTGAGTGGAGACCTATGTCTTCGGGCTCTAAATTTTGGATCACTTATATACACCTACTTGCAAAGGAATAGGAGATACACCATGGTGAATGAGTCTAAACGGATATTAGGGGGTTCTTCATCTTTCAAACAACAATTTACAAACTGCATTAAACTTATTCTGGATGTCAAATAAATTATATTTGTGCTCTCCATTGCCTACCTAACATGAACATGGCTCACCTCCATTAGGAGACAGAGTAGCTTAACTTGTTGCACTGTAGGCACAGCCTGATTCCACCTATACTAGCTGTATTTCTAGGCTTTCCTTACTATAGGGATGTTTTAACTTCAGTTCACTTAAAGAAAGAAACTAAACTTTCATTTTTAAGCTGTACACAGGGTATCTAGAAAACATATTCTACATTAGTCAATGAAATGTAACTTATTAGAATTGTGATAACCACATAAGCAACTTATGAACCCACCTTGTACCTGGCACTGATAACAGTGGTTAGAATTGAGCTCATTAATTATAACATGCATTATCTCATTCAGTCCTCTCAATCACTCTGTGAAATATTATTATTCCTATTTGACAAACAGTTATCTGCCTAAGGTCAAGCAACTAATAAGTGCCATAGCTTGAACGTGCTCTTGGCTTACCAGATTACTGAGTGATGATCCAGTCAGTTTACATTGAATGAACTGCATATTTATCCTATTTAATCCAAGCAATGTTTAGTACCTACCATGGTAAATCATCAAATTATTTGATATCTGGTAAAAATGCGAATACTTTAATCAGACCACCTCAATGCAGCACAGTTAATGATAAAATAAAGAGGGCATCTGGAGTAGGAAAGAATGATGCTCGAGTACTGAAGAATGAGCAGGAACTAGCCTTGGAAGGGGAAAATGTATATGGGCATGCTAGGAAATGACAGGAAGAGAAATAATGGTTGGATAGGGACAGCAGGAAGAGATGTAAGCTAGTATAATGTGTCCAGTGACATGTAGTCCCTTTAGTCAGGACACTGCATCAGGGCCCTCATGCTGAGAGGATTCATTGTTCTTGGTGGACCTGTGCTGCAGTTTACATCTGTTTCAGCAGATTCGAGGTATCAGGCCACTACATCAGAGCTTACCAGATCTTGGTAGTTATGCTAATTCAAAGGCATTCTTACAAAGCACCACACTCACATAGAGAAGTTCCCTTCCTGCGAGGCAAAGCAGAGAGCCCAGGAGCGGCAGTGGGGCCTCCCTCTCTGCATTTCTTGTTAGCTAGCCACATATTTCCCATTTCCGTATTTCTTTTGATGACATTACTGTCCTCACTGCAGGAAGAGCATTATTCACTTGGAAGAGACGGACATCAATTAGCTTCCCTAACAGTATAGTCACCAGTCACCAAGTGTTCTTGGTCATTATTCACCTGTGCTGGGGCAACCCTTTGGTCTCAGGGTGACAGGGACCTTATTGAGCTCCAGCCCTTGAGGCCTCCAACCCTCTGCCCTCTGCCCTCCTTGTAAATAAGATTATTGTTGTTGCTTCTGTCTGGTTTGCCCGAAGGGAAATCCTTCAGGAAACAAATAGATAAGGACTCCAAACCAACCCTATACCTGACTCAAATGTAAATTATTTCATAAAATACTGCTTTTCAATTAGGAGTCTGGCTTGCAAAGAGAGGAAAGCGAGTTAAGATATATTTGAATTATCCTATGAAGGGAAAAAACTCTTTAAAATATCATGATATTCTTTCCCAAATTAATAACATATTTCATATTTTAATGAAGTTTTCATCATTCATAAATACATACATTCACAAAAGCCTCTTTATGTAAATCATTTGGAATTTTAAGGGATGAGAAATTTGTCTTTTATTATAACAGATTTTATTACTTAAATTTATAAACCTGACAGTTTTTTCTGGTTTGTGCCTTAGTCAAAATCATTGATTATTCCAGACAGACACAGCCCCCTTAGCCATACAATCTCACCTCGGATTGCTCACCTTATTAAATCTCAGCCCATCTAATATGGGTGACTATGAGCAACAGTAACCTGGCCACTCAATATGGATATTTTCAAGTGTGTGTTCTTTCCCCTGAGAAAGAATTAGAGCAAGAATACTTAACAAGAAACACCCTTATTATTAGTATTTTTATTTTTTTACAGTGGGACAACCTTCATATTTCATTGGTATTCTTTAAATAGAAGATGTAAATATTTGGAATAGGTCTCACTTAACTGCAGAATCCTACCATCTCCCAAAAATAACCTTCCGAAAGAGCTGAGAGTAATTGGGACATTTGGCTATTGAAGCAAATCGAGTTCAATGGAGATCACAGCTAAGTTGCTCTCCCCAAAGACGGACACATGAGAATTTGCTTCTCCCAGAGTGACAGTTCTGGCAACCATTTCTATGTCCAGCGGAAGGGAAAACAGTATTCAGTGTGGAGGAAGGGCAAGTGGGTATTTTCCCAAAACACAACCATTCTTGGTTCAAATCACATTATATCTAAGCAGAGGGAAATAGGAAAAGAAATATTGATTCTTAAAAACAGATTATGAAAGCAAATTCTTTAACAATGCTGCCTCAGGAGAAAGTGGAACAGGGAGCTTTGAGAAGCTTTGTGTACACATTAGCAGACTATACTGTGTGCTTTGGAGTAGTGCTATGATGGGGCATCCACCATTGTGACCAACTTCCATAGACTTCCACCTCTCATTATACTACCCTTGAGCTGTTTTGTAGGTTATTAACCAACACAGGCACACACTTGGGCTTTTCAAAACTGAAGAGCCATCAAAAGAGTTTCCAGGTTTTCTCTGGAGGGTGTTTAGGCATGTCTGAGGGGAGTAGTCATTAACCAAAATATGACTTTCATTTGAGGTGTGAAGGTGGGGTTAATAATAGAGAAGAGATGTGGACCAGAGGACTTGTTTTGATGACTATCATTTCTAACAGTAAGTAGTATAAATCAATCTGAAAGTCTAGCTCTTGCCTTGTGTCAAGGGCTCAAATACTTGGGCTAAGAGAAAACCCAAACAGTAAGCAAAGGCAATTTGCTATGCTTAAAACAAAATACCCTCTAGTTTATTTTTCATAATACAGTGTTTTTGTCCTGGGACTCTGAAGTCATCCTCACAAGTGACAGTAAAGACGGAGCAATCTCTGAAAATGGAAAAGAAAAGCATGAGCTTTTGTTTAGGAATGGGAGAGAGCACTGAACATGAACATGAGGTGTGAACTAAAGAGAGTAATCTGTGACTGAAGGAGTTACTTTGACTTTTTGAATCAATATAAAAATTCTGTGGGCAAGTGATTAAAATATTTGCAAAGATACTAGACTTAGAATCTTTAAACAGAACAGTTGGTCCACTTAATTTTCTCCTATATATGGAATGTTAGAGAATTGTAGAACTTAATCAGGTGTGTTCCATTGAAAGCCTTTATTCAATTTATTATAAAGCAATTCTCGGCTTTAAAGATAAAAACAGCCCTATAGTTTATAATGTCCTCCTGGGAGAATGAGTTCTCTCGTCTTAATGGAAGTGTCTATACAGGGGTTTTAGACAACTCGATGTATTAAAATTGAAATTATAAAAAAGATAGATGAGGAAGGAATTATTTCCTCACATAAACACATTGCCCTGCATAAAAGCTCCCAGCACAGTATTCTCCGAGGAGCAGTCACTCCTCTGGCTGATTCGAATGTAGCCAAGTGTTTATAAGTCTAACATACAGGAACCTATAAGTTGCATCCTTATTATCCAGAGTGAGATGTTTCTACAGCATTAAACACTCATCCCACCTGACCTTACACAAGGGTTGCCTTTAGTGTTGTATTCTGAAGTCCATAATTCTTTACTGTGGCTATATGACAAGCTGACTATGTTCATCTCTTCAGGCATAAGATCCAGCTACAAATTTGCAGCCACGCTCTGACTGTACGTGACTCTGGTATTGCAGGTAACGGTGGGTGGAAAAGAGGTGAATAATGAAGTTCTTGAATAATTTCCAGATTTTCAGGTTCTTGGTGGCCAAATGTGAAAGACTCTGTCCTGATCAGAGACCTTGCTGCTGGGGCTAACTGGTGGAGAAAAGGCTGCCTACAGTCTGATGATTTCACTCATTGACCTCCATTTGCTGAGAGAAATAACGGGCAGGCAAATGGATGGAGAGCGGGCGGCAAGTTCCTGGAACAGAGACACGCTGCAGACTGCACAATTAACTCCTACATAACAAGACTATCAATGAGGCAGAAACAAGTAGGAAGGGCTTTTACCTCCAGTTAGCAAGGGTTTCTCTGTCCCTGTGGGATGCCAACAACACAAAACCCCTTAGCTCAGCATAGTTGATGGCTGCCATCGTCAGCGACCTCTTTATAAAGCGGCTCCTCTTAAGTGGCAGAGACTCCAGGAGGCTACAGTGGTGCAGGAGGAAGGCTGGGTTCAAGGCTAGATTGCATAGTTGTCCCTTATCTAGGCTGTACATTTTCCCTGCACCACATAGAAGACCGCAGTAATCCCTCTAGTTGGCACTATAATGAAATGGGATTCCTTCCTCCACTAAACTGTAAATATGTGGTGTTCCAGTGTAAGGAACTGGATGGAATTTTATTCTGAGGAGTTTAGAAAATGAAAGAGCAGTCAAGAAATGCTGGATAGATGTTTCCCCATCAGTCTGCAGTAGGACACAGTGCTTTCATGTGATCCCATTCTCTGAAATTTTATCCACCCCTAAACCCTCAGAGCACCAGCAACTGAAAAGCCTGGAAGAAAAAACAACAGATTCTGTTGTGGAGCTGTACTGTTGGGAGAATTCCTTTAAAATATGATCTGTCTTCTATGATCAAATTCAGAGCCATCTAGTTCTCCCCAGAGCCTCCTAGTGACTCAGCAGCAGGCAATCTATGCACAGAATTCATATACAATGCCAAATTCTTTGCAATAGGTAGTATTTCCCCCCAAATACCACACATAGGTAAATAATTGAAAACACTGAAAATGGGGGTGGGAATCCTAATGGATTTAAGATTTTGCTAGAAAGTTCTCCAAGTAACTCATGTTTCCATCTCAATCTTGCTTTGGATCTAACTTTTACAATCAGTACAAAATACATCAAAGAAATTAAACATACAACTATTCCAATAGAAGAGGATTATGTAATGACTCTCAGCTCTTAAATATTTTGATAAAATTGCTTCTTGCTGTGTTGCACTTGATGTTTCAGGGAGGCCAGAGCACAGCAAAGAGCAGAATGTTTTATTTGCTTCCTTGGTAGTGGCTGGCACAAATCGACTAGAATTTGATTGTTGATTTATACATTTACTAAAGGATATTGCTAGCATGAATTAATTATGAGAAAAGAAGTGACGATTTATTCAGCTAGAGATTCATTCATGCCATCAAGATCCTTTAGCAGATGGTAAACACACTTTGGCACATTGAACATATCTGTCATTTCTACCTTAGCATTTTTGAAGTAGTGGCTTCAGTTAAATATATGTGTGTGTGTGCATTTAGATTTTTAAAAATTAAGTTTGTGTGTGTCTGTGTTGGAGCATGTGCACCTGCATGTAGAGGATGTCAGATCCCCTGGAGCTGGAGTTACAGGTAGTAGTGAGTCACTTAATGTGAATGTTGAGTTTCCAACTCTGATCCTCATGATTGAGTGATTAGATGCTCTTAACTGCTAACCTATCTCTCCAGTCCTAACTTAGTATTTTTAACAGACACTTTTACGTCACTTACCATATGCTGGACACTTCAAAAAACATTTCTTTACTCAAGATTAACCAATCATAGTACCCACATGCTGTTCTCAGGATAGTTCTTCCCCAACTTAAAACATGACATTGTATGCATAAAAGCCCTATTTATATATTACACTAGCATAATGCAGAAGCTTCTTGCTCCTGGCTGAAAAGCACTGCCCCCACCTGCTACCATGAGGAGGGAGAGAAACAACTGAACAATCATAGTCCACTTTGGCTCATTGTTGAGTCTAACTTGTGAAATTGAAGCTCATCAGACAATAAAGATAGGATATCATGACAGATGGGAACTTACAGGTATTATTATAGGATAGGGGATTAGGAGAACGAAGCTTATTTTGGAAGCAGTTGGAAGGCTTTGGACAATGAAAAGATAGTAAGAGGTCTATAGACTCTTTTAGCCCATCTGAATATGAAATAGGAAAGTTTCTTTTTCAGTTGTTAGTGTGTCATTGGATAGATTTAAAGTAGAATGGCTCTAGAATGTACGGGGAAGAATATATCATTTCTGACTGCACATGTACTTCGTATGTTTACCTAATGTGTTGTGCAGTATGGAGCATGATTTGTTGCCAGCCTCTGCTTCTGAACAGATGCAGGATCTGCTAAACCTGCTGTGCACATCTTGATCACATTTGTGAGAAGGTGTGTTGCTGCCGTCCCCACCACAGTCCAGTTTCTCTGAACTTCTAGTTACATTGATGGAATTGTATGTCTAATGCACTTAGGCATTAAAATTCTAAGTATAATTTGCTACAAGGCATTTTTCAAAATAAAAATTGTTAAAGGTGAGTTCAATGTGTTCCCGGGTAAGAAATTCTATGTTCTTTTAAAATCTTTATCAGTTTTGTTGTACATAAAAATGTTTTTTTCTATTTGAAAATCATTTTCCAACAATGTGTTAGTTCACTAATTTAAATGCATTTTCTCTTTGCTCTCCATGACTCTGATTGTTGGCATGATCTTCTCCTTTCCAGTATTTACTGGTGTAATGGCAGAACCTTCCATTTTTGTTTTCATTGATAGAGCTTTTTGACTCAAGAGGTCAAAAATCATCCACAAACAAATTGATTTTTAAAAATTCATCTTGCAGTACCCATCACCTTCTCTATGTACCTATAGTCACTGCCATTTACAAATGTAGATAGTGGAATCACTGAAAACTTCCTTAGCTTTACAGTCATGTATAAATATACCATAGAGGTAGAAATTAAAAGATTCTAGATATTCTAATGCACACAGTGATAGTGAATTGACTGTCAAGAAGAGAAACATTTCAATGACATTCTTTCACATTAAATCAATGCATCAACACTTCTTTCAGTTTCACTACATCATACCAAATTTGTAGACTAATAAGGCTGGCATGCTCACTTTTCTATCACTGTGATAAGACACCATGATCAAAGCAACTTACCGAAGAAAGAGTTTGTTTGGGTTTATGGTTTCAGAAGGTGAGTCCATCACCATCATTGTGGGGAGCATGGCAGCAGGCAGGCAGGCATAGCACTGGAGCAGTAGCTAAGAGGTCCCATCTTGAGACACAACAATGAGGCAGAGTGAGAGACACTGGGAATGGCTCAAGTCTTTTGAAACCCCAAAGCCAACCCCTAGTGACATACTTCCCCAACAAGGCCACAACTTCTAATCCTTCCCAAACAGTCCTACCCACTGGGCACCAACCACTCAAATATCTGCGCCTATGGGAGCTATTCTCATGTAAACCATCACAGAGACTAAATGCAAATGCCTGGAGCATCTTCTAGTCTATAAATCAAAACTGGCTTAGAGGCAATTATGTTTTCAGGGATTTGGCTGATTAATGGTGCATGCTTTCGGGCAAGAGTATATCCTAGTGGTAGAAGGCTTACCTGGAAAATGTATGAGACCATCTGTTTGATCCTTAGCTTTTGTGGACATCATACTCTGGAGTCCAAGTGTCTGAGTTCAAAACTCAGTTCTACCACTCTGTGACCTTGACTGAATTACTTCCCTTTACCTTCAGTTTTTGTCTTTGTTTGTGCCTATCTGATGCTGCAGTCATTAAGAGAATGCACATGGACAACAATATGAGTCAATCATTTGAAGTACAAAAACTAAGCATTCATTCCTTGGGGCTGGAGAGATGGCTCAATGGGTAAAAATGCTTAGTGTGCACACATGAGGACCTGAGTTCAAATCCCCATTAACACTTGTAAACACCAGACATGGTAGTACTGTCTGAGTGCTCCTATAGCAGTTTGGGAGGCAGAGATGGGAGAATCCCTGGAATATTGTGGGCCACATAGCCCATGCAGTGACAAATGACAGAGAAGACCTTATCTCAAACAATGTAGAAGGTAAGGACTGACGCCCAAGGTTGTCCTCTGACTTCCATACACACAGTGAGATATTTGTGACCTACACACACACACACACACACACACACACACACACACACACACACACAAATATACACAAAGTATCCAAATTATCCATGTCTTTCTTTTTCTCTTGTTTCCCCAATAGCCAGTATCCTATACTGAAAGACTTTAAACCTTAATGATGTTTGCTATTGTCAGGAGGCATCCTTCAGCTCTATGGCAACCAGTCCTTACTCTTCTCCCACACATGGTCTGACCTTGGGCAAACACTAAAGGAAATGCCTAGACCTGTGGAACCCTCAGCTTCTGAGAGGAAGTTTGCTGAGGGGCATTTCTTTGTTGTTTGGTTCTAAAAGAGACCCTCAGTGTGCTTATGACTTTTATTAAAATATTTAGTTATAATATTCTGGCCACATGCTTTCTTGCTACCCATCTAAAGAAAAGCTCAATACCTCCACTTCTTTAGGACTACATTCAAACGGTTCCAAATAGGTGGCTCTTCTCTATATATTTAAGTGATTTTGGTACTCAACTTGTCTCTTCTTCTCTACCTACCTACCCAAATGCCTGCAGCCCTCAGTACAGAGTGCCAATGTTTTATACCAAGTGTTTTCTTACCCTATCCAAATGTAGAAATGTAAAAGCATGTCACCCTTCCTGAAGGAATCAATCTTCATCTACGTTGCTGTTCTTCCAAGGACTGGTAAAGAGTCATTCAGGGAGAAGGAAATAGTTTGTATCCAAATGTATCTCTTCCTGTCCTCTGCAGCGGCTGACTAGGCCTAGTTAAAGTAGCATTGTTAATGACATTCTATAAACACAGTATGTGGTAGCCTGGAAACCTTCTTTCCCTGATAACAAGATAGCTATGGGGAAATTTCCTCTCAAATCATCTTACAAACAAACTTTGGGTATGAAATTAGACCAACCTCCATTTCAAAGATGTTGCCTTTATCTAGAGCAGTTGTGACATTTTGATTAGGTCAGCGGCTTTATGTTTCACTCTTTAAGGTGAACAATTCCAGAGAGCAGACCAGTAGGGTGTCACCAAGTCATCTCTTAGCAAGTTGTAACACAGAAGTGTCCCCCTGCCCTGGTGTGGCCGGGCTTTAAAGCGGCATAGGCAGGCTGATCATCTGGGACACTGTGGGATGGATTGCCATTAATTGATTTCTTCAACATATAGTTGAGTATTACTCTGGAGGAGGCTCAAAATAGAAAACTGCAGGTTGTATTGTCCCGATTTGTGTGTCCAACTAAAGCACAAAAGCCCCAGAGGTGCACTCTGACTCACCAATTCCATGCTTCTAAGAAGTACAGAAAAAGCAGGGCAATGGCTGCCAACTACAGGACCACAGGACGGGGGCTGGGCAGAGCCAGGCTGTGTGCGTGGCTGACCCTCACTCTTGGTTCTAGTTTGAGATCCTTTCCATGTTCTTTGGATGATCGTGGAGTCACTTGCTAGCTACAGCAGGAACGTAATTTATTTCCCTGAGGGTAACAAAGAGGGAAATCAAACATAGTATAATTAGCTATTGATTTCTTTCTTAAGATTTTACCAAGATGCAATTTAAGGAACAAGTATTTTAAACCTAAATTAGTCTCAGAAAAAAAATACATGAAAAGCTGAAGGCATAATAAATATACCTGGAGCCACGTAATTTTCAGTGGTTCCATTTAGACTGTCAGGGTGTTGTTTTTTTTTTTTTTTTTTTTTTTTTTTTTTTTTTTTTACTTCAATGAAGCTCTCCTATTAAACGTCAAGAATTAAGAGCCTAGTGCCATGGTTCTCAAAGGTTCTAGGAACTTGGCAAGTGCTAACCTTCATGGACTCACATCATGCCTGAAAATTTTGTAGTTTTTCTCCTTCTTTTACAACAGAAGAAACTAAAATTCAGGGAGATTAAGTGACTTGAAACAGGCTTCATTATTGATAGGTTACAGACCTAAGATTTAAACCAGGCAGCTTGCCCCCTGGGGTCCTGAGTCTGTATCACCACGTGACCTTTTTACGTCCTTTTGAATCCCACAGGATGTTCATGGTCCACCCCAGTTCCTCTTCCTTCACGATTACCCACTGCTGTTGAGCTTTGCGGCATTTTGCTTACTGTGTGTCTTCTACTTAAAGTCTTTCTCGTTGTTATGGGTCTAAAAGTGACATCCTTCTTTCAAAACTCATGTCAAATAGTTCTACAAAGTTTTCGCTGACCGGCTTCTGCCCAGGCAAGCCCAGAAAATAGGCTTAACCACTCCCCCGTGTGAACTCTCTTCACACCCTGATTCACCGAGACCCTTCATTACTAAGACTTTTGGAATTTCGTTCTCTAGGATGAAAGCTCCAGGAGGTCAGGAGCTGAATAGATCTTAACTGACTCTGATATCTTCAGAACCTTGTGCGGATTCTCAGAGAGGACATTGGTAAATATTGCATGGACTCCATTATTCTCAGAATATTTATCACCGCTCTACAAAATAAAACAGGTAAACTCTAATCACACTAAACCTTACATTCTTCAGTATTTTTTTTATGTTACTTGCTGCTGCCCGTTTCGTTTCCAGAGGTTCTATTTAATTCTTTTTAAAAATCTACCCTATCTCAAATTCTTTACGTTCAAGATTTGGGCAGCTAGTTTTCATTTGTTCCTCTGTCTTGACTCTCCTTCATGGCGGCTCCTTCCCTCATGTGATTTGTAACTTTGTAATTTGCGAACTCCTCTTCCACACGGCCTGTTTTCCCCTGGAGATCCTCATTTCTCTAGATGTGAAGAGAAAGAAACAAACAACAGAAATTGTTTCAGGGTTGTTTCAAATGTGTTTCCACTACAGATTTTAAGATCTTTAATAGTACAAAAACAGCTTCTCATGCAAATTTCATGACTTAATTTTTTTTTCATGTTGCTTACTTACGTAAATTCAGCCCCCTTACCTACATGTGGTATGGCACATGTGTGGTTAGAATTTCTCATAAGCAGCTCTCCCATTTGCTTATGTCTTTGGATGAATAGTAAACCTTCTTTCTCTCTTTCTGAGTTGACTAGAAAAGTTCTTATAGATGTCTTTTCCCAAATAGGACAGACTTTTAGTTGTGCACTGTACAAAGAGTTCTCATTCTCCCAACTTCACATAGATTCAAGGCTTGCCTTTCCAACCCCAAGCTCCTAGACCCTCAGTACACACCAACCTCACTTGACAAATACCATCAGCTCTATGTTCTGTTCTGGTTTTGGTTTATGTCCAGTTTGCTCTCACAATTTCCCTTTTGACTTTTGGACAAAGCTATTGTATTAGTCAGAATTGTGTTACTGTGCCAAAACACCTAAGCTGAACTTTATACAAGGAAGAAAGTGTATTTTGCCACATGGGTTAGAAAAGTTTGCACCCATAGTTGCCTTGGTTGCCTTGGGTCTGCAGAAGCTTAGTGTATCATTGTGGAAGCATTTGACTGAGGGACCCGTTCACATCATTGGGACTAGGCAGCTAAAAGAAAGGCATGTGGGGGGGAGAGGGGTCTCAATGGACTCCTCAAATTCCTAAATTATTAAATCACATCCTCACATCCCTCTTCTTCTTCTTCTTCTTCTTCTTTTTTTTTAAGACAGGTCATACTATGCAGCTCTGGGCTGACCTGAAACTTGGTATTTGAAGTGGATGGTGTCAAACTCACAAAGATCCATTTGCCCCTGCCTCCTAGTGCTGAGATTAAAAGATATGTACCACCACACCTGGTGATCAGACCTTTGTTAAAAGTTTCATCATCCACCAATAGCTCCACACACTGAAAAATGAACTTAACACATGGACCTTTGGAGAGGAACTTCCAAACCATAGCTTGGTACCAAGCAACTTGTAGAGAAGCATTTCCCCTTGTACCTGTGTCTGTAATGGAGTGAGGGACATCTCTGTCCTCTTAATCTGCCGTGTTGGAAGTCTCACTTAAGGTTTTAAGAATACTTTCATATGCTTTCTCATTTGGTCCATTTAATAGTTTGCTTGAAAGATTCACCTAGAAGTTGTACAGGTGACTGCAGTTAAAAGCTCTTACCTAGGTGCTGATTGATATGTTACTTGCACAGTTTAAAAAACAAAACAAAACATGGCTCTTTTGATTTAGCCCATTGCTGTGCACAAAGGGTAAAGGTGAACATTGGGAGGTAGGTTCTCGAGGTAAGACCATTGACTTGCTATGCTATTGCTCAGGATCTGGAATATTCTCTTGCATCTCACATTGCTCCACCATTCTCCATTGTCCACCCTCCATATTGTATGAATATCTGCAGCTCCCAAGGTGACTAACACTGTCATTTCTTCCCCAGCTTCCTTCTTTCTCTCAAATGTCATGCGTTTCTCTTTAAGTCATTTCCATTGGTCTAATGACAGTAGAGACATCCTTCTTCACTCAGTCTTGGTGCTTCCCTCCTGCCCTTTCCAATGCACTTCTTCCTCCTGCTCACTAGATGAGACGAGAAGGATGGATGCATACCTTGGCCCACTTTGTGCTGCCAGAACAGAATACCACTCTGTGTCATTTGTGAAGGACAGACAGAAGTCTATTTTCTCACAGCTGTGGGCTCTGAGAGGTCTAAGATCAAGGTATTGCTATCAACTTTGACCCTTCTTAAAAAGGAAGGGCAAAAGAGAACACACTTCTGGTCCTCATGTGACAGAAATGCAGAGGATAGCAAACCTTCTCCTTTATGACTTAAACACTTCCACAGAGTTCCTACCTCCCAACGTGGCTACACTGGGATCAATTTTCAACACACAGGTTAGGGGACATATTTAGTTCACAGCAATAGGTTAAATTTAAATTGCAAGAAAATAATCTAAAGGTCTAACTCATAGGTCTAGGCCCTTCATAAAATTATGCTTATTTTCTGTCTAAAAATATGTCTTTGTCTATGATCCATGTTTTTATACCTTAGGGTAAAGCTCTCTTCAAATGTAGTATTCCCTCAAAGGAATCAGTGTGTCATTATCATAATCCACATGTAGAAATTACCTGCTTTGAATCAACTGCTTATAACACATTCGGTCCCTCAAAGGCGACAGGTACCCTAAATAGCAAAGCTGAAGAGCAGAATCTGAGTTGGAAAGCAAACTGTTTTTCTTCTACTCACACACCATAAAAATCTAATGCTAAATGTGTGTGTATGTGTGGTGGTAGTTTTCCTCACACAGCGAGCAAGCCATCAGTCCTGTGGTGGAAACCATCTGGATGTCCCTTAATTTTAATTGGATTCTGGCATTATGTACTTGGAGATGATGTGAGATCCCTCAGTTTAAGGCTCCAGTCTCACGACTGCCTCTACTCACTTTAGACATCGGCTTTTTACTTGTGTTTCTGATCCATCATCTATAAACTGAAGTTCCCACTGTCTTCCCCAGGGGTTTGGTTAATTTTCTTCCATAGCACAAAACTCAGGGAAATGCTTGCTTATATTCACTGGCTTTAAAGATGGTTACAGAGGATGCAGATGAGAAGATGTGTAGGGTGAGGAATGTAGGAAAGGATACAGAGCTTCCCTGCCCAGTATGAGTGTCCTGCCTTCCAGGTATCCCTTGTGATAGCTGAAGATCACTATACCTGTACTTTTCTGTTTTTTTATAGAAACGTCATTTCATGGGCATAATTTAAGTATAGGTAACCAGATTAAAACTTGAAAGAACAAAAAATCCTTATTATTGTGTTAATAGACTGGGTAGGGAACCTCAACAAGGCCTTATTACATTTTCCTTGGCCTTACTGTGCAGAGTTCCTGCTTGCAGGTGTGTGACAAATCTTCTTCCCAAGTAGAGCTCAGTCATCTACGATCAGACAAGGGAAGAGGAAGAATTGCTTTATGATTAGTACCTCTGACGTGGTAGCATGGAGAGATCAGGGTTTCTGTGACCTGCTTAGAGAGAAAAATTCTGGTTTCTATGGCCTGCCTTGGGAAGGACTGATGCATTGGGAACCATGGATGAAAACCGCAAAACATAACACAGAATCCCAAATCAGTTCATGTAGCTTACCTTCCTTTCCTTTAAAACTTTCTCCTTACTGAATCCCCCTGGTTCTTTGGATCTTGGCATTTTTAGAAACTGACTTCTTTTTTTGATTAGGTACAGTTTCATGTTACCTGGCAGTGGATACAAGCTCTGGAAATTTTCATTATCTTGCAGCTTCGAGAGAGACCAAGAAACAGGCTTTTTGATAGATCCTGAAGAGTCCTGCCTTCAGCCTTCCATACATGAGGGAGATCAGGCAGTCTCTCAGTACCAGGGACGTGCAGGTAGAGCAGAGATTACAAAGCTAGACATATACCCTACATCAAATGTTATATTTTCACATGAGATTGAAGAATTCACCCCGCTCCACCAAAAGAACTCCCCCAAAGCCAGTTGAGAATATCACTGGCCTCAGATTTAAATAATAGAACAATGAAAATATTTATACACAGGCCACCAGAGACATAGATGGCATAGATATCCTCTGGTACTAGCTTAAACACATCTTGCTCACAGGGAGACTTTGACCTCTTCTTGCTTAGGGAAATCTATGCAGAAGCATTTGGGTTTTTTTGTTTGTTTGTTTGTTTGTTTTTGGAATTTCTATCAGTAGTAGAAGAGGTTTGCATCAAAATGGAATTTTTAAAATTATCCCCTGGCTGACGATGACATTTGTCACAGGTGATTACTAGAAACAAGGGAGTGTTGGGCATATAGTCTAATATCTGTGATGTAGTCCATTAATGTCATAGAAAGCTGGGTTAAGTATAACCTCCCAGTACATTGTATTTCTGTTGTCCCTTCCTCCTTCTAGGCTGCCACAACAGAAAGGTAAAAAGAGTTACCCAGCTGTGGTCTGAGGAGATGTGAGGACTAGAAATTGTTCCTTTTAACCTGCTGTTGATAATTTGGCTGTAGACAGTTTGAATTGTTGAAGCAGCAAAGGTGAATCTGAGGGCTTGACACTGAATCATCACCTCCACAACGTTTTCTCATCCGTCTTTCCAGATGCTGTTACGGATACCAGCTTGGGACATAAAGGTTGTTTTTCTTCTCCTTTAGCTTCCCTACACAGAGCCGTTGCTTTATGACATTTTGGATGCTTCCTTGGAGACTCTGTGGTTCTGGTCGGTAAATATAGCTGGAGAGTCTGAGATGTGTGGGGAGAGAGCAAACAAGCTACTGACCATGACAATCTTGTCCAGCAGGAGGCCGTTTATATGTGTCTATTGGGGGCAGTGAAGGACATTGTTGATGAATGTTAGCATGGCTGCTCCTGAAATCAATGCTTTCTTCAGGATATAATATTGCTTATATTCTGGGACTCTGCAGGATTTCTGTGGCATTGGGCTTTGTTTGAAAATTCAAAGAATTCTCCAATGGCAAGCTTAGCTGTTCTAAAAATAAAATAATCAATTAAAAACTCAAGTGCTTTAGGTACTATGAAAGCAAGTTACAAATGTTTCTGGTTTGCATCTGAAACAAAGAAGAGAGAGTGAATGTTATTTTGGATCAAGGACAGCTGCCACCTAATGGGATTAATTCCTTCCACAAAGAAACTATAAGCAATGGGAAATGCCAAGGTCTAGCATTGTGCTAGCAGATTAAACTAAAATGCAGTAGATTCTAAATATTTCACAGTGTGGTTAGTCTTATTTTATGGTTTTGTAGGTATTTCAAAGATGGGGAGAGAAAAATTTCTGTAGTCCCAGAAATGATGTTGGGATTCTCATTGCTTGTTCCCACTGACCTCCTGGAGAGGTTTTCATCCAGATGTCATGTGTTTTATTCTTTCTTGTGCTGTGCACTGGATGTGTCACCCTTGTCTAGCTGCCCCATTTCTCACTCCACTGGCTTCATCAACACGTGACAATGACACAGGCTGTGGCATGGCATTTTCCTGTCGTCTCTTCTGGACTGGAAGACAGCAGCAGTCTTCCTGATGAATCTCTTCAGGAAATAAGCGCAACTGTGCCAACTTAGCTGGGAATGTGACACCGACTGGGTCCTGTGTGGAGTGTTCTGATTAAGCTTTGCTTCTGCCATGGGAGCCCCGGGTGTCACAGAACAGTCTGCAGCAGGAACCACGGCTAGAGCTTCAGGAAGCAGTGCCTAGCCACACAATGCAAGCTTTCACAGTATTTACTGGGTACTCTGGATGTGTCTTGTGTATCTGAATGAATTCAATCCTGTGTACTGAAGTTCCCAGGTGAAAAAGCCGTTAAAGTTCTACAAGGCTGATAGAATGGGAATAGAGAGGGCTGAAATGTTACAGGTTGAGAGCCAAATTATCTTGGGTTTCTTAAATATCCACTTATTGCCTACCTGAGCATTTGACCTAACATCCCTGTACTTATCATTTCTTTTTGGAACATACAAATGGAGCCCTGGCTTCCACCACTCCAAAGGCTAAGAATGACGTCAGAAAACATCTGAGGTCTACAGCACAGACTTCCCTTTTTGCTGTAACTTGCCTACCTGATGGTTCCACTACTGTATTTTTAAGGTGTCTTTGATATAGACAACCTCAAAGTAATAAATTTGACATTATAAAAGGTTTACTAATGGATTTATTAGGAGACATTAATCACAAAACAGAATTTAGCTAAGAGATTGCTGCTTCCAAAATACCCCCCAAAATAAGTAGTACCCAACCAGACCTGTTATTGATAAGGCAAATTACTGTGCTATCACATAAGTACTCATTCACCAGGATTCACCAACCATTAGGCCCATCCCCAAAGAACATGCCTCTAACATGCTCAAGGGGCAGCACAAGGTCACAACCAATGTTAAGTCTTGGGCTGCCCTTAAGCCCTCAGTTCTCTTCTTGAGAAAAACGTCGTTCTGTCAGATGGGTAAGGAGACCCCGCGTAACGACCACATGAAAAGAGAAACACTGGCATACTTAAAAGAATTCCGGCTGTTTCCTTGCTGTGCAAATCGTCCATCTGCCTAAGTGGCCAGGCTTTCAGTTTTGTCTTTGCTCTGTTTAAATTGTTTAAAGTATAACCTGGAGCCAGGTGGTAGCAGTGCACACCTTTAATCCCAGCACTCGGGAGGCAGAGGCAGGCAGATCTCTGTGAGTTCGAGGCTAGCAGAGCTACACAGAGAAATCTTGTCTGAAAAAACAGACAAAAAAGCCAAAATTTTAAAAAAAGCATAACCTGGGGCTGGGACCTCCTAAAAAAGATTTAACGATGTCAGCGTATGTAAAATGCATAAGCCTTACATAAGGTGTATATAAGTTAGTAAAAATCTTCTATTCCAGGCTGGCTCTTCTTTGGGCATTAGCATGGTTTTTTCACAAAGAGACTTCTCTTTTCTTTTCTTAGTGCATGGAGTGATTTCTTACTGGGAAGCCTTATTATTTCTATATCATCTTGGTTTATGGCTTTCTTTGTTCTGTTACTATAAAAGCCTCATGAAAGTGTCGCTGCAGTGGGACATGGTGTTTGAGGTAACCTAAATCTGTGTCCCTGGGCCTTGGCCACTCATATTTGGCTCCATTATGAAGTATCTCTTATTGCTTTTGAAGTGAGAGCTGGATTTTTGCATTGCCAACCACATCAGCCCTTCCATAGACGAGCAACTGAGACACCAGTAAGTTTAGGCACATGTCCAAAATCGCAGTAAAATGGGATTCAGGTCCAAGCAGTCTGCCCTAAGCTCATTACTCTCCAAATTGTATTGAATCTACATTGATAATGTCATCAAGGCAGAACACCGGAGCATTAAAAATGAGGGCCATAAATTGTTCAACTATTTGGAAACACAAATCAACTCCTCCATTCTGTAACAAACAGCGATGCCTGAAAGAAAAAGACAATGACCTTGATCTGTAAGTGACGTACATCAGAGCAAACTGAGTGACACGGGGTTGTCTTTGTCACTGTGCTGGTGGTTTACGGATATTACGAAGGAGAAAGATGGAGCCTGGGTTTGTTCTTTGTTTCAGATTTGTTTTCCTACAGCTTCAGCTTCTCCTTTGCAGTGAACCTAAAAATGTGCCTAAAATATATTTGATAGTGAAAATATAAAATCCAGAGTGGAACACCACAGCTTCTATTCTGAATGGCCACTCTCACTGTGTAGTTCAATCTTGTATACTCTTTGGGTTTGGTGTGTTGGTGGTGTGAGTGTGTGTTTGTGTGTGTGTGTGTGTGTGTGTGTGTGTGTGTGTGTGTGGTTTTTTTCTTTCCTCAAATTTTAAAAAAATAAGAACGTTTAAAAGGAAAACAAAAGAGCCTATGAGGAGCAGATGACTGTTGACATGTCAAGCCACCTTATACTCACTGGGAGGCCTTTTCTGTCTCCTTTCTCCAGGTATAACTTTCTTGCATATTTGTATGTGCCTCTTTCTTGGAGCCAATTTTGTTTATGTGTTTTGCCTTTGTGAGTGTCTTCTCGGCCTTTAACACTTTTCTTAGAAGCATGTGTCTTTCTCCTGTGAGCTCATTTCTAGGTTGTTTTAGTCACTATTAAGCTGGGTTGAGTATTTAAGCTCAGATTCATGTCCAGAGGTTCTTGGCCAGTAGTGTCAGTGTCTCTGCCATTTGCTTGATCAGGATAATAAATTCTTTGAAGGTAGAAATTGGGAAGACTGGATCCAAACAGAGGAATCCTAAGAGAAGAAACACTGGGATCTAAGAGTGTTGAGAACAACGCATTTGGGTAAAAGCCACAAAGACTCCTGGGAGGCTTCAAGGAGATTTTCTTGGAGCCTGTGGGGGGGAGGGGGACAGGATGGTAGACAGTTCTTACTGAGAGAGAAACCAACACTTGTGTTAACACACACCCAGGGCCCAGTGACTCCTTTGGCGCCCATTGTGTTCAATGTAAGTAATATTATAAATATTTTTTAATGAATAAATAATTATTTATCATTAAATTACTAATAATAATTTAATAAATATTGTAAATACGTATATTAATGCTGTATCCACCTCTCAGAGTATGTTCCTTCTGTAGAAAAACTGATGTACATAGCTTGTGAAGTTTAGTGTTACTAATATTTCTTCCCAGGAGGACACACATCAACTTCTACTCCTTCTCCGAAGGTTCCAGTGGCAAACAGAGGCACCCTGGAGAGCCAATGAGTTTATTGGGCTTCCTTATAGGGCCTAGTTGAGGGGTTACTCACAGGTCGCTGCATAGGTGGAGTCCCTCCCCTAATCTTCCTCGGTTTATACTCCAGCCCTTTTCTGAGGCCTTGTGCCATGAAGGTGGAGTTGCATACAACAGGTAGTAGGGAGCAGCTGGATACCCAAGTGAGGGCATTAGGACCCTCCCACCCCTCCATGAGTGGGTGTAAACAGTCAACAAACCCAGCTGGGGTAATCCTTTTGCAAAGGCACACTTAAACTCCCAGGCTGATTGCTGCTTAGCTTGGAGGATAGTCACAAGTACAACACCTGGTGTTAAATGAAAAAGTACAACGCCCTTATTTAAAGAAATATATCAAGAATCAGAACATCAGTGGCTGGAGCAATGGCTCAGTGGTTAAGAGCACTTGCTACTCTTCCAGAGGACCCTGGGTTAGTTCCCAGCACCCACATGGTGGCTCCCAACTGTCTGAAAGTCCAGTTCCTGGGGATCTGATGGCACTAGGCATGTATATGGTGCACATACATCTATAAAGACAAAAATTCATGCACATAAAAAGAAATAACTATTTTGTTAAAGTGGAATCATAACCACAGAGTATTAAATCAAGCTTCCAGCCTTTATGAACAGAGCCCATGAGCCTGCACAGGTCACATGCCTGTGAGCACCACCCTGTTGGAAGTCCCCATGAAAGACAAAGTCTGTTTCTGCTGGCAAACTGGCTATTTCACAGTTGATAATTGGGTTTTGCCTGCGGGTCAATAAAGGAGAAGACCTGTGATGCGTTAGAAATTCTGCTGGAGAACTTGAGGAAAAATATGAATTTTACAAGAAACTGTCAAAACATACCAAAAATCATATAATGAAGTTGTACGAGCAGTTAATAATCTTGCAGTAGTAGAAGCTATCATTTCTGTCTGTGTGTATGCTTACAGATAACTTCAGCTTGAAAAGGGATCTCCCTTGAGGTCACTGAGCTAAATTCAAAGGTAGGAAGGAAAGAAAAAGACCGGTATAATTTTTGAGAGATTAGATGAAAAGCGAGAGGGAGCTGCTTGAGAAATGAGCAATAAGAGGCAGCATGTGTGGGTCTCACATGATGTGGGTCATATGGGAGAGCAGCATGTAGAAAACTGTGAAAGTGAGGAAATGGATAAGCCAGCTACAACTTACAATAGGCTAAGGAATCAAAACAAATCCTGAAATTCTAATGGTGCAGTTAGGAGGAAAATGGTTGGTCAGTGGAGTGCGTGGGAGCTGGAGAGCTGGGCCGTAAGAACCATGATTAATAAGCTTGGAGGTCCCTAAATTAGTGACTTATGAAAAATGAATTTTCTTCCTCATTAATTTGTATTATATGAAACAAATTATATTGACAATAACTAGTAAAGAACTGAACATTTTGTTACAACAGAGGATACAACTGTATTATTAAACACAGCAGTGTCCCTCTGTCGATTGCTATTATGAAGAACAGAGAGATTCCTGGACAAAGAATGCTACAGAATCACCCCTTATTGAAATTCTAATTGCAGGTCAAATGATCACAAATTAAGAAGACATAAATTCTATATGGTAATGTGTGCATGAGAAAGCCACTGTGTAAAGTTATTAATATGAGAAAAATGATTGTTTCTTGGTTCAAAGAGTCTGCAGGTTGCCTCTGGGAGAATAACAAATGGACACATGAGTTCTGTATAATGCATTTTTATGGCTGCTGCTATGGGACCAGTCAGGGCCAATGAAGGTCAGAGAACTGGCTAACAGCTGTTCTTCATGTGGAATGTTGTCTGCCTCCTGTCCGCAACCTGAGCGGAAGTGGTAGGAATTCTGATCAATGTACCAGAAGGACAGGAAATCTGGTTAATGTCCCTGGGCTGCTGGTCACTTGGGAAGGCTCCAAAGGAAAACATGTATAGACTCCTGCAATCTGGATTTTGAAAGACCCTGGAAAGAATCCATAGTCATCCCAGAAGGGGCCACGTGCACAAGGCAAATTTGCCTCTTAAGAATTGGATGATTGCATAATATTCTGCCCCCCCTTCTCCCAACCTGTGTATGAGCGGGTGTGTGTGTGTATGTGTGTGTGTGTGTGTGTGTGTGTGAGAGAGAGAGAGAGATAGAGAGAGAGAGAGAGAGAGAGAGAGAGAGAGAGAGAGAGAGAGAGAGAGTTTAATATGAGCAGTAGGATTTGGATAGGAACTACTCTTCCTTGGCCTAAGAACAACAAAATTTGGCATATATGTGTCATAAAAAAATAGAATCAAATAAATGAAAGCCTAACATCGAACGTGGATAAGAGAACAAGTTGTCATTTGTAGAGCAAGGAGTCTCCCAAGTATCAGCAGCTCAGATAAGAAACAGATAATCTGGACTTCTGAAAGGATTACACCAACTGCTGCAGGGTTGTGGTAACATACACTGGCTCACACGTTGTACCCTAACCTTCACATTTGAGGGAAAAGCTCTTTTATGGCTAAGCCCTGCTGGTTTCTGCATCAGGACACATGGTTGTAGTGATAGAGAATGGCTTTACTTTGGGTTCACACTGGCAGGCCTCTGAGCTCAGCAGCTAACACTGACAGAAACTTAATCCACCACATGTGACAGGTAGCAGGGGCAGGTAGACCACTGCAGGGGATTATTCTGGGGCTTGGCACCGCCTTACAGTGGGCTGGCTTTTAGAAGCTCTCTGGGATGAATAATGAGTAAAAACAAGCATTAGAAATTTATCCTGGCTTCAGGCTAATCTTCAAACTGAAAATGTAGGCGGGGACTATAAAAAATGGAGTCTGTAGAGAAATCAGGTAACAGACTCTGAAAGGGCCCTGGCAAGACAGTTAATGGTGCAGATGGGCAGCACAACTTGGCTGCCTTCCACAGCCCTCTGCTTTGAGACTTCAGCTTCCATATCCTCCAGAGGAACAGGAAGAAAAACTACAACAGAGGTGAGAACAGCAAAGAATAAAAGACAAATCAGAAACTCCAAAATGGCTAACATTCCATTTGTACTCTCTACAGCCATGGCAAGTGCACAGCTGGGGAGACAGAGCCATTGGGTGACTATTCTCCTCCAAGATTCAGTAAGTCTTATATGACTGAGTGATTGATTGATTGATTGATTGATTAGAAAATAGATTAGTTTCCATGAAACTAAAACTAGTCTGGAGCTAATGGTGTTGTTCAGGTTAGCACTGAGCCCACAACACCCCTCTTGCATATCAGCTGCTGAGTACTGGGCTTATGGACATACAGCACCATGTCTGGTTCCCTTACAGAAGCTTTATTCTTTAATTCTAGACACAACCACATGAAAATTGGTCTCCCGTGATAAGGTGTTCCCAAGATGGCAATAATCTTATTTCCCTTCTACATTCTAGCTATGCCCAGTGACGGAGTTGGAGGAAAAAGCCTGAACCTATGTCACTCTAGTCTCTACTGCCAAAGGAGATGGTACTATCTTCTTCAAATAGTGCCTGGAAAAGGAACTGAAAAACCACATTATGGGAAGGGAACTAAAGAGTTAGAAGGTGAATGCTTCTAATCTCTATCTTAGTTATTTTTCAATTGCTGTGAAAAGACACCATAGCTAAGACAACTTATAGAAGAATTTATTGGGGACTTGCTTACAGTTTCAGAGGGTTAGAGTCCATGACCATCATGGCAGAGAGCATGGCATCAGGCAGGCAGGCATGGCATTGGAGTAGTTGCTGAATGCTCACACCCTTATCCACAATCAGGAGACACAGAGAGAAAGAGAGACAGAGAGAAAGAGAGAAAGAATTAACTGGGAGTGGTGTGGGCTTTCAAAACCTCAAAGCCCACCTCAAGTGACACACTTCCCCCAACAGGCCACACCTTCTAATCCTTCCCAAATAGTTCCACCAGTTGGGGACCAGGCATTCAAACATATGAGCATCTAGAGGCCATTCTCATTCAAACCGCCATAGTCTCAGGATGTTCAGAAACTGCAGACAAGGTGAAGTTTGATGTTAACTTACAAGCAAAGATCCTACAACAGTGCAAAGCAAACTCTGGCTCAATATCCCTCCTCCTTCATTATAGAACTGATGATCTTTGATGAATGAGAACAAACCCTGGAGGGAAGTCAGCTGAGTGGGATTGATTCCTTACTACTAGCAAAGTTGCTACTGGTAGAAATGGTTACAGTCTACTCATTCCTACCCATCCCCATCCCCACAAGAATCATACAACTCTGTCTTCAGAAAACTAAATTCTGTGCATAGTCTGTTTTCCTGACAGAAAGAATCATGTATGAATGGTGCTGATCACTCTTTACTCCTGGCTTTTTCTGCTTTGAAGTAGAAGAGAAGAGCATGAAAAGAGCTTGCAGTGTCTGAAGAAGAAGCCCTTAAAGAATGCCCTTGTTTTCTTCAGTCATTCCCTGGATCCACAGATATCCAAGAGCTTTTTAAAAAAAATTAAAACTTGTCTTTTGTTACTTTATTGTATTGTTTATTTTCGTTTTCATGTGGGGGAGAGGCAAGAGCATTCCACAACATGAATGTGGGAGTAAGAGGATGACTTGGAAACAGCTCTCTCCTTCACAAAGATGGAGCTCAGGTCATCAGACTTGGTGGCGGGCACCTTTATCAAATGAGCTGCCTCATTGGGGATCTACAGACTTTTTGATACTAAAAACAAAGGCATCAGAAAGATAGGAAAGTCATGTTAACAAAAAGTTAGAAAACAGTGCTGGGGGGAGGAAAGGGAGCGTGTCTCTCACATAGGAATCAAGATCAGCCAAAGCCTTGAGGGAGGATTCAATTCTCCTGCAAAGATCCACAACCAAACACCAGGCCAAGCTCCAGAAGTCCAGTCAAAGAGAGACAAGAGGGATTCTATGAGCAAGTGCATTGGGATCATGATGGGAAACCTGCAGAGACAACCAAACCAAACTAGTGGGAACTCATGAAAGTTGGATCAATGGCTCTGGAGCCTGCATGGGACTAGACTAGGTCCTCTTCATGGCAAGACAGTTGTGTAGCTTGATCTGCTTGGGAGGCCCCCTGGTGGTAGGATCAGAATCCATCCCTGGTGCATGAGCCGGCTTTTTGGAGTCCACTACCTATGATGGGACACCTCACACAGTCTTGAGGCAGGGGGGAGGGCTTGGACTTGCCTCTACTGGATGTGCCTCCCCAAGGCCCTTGCCTTCTTGTGGGGGGGAGTAGGGATTAGGTGGGGAGGGGGAGGCTGAGAGGTGGGAGGAGGGAAGAGGGGGATCTTTGATTGTTATGTAAAATGAATGAAAAATGTTTTCTTAATAAAGAAAAGATTCAAATCTCCAATATGATGGTATTTGGAGATGGGAAATTTGGGAGGTAATTTGACAATGAATATGGAGCCCTCATGGTTGAATTTGTGCTTTTATAAAAAAAAAAAACATAAGAGAATCTGTATCTGGCTCTCTCTTCCTACCATACGAGGATACAACAGGAAGGTACCCATCTATAAACCAAGAAGGTCCTCATCAGAACCTGACCATGCCAGTGCTATAATCTTGGGCTGTGGTGATATATTGTGTACAGTAATAAAGCTTGCCTGAGGGTCAGACGACAGAGCCAGCCACTAGATTAGACATAGAGGCCAGACAGTGGTTGCACACACCCTTAATCCTATCACTCAGGAGGCAGAGATCCATCTGGATCTCTGCGAGTTCAAGATCACACTGGAAACAGAGCCAGGCAGTGGTGGCACATACCTTTAATCCCAGTACTGGGAAGCAAACAAGCCTTTAATTCCAGGAAATGATTGCAGGGTGGAGAAAGGTATATAAAGCATGAGGAAACAGGAACTAAAGCAGTTTAGCTGAGATCCTTTTGGGTGAAGACTCAGAGGCTTTCAGTCTGAGGATTGGTGGAAACAGGATTGGCTGAGGAGTTGGTGAGGTGAGGTGGGCTGTGGCTTGCTCTGCTTCAATGATCTTTCAGCTTTCACCCTGATATCTGGCTCTGGGTTTTTTTTTTATTTTATTAAAAGACCATTTAAGATTCAAACAACATTGGACTTTCTAGCCCTTAGAACAGTGAGAAATAAATTTCTGTTGCTCTAGCCATCAAGTGTTTCATATTTTGTAATAGTAGGCAAATTGAGGAAAATATTAGAAATAAAGACCTAACTAGATTTTGCCCAAATTTACTGGACTTGCATAAATTTTACTTTCTGAGAGGGGCACATTCTCCCCCCCCCCTCTCTCCTTCCTCTCTCCCCTCTCTCACAGGTCACCCCTCAAAGGCCTGTGTATTAAGGCTTGGTTTCTCTTTTGGTGCTGTTAGAAGATGAGGGAAACTTTAAGAGCCAAATGGAAGGGTTTCTGGTCATGGAGGAAGTTTCCAGCCCTTTCTTCTTCCTTCACTTCCATATTCCAGCCATGGGATGAGTAGTTTTGCTCTACACATACCTACAACATGGTGTGTAGTATTACATGGGCCCAGAATGAGTGGAACTTAGATCATGGACTGAAACCTTTGAAACCATGAACCAAAACAAACTTTGTTTTTATAAGTTGATCACACCTGGTATTTGTTTGTTTGGTTTTTTTTGTTTTGTTGTTGTTGTTTTTGTTTTTTTTTTTTTTTTTTTTTTGAGACAGAGTTTCTCCATGTAGTTTTGATGCCTGTCCTGGATCTTGCTCTGTAGACCAGGCTGGCCTCGAACTCACAGAGATCCTCCTAGCTCTGCCTCCCAAGTGCTGGGATTAAAGGTGTGAGCTACCCCTGCCCAGCCATACTTGGTATTTGTAATAGCTATAGGAAAGCTGGCTAACACACAAATACACATTATAAACACAGTCACATACAGACACTACTATCATTTAATAAGTAAATAATTTCAATATGAAGAGAGCTTTGGAAAACTGTTACAGTTGATGAAAAACTCTATTTTGGCCGCTCTGGGCTCCCTCTTTGGTGTCAATTTCCCACAGGCATAAATGCCTCCTGCTTGGCTTTTGTCCTTCAACATTGCTAAAGCTCCAAAACTCTGGCTTATGAAATAGAGGAAGTATTTCTCTTGCCTCCTGCCATGGGGTACATTTAGTCATGAAATGATGTGAAGGAAAGATCCATTATTTAAGATATAATTGGATCAAATGGCTTCTCTCATAAACACTGTAAACTATACAACTGTCCAGAACACAGCACAAAGGTCCTTGTACCCACAGATCTCTAGGAAAAGCAGTTGAGCACACGGGACTGTTCTTTCAAAAGAATTGATGTAAAACTTGTTCTTTCATCAAGAAATCTAGGAATTAGAGGTGATTAACAGCCTGGTGATCTGTTCAGCCAGGCCATATCAAGCTCCTACAACCTGGACTGGGCATGGCTAATAATCTAATACCTTACATTACTTATACAGTCAGGGGCTCCCCAAGCTCCCACAACCAGGACTGAAGGTACCTAATAGTCCAAGTGACATTTGCATTATCTGTATAGGCAGAGGCTCCTCCAAACTCTCACAACCAGGACCAGAGGTGGCTAACAGCCCAAATGACCTCTATATGATCAGTATGACCTAAGACTATGCCAGGTCCTTCCCTAGGCCATTAAGCTAGTACAGGCAGCCTGTCTCTAGAACCCACCTTCTTGGAAGAAATGACATATACTCTGAGTTGAGTTTCAACATAATTATGCTTCCTTGTACACAAGGGAATGTATTACACAAGGAAACTTTTCTAAATTACACTATGTTTAAATTTGTTGGGAATAAGCCACCTGGCATCATACTCTCTAGAAGGTTTGATCCAGGTTGACAAACTCAATCTGAACCAAATTTTATTCTCAACTCTCCACAGTACATTTCCCTGCCTGACACCTGCAGAGACCCCCTCGTGTGTGTGTGTGTGTGTGTGTGTGTGTGTGTGTGTGTGTGTGTATTTGAGATAGGATAATGTGCTGTGGGATATTTTTCTGTATGCCATGAATATGTGTTGCTCTGATTGGTTGATAAATAAAGCTGTTTGGCCAATGGTGAGGAAGAATAAGGTTAAGTGCAACATTCTAACTGAAGAGACGGGAAAAGGAAAGAGAATAAGAGGAGACACCAGCCACTACCCAAAAAGCAACAAGATGCCAGCAGACTGGTATCACCATGGCCACATGGCAACATATAGATTAATAGAAATGGGTTAAGTTTTAAGAGCTAGCTAGGAAGAAGCCTGACCCATAGACCATACAGTTTGTAAGTAATATAAACCTCTGTGTGTTTACTTGGAACTAAGCTGCTGTGGGACCATGGGACCAGGCGGGACTGGAGACACTTACGGCTACAATAATGTCTTTAAATGAAGCCTAAAGATCCTGAAAAAGCAATTAGAGACAGTGTAGATATAGGATATTCTGAAAATAAGGAACTCTGGCATGAACGCCAAGGGAAAGAGTTACAGTGAGGCTCTAGACAGAAAATATAGGTTCAAATCTTGGACCTTCAACCTGATATTTACATTTCTTTCAGCCAATAGCTTCCTCGTTCTACTGTGTCTACCCAGAGGAAGTTGTTCTTAGAACTAAAAGGAAGAACCCCTAACACCACAGTTGGGACTCAGTAATCACAGCTCGGGAGAAATCAGCTCATGAAATGATGAAGAGGGTGAAATAATGATAGGTAGTCCTCAGTGGAGCTCTGCTGGATGGGCAAACATTAATTTCATATAGAAAGTATGGTGGTTTGACTCTTACATATCACTGTTCCAGTTTCAGTAGGTTACTATGACAAATTCCATGACCAAAGCGAATATGAGAGGAAAGGATTTATTTAGCTTATACTGCTAGGTATAAGTATTAGGTATAGGTATCACTGAGGGAAGTCATGGCCGGGACTCAAGCAGGAACTTGAAGCAGAAAGCATGAAGGAACACTACAGAGTTGACAAAGAAGTCGAAAAACAACACCCAAGCTTCTTACAGCAGCAATTACTAAAATTTGATTGGAGAGTCTGAGAACTCTGGCTAGATTGCTTTTAAATAATTTATAGGTTGTAAATTATTTCCAAATGACTAAAACAACAAAATCACCTTGGTTCTTGCATCCATACACATTTGACATTTCCTCCACTTCCTGAAGAAGGACAGGATGTAGCCAAGCAAAGCTAAAGAGGAAGGGTAGTTTCTAGATGCTTGGCCTCTAAGGCACAGAAAGGGAATGCAGCCTCAGGCACAGTGAGGCAAGGAACTGGATCACATTGCAGTGACTTGCACTGAAGCATCTAGCTTGTCTGTGAACCTTAAAAAGCTTGGGAGACAATGAGTCACCACATCCTATTTAGTATGCACAGAAAACTTGGAACAAAATCAATTCAGCAGTGGAGACTGGCCGGTTACCTGGAGAATGGTGAAATGAGAACTGTTTCGTATTCAAATGGCAGCTGATGTTATTCTCCAGAAGCCAGGTGCAGGCAACGAGAGAGGCAATTAAATTTTTCTATGCCCTCTGGAGAACCCAGTGAAATCTTTGGCTAACGTATTCCTATAATTTGCTCAGACCATTGTTAATGTTTCATTTATAACTGACCATACACATCATAGCTCCAAGAGATAGCATTGCTTAAAATTCACACATAGGCACTGGCACACAGACATGCACCAGACTGCATATACACACACACAGCCCATGCATGCTACACACCATAGATATACCGGGACTCTGACTTTGCAAGACTGGAAAGGCATGCAGAGCACACAGAGTTAAAGCAAAAGGGAACTCTTTTTCCTTTTCCCACACCATGCTATTTCTTTGCCGTTAGAATTGCCTTCTTATGCCTACCCTCGGTTAGCTTGGAGCAGTAGCTCAGTGAGATGTGGAAGTCTTCCTCCTTGGCTTAATGCTTGGGATAAGGCTGGTGCTGATCTTGGTGGCTGGTCTTCATACTCTGAAACTGAAATTCTGGAGAGAGAAATTCAGCCAACATCAACATTGTTTCCACCCCTAAGTAACAATGCTGATTCTGCACTGGGACATACATTTAGGCTTTCTCCAACAATGCCTCCACTGGGGGCAGAATGCCTACTCAGGGATAACAAGCTTATGCTGTTGGTCCCCAGCAAGTCTTGGCACCTTGAGCAGAATGGAACTTATATCAATCTTATAATATTTTTTTAGTGCCATTTGTGTACTAAAGCCCTGGGATAAAATTATTTCAGTTAATATACATAGCATAGTAATAATAATTAATAATAGCAAATAATTATTACTTCACTCAGTAATAGCTAATATCCTTATAACAGCCTACAGTGCCTGTCTTAGGGATTCTATTGCTGTGAAGAGACACCATGACCAAGGCAACTCTTATGAACGAAAACATTTAATTGGGAAGGCTTACGGTTTCAGAGATTTAGTCCATTATCCTCATGGTGGGAAACATGGCAACTTGCAAGCAGACATGCATGGTGCTGGAGAGGTAGCTGAGAGTTCTACATCTTGATCCACAGGCAGCAAAAGCAACTGTGTGCCACACCAAGCATAGCTTGAGCATAGGAGACCTCAAAGCCCATCCCCAGGGACACGTGTAATTGTTTTTTTCTTACTCTTAGGGGGCCTGACACCCAGCTTCCAAATAAGCACATGGAGACTTAGTCTTATTTATGAATGCCTGGCCCTAGCTTGTCTTGTTTCTAGGCAGCATTTCTAACTTAACTTAAAAGATTCTGTTTCTCTTCTATGTTTTACCTCTGGACTTTTTACCTTTCTTTATTCTATATATCTTTCTTTCCTTCTCTGTGGCTAGCTGTATGGCTGTGTTGCTGGCCCCTGGCTTCCTCCTTTCCTCCTTTTCTTGCTCCTCACTCCTCCCTCTTTTTCTCCTTGTTATTCTCTCTGCCTGGCATCCCTACCTGTCCCTCTCCTGCCTAGCTATTGGCTGTTCATCTCTTTATTAGACCTATCAGGTATATTAGGCAGGCAAAGTAACACAGCTTTATAGAGTTAAACAAATGCAACATAAAAGAATGCAACACATCTTTGCATCATTAAACAAATATTCCTCAGTATAAACGAATGTAGCACATCTTGTTTTCTGGTTTTTTGTTTTGTTTTTGTTTTTTCAAGACAAGGTTTCTCTATGTAGTTTTGATGCCTATCCTGGACCTTGCTCTGCAGACCAGGCTGGCCTCGAACTCACAGAGATCCACCTGGCTCTGCCTCCCGAGTGCTGGGATTAAAGACGTGTGCCACCACTGCCCGGCAATACGTCTTAAACTAATATTCCACAACAGAAACATTTTCTCCAACAAGGCCATATCTACTCCAACAAAGCCACACCTCCTAATGGTGCCACTCCCTATGGGGGCCATTTTCTTTCAAACTACCACAGAGCCCTGCAAGATCAGAATTCCTTGCCCTTGCTATCACAAACTTCACACAAAGCTGCGCCATCACTCTGACATCTTTCTGTTCCATGAAGACATGGCATGCCTAACCCTGAACTTTCCTGCCTGGAATGCTCTTTGCCTGGCCTCCTTCAATCTGCTCAGACTTCACCTTCTCATGTCAACCTGTAGCAAATAAAATTTGCTACAAACTACTTGGCCTCTGCAGACACTTGTGGTAACCCTCGTCCCCTCTGAGTGCACCTTTCTCCCATAGCTAGCATCTAATTGACTGTGTAAGTTAATTGCTTGTTATCTTTATTGGTTGTCTCTTTGTGAACTCCATTAGAGCAGACGTCTCTTTTATTGAATGACATATCCAGTACCTACGTAGTCTGTGTCATGTAATAGGTGCTCAGTGAATACTACCCTGATAAATCAAAGTACCTAACTTTGTGTCAGGCGTAGATCCAAGAACATGGCATTGATGTAAATGTCCCAACAGCCAACAACCTGTACTATTATTCTGATTTTCTGGTTGTAGTTGAGGCAGAGGTTAACATAACAGATCAAGATAGGCTCACTACCAAGGAGCAGATCCAGAGTGCAAATCTTTGCTTTCTGATTTCATATTGCACTCTCTCACCTACACCCAGTAGAAGGCCAAGAGTAAAGGGAGAACATTCTCTTGAAAAGGGAAGTGTATGTTCTTGCTTGTATTATTGAGCATAATCTTAGATACTCTCGGGTTTTGCTGCTGCAAAGGGATTTTAGTTAATGTTTTCAGAGTCTGAAGCTATTATAAAGGATGAATATGCTAATGACTGTAAATAGAAATTCCATTTACTAAGCATATTAGTGAGTCTCTAGGTTCAACAGGTATTAAAATATGTTAATGTGGCTACTGAAGAAACTGTTGACCCCAAAGCATTCAATTTGGAGCGGCAAAACAATTATCTCAACCTAAAGCTACCTGCAATTGCCCTGGTTGCTTTTTGATATGTTGATGACCTAAAATGCAAACCATTCATTTATTAATTTCTGCTTGTTAAATCTGAAAAATTATGCCATATCATTTTTAATTGTATGAATTAAAATGAGAGTCACATACGTAACATGAATAGCACTGTGTGTTTCTTATTAAGCAAGTGTCTAGAAAAAAGCCACTAATATTAATATAAAGCATATCAACAAGTAATATTGTGCATTTTAAGCTTTATTTAATATTATAAAATAATAGATGTGTTCACAGACATAATCATCTAACTATTTAATAATATATATGAGAAAGAAACTCCACATAACCATTTTTTTTATTTTACTCAGATTATAGAACAATATATTCAACTTCCCACTTATTATATACTTTATACTCTGAGTTACATTTTAGTGTCCTTTCTAAAATATAGCACTAACACTGCTAAAAATAATCACTGTGTTAAAAATTGTGTGGATCCCTGAATATTATTTTTCCCCTCAAGATAGTGTTTGCAAGGTTTACTCATATTGTTTAATGGCAGTTCATTTATTTTGATGTTAGCACCCGTTGTCTGAATATATCATTATTCATTTTCCTGGCTGATAGACATTTAGTTATTTCTAGCATCAAGCATTATTTGTATGTATGTTGTTTCACATATATTTGTTTGCATTTTTGCTGTATGCATACTCAGGGGATACATTTCTAGGTCATAGTTATAATCATGATTTGCTTTGGTCAATGATACCTATGCATCAGAAGCAGCCCTTGAGTCAAATATGCATCTAGAATTTATTTAGGCAGTGATTCCAGGAAGCGGTAGCCATGAAGATAGAGACTAGGAAATGTAACAAGGCTTTAAACTGTGTGTTATCAAACAAATTGTCACTGTGGGTAACTGGAGCTTAATAGATTATGTCCAACTTATCTAATCATAGGTGAATTTGGGTATTTTCCACCAAACCCTCATCTGAAACTCATCTGAAATTTCTTGGGGAGTGCCTTGGTTCAACCCAAATTGTGGGGTGGGGAAGGAAGGCATCAATTCTCTGGCTTTCCTAGCTTGCCTGAGGGCTCCATTACTTACTGAGGTAAACGTCTTAGTTAAAGGCCTAGCAGTGAGGGTAACAAGTCAGCAAGCAGAGCAAATGCCAAGAAGATAGTGGCCAACAGCATGAGCTATGACGCCTGAGATCAAGACACAAGAAAGAAGAACCCTACATCGTGAAAGGAGATAGCCAAAGCCAAGGTGGTAATTAGGAGGGTAAGCCTCTGCACACATGTGTTTGAGATTAGACATAGGCTCTAGGAGCTGAGAATCAAAGACAAAAACTTGGCCTATTTAAGGCTAGAAATGAACTCCTGTATAAAACAAGGATTATAAATCTTTGCCCACCAGTCTAGGGCAGGAAGATTGGATAGGGCAGAAGACAGCTTGTTGTTTGTCCAGGAGAATAATGAGCAAATGAAAACTATGACCCATCAACCATACTATCCTATGTCCCATGTAGATGCTAGGCCTGGATCAGTACTCTAAATCAAAATACTAGCATCAGAAGTCAGTACAGGATCAATAATACTCCTTGGATCCCTGATAGAAGTGAGTCAGAAATCACTCTCATGTTACTGAGCAGACTCCTATTACTGTATTTCAAACTCAATCCCGGCAGCAAACTTCGGAAGTCCAGGGCATAGGCCGAGTTATCCCAGCTGAGGGTGGAACGTTGGGAGAGTTCCCTATGAACTCCCATCAGTCATCAGTAGAGGCAATATGCTAGGTGACACTAACGCTTTTTTTTTGGGGGGGGGTCTGCCCCATGTACAGATGAAGCAAGATGTGGCACCTCACAGAAGCCCTCAGATGGGGAGCTGGGGGAGTTCTCTGTAGAAACTGACAGGCCACAGTGCACAGGAGTAGGGAATGCTGAGCAGGAACAAGCAGGGCACCAGGTCTGTCTCTTACACTATCAAATATTTTGCTTTCCAAACCAGCTAGGTCATTCCCCATCACTTCATATTTTCCCCCACAATTGGTATGCTCCCCACCTTTCATTAAAGATGATATGCTAGTGAGTGGTATTTTTGTGCCTTTGCTTTGTAGTTCTTGATGACTAATAAAGAATAGGAACTTCTCAGATGAAGCTTAGCCATTGAATAGTTACTATTATGAAGGGGAAATTAAGTCACTGTTTGTCTTGTTGAATTGAAAGAATTCTTTGTTTTCTGGATATGATGTTTCTCAGCCATGCTAATCCCAAATATCTTCACCTTAGTGGCTTTTTCTTTTAGAATCTTAATGGTATGTTTTTATAAAAAGATATTATTTAATTTAATTTCTGTAATTGGTCATTTTCTTTATGATTGGGAGTTTTTTGTTTTTGTTTTTTGTTTTTTTTTCGAGACAGGGTTTCTCTGTGTAGCTTTGCGCCTTTTCCTGGAGCTCGCTCTGTAGACCAGGCTGGCCTCAAACTCACAAAGATCCACCTGCCTCTGCCTCCCGAGTGCTGGGATTAAAGGCGTGCGCCACCACCGCCCGGCTGAGAGATTTTTGTTTGAAGAGCATTTGCTTATTCAAAAAATGAAATAGGGTTTGAGAATTTAGCTCAATTGCAGTGTGCTTGAATTATTCTTAAACTTCACTTTCCCCTGAAAGCATGAGACCTGTCTTCGATACTTTAGCGACTTTAAAATTGATTTAAAAAATTTTATCCAGCTTTTCTACTGATTCTTGTTAGAGGAATCGACCTGCTTCTAGCTGGCTCCTTATGTCTCGGTGGTATTTTGCACAGCATATTTTGCTAACAGATATTTTAGCTAGCACTGGCACACGGTTTCAATATGATAGATAAGTCCCTAATGTTAACATTGGACATTCTGATCCTGATGTGTCTTCTGAATCATGAAAGATTAAATGAAATGTGGAGTAATTTTAGTATTTCAGACATTCAGTAAGTTTTAACTCATTCCATAGGTAATCTGTGAATAGTATCTATGAGAATTAGCTTTCAATGTTCCTATCATTCCTTTTGGCTTCTTTCTCATCTGCCTCCTGTGGACATCCATAGAAGGACTTCTGCTGTATGACCATGTGAGTAGGTCGCAGAGAAGAAATATCTTGTTTCCTTATGCACACCACAGTGTCTGTGAGGGAGGGACACTCCCATCTGGCTCAGCAGACACTCATGGCAGGCTATCCAATTTTTACCTAAAAATATCTTTGCTAACAAGATGCTGGGAGTCTAAAGCATGAATCGCCTAATCTTGAGTTATTTGCTTTTGAGTTCTTATACAAAACTCATTTGAGCCCAAGATTTAGATGGAATTGTGTAGGGATATACTAATTGTTCATTTCTAGCTACATACTATAATACTTTAGGAACTTAAACACACACACACCTGACACCCCCCCAGATCAACTGACTTAGATCAGAAGAACCAGCAGTGAGACTCATGGTCAGCCAGGTATTTTAAAATACTTTTAGGTCAATGGAAAACTACATGTTGAAATTATATTAGTTTTACTCCTGTAGAAATATCTTTACACAGATATCATTTGAAGTTTTGCCATCTTTTATTGAACATGAATTTATGAATATAAATATGAACAGGAGTTTATGTCATCTATAACATCACTTAAGGCAATATTATTTATAATGTGGTTCAGTATCCCTGACTCAAAGGACAATTTGCTGTTCTGTGAGCTCCTCACATGGCTTCACCTACTGCTGTTATATGAGTGGCACTGTAATGCCTGCCTTGCCCAGGTCTCTCTCCTAAGCCAATGGCTCAGCTCTGCCTGGTTATGCCACAGGTAGTTCAAGTCTAACACACAAAATTGATGATCACCATTAATATCTGTTAATTATGGTACCAGGAAAATTGATGCTCCTTCTTTGAGTTCTTAGTTTCATTAACAAAAATAAAATAAAATAAAATAAAATAAAATAAAATATAAAAATAAAAATGGACTCTGAAGGAATGTTGAGATCCATTTTATTAGACTTTGAAAAAAACAGCAGAGAAGGCAATCTGTAAATCTTGGTATCTACTAGGAGAAGGGAGACAGAGATGAGGAAGAGAGCCATGCCTTCCAAGGTAGGGTCTAAGAAAGTATCCACATCCACAATAGAGGTCAGCAAGCAGCTGTGTAGCTGGAGGGGTGGTGTGGGGTGGGGGTATCATGAAAGAAAGATTGAGAAAGCCTAGAGTGTAACCTATTTCCACCACGAAAAGCCAGGGGCCAATTCCAGAGCTGCTCACTGGAAGAGATTGGTTCTGGACTGGAGTTTTAGTCACACCCTCACCTGAAGCAGGTGCTCACTTAGAAGAAGAGAGAGGTGGTATAAAGCTGGAGCTCCCTTCTAGAACTTCTAGCCAGGACAGAAACAGGCATTTCCAGCTTCTGGCTAAAAACAGGAATTTGAACCATTTGCTTTTAGGGTCCCTGCGCCTAAAACTGGATTAGCATTCCTATCTTATGTTCTCATGGGTGACCCCCACCCCCACCCCTCTCATTGATTCACTCAGTAAATGGCATCTACTGTAACAACAGACAGAAGCTTAGGGCAGTACTTTCCAAGTCTCACTCATCCAATCAGAACTCCGAGTCTCTCACATTCCACCCATTCTGTGTCTGTTTCTGTCTCCTGAGTTCTGGGTCATCATTTCTCACTTGGCTTTCTACAAAAAACTTACAACTATATTTCTTGTTTCTATTCTTCTTTAGTCTATCTCCATAATATTTATGAAATCAAATTTCATAAACAAAACACTGCTTGTTGCTAACATGACATTCCAATGGCTCCTCTAGTGACTTTTAGAGTAAGACGAAGCTATTTGGATTATATTTAAAATGTATTTAATCAACAAATTGCCTATCTCCTTATCCTCAACTCACACCTTGCTTCTTCCATGTCCCAGAATGGACCATATTTTCAAATACATGTTGCCTTTCCTAGGTTTTTCTGCTTACAATGTTTCCACTCTTTGCCTAAAAGAATCCAAAATATTGTCTTCTACTTCAGAAGTCATTTCTTCCTTAAAGCCTCTGGCTCCCTAGGGTAGCATATTATGTGCCTTCATGTCCCCAAAGCACCAGGGTTTGTCTATCACATTATATCCATGATGTCCATTTACACATCTGTCTTTGATTACATCTATATGTTATTTTTAAATTTTTGTGTTCCAGGAAAATAATAAGTATAGTGCAGGCTAACACATCTACAAATTTGCAGGTAAATGGATGGAGTTGGAAAAAAAAATCATTGTTTGTGAGGTCATATAAACACAGAAATACACACAAGTGAGTTGTTTTCTCTAATTTGTGAGTGCTATGGATGTTAGCTTTGTGCCTTCAAGTATGTGTGTTTCATTTGGAATACTCATAAATGTCAGGAAATCAGTAAAAAGCCCTAGGAGTTGCTTCCAAGGGAAGGATATAGAACACAATGAAAGGTTAAAAGGTAATTAAGCAACGGGAAGGGTTAAATTGGGGTAAAGGATGGACATATAGGGTAAAGGAAGTGTCTTTGTTACTTTTCTACTGCTATGACAAAGAGCTATGGCCAAGGCAACTTACATAAGAAAGCATTTAATGGCAGCTTACAATTTCAGAGGGTGAGTTCATGACCATCATGGTGGGGAGCGTGGCAGCAGACAGGTAGGCATGGTGCTAGAGAATTAGCTGAGAACTCACATGTCAAAAGCACAAGACAGACAGACAGACAGACAGATGGACAGATAAATAGATGATAATTGTGAATGTCATGTGCTTTTGACACCTCCTCCAACAAGGCCACACCTCCTAATCCTTCCCAAATAGTTCCACCAATGAAATTGGGTGGCCCAGACTTTGGCACATGTTTAGAATTATAATGTCTTCTTGGTTAATTGTTCCTTTGATCTGAATGAAGCATTTTTCTTTATCTTTTTTTTTTTTAATACTTTTAGTTTGAAGTCTATTTATCAGATATGATAGTGATGCCTACTTGTTTTCTGGTCTCATTTGTTTGGTACATTTTTCCCACCCTTTCAACTTTAAGGTGCTATCCTTTGAAGGTAAATTGAGTTCCTCATAGACCACAACAAGGTGGATTTTGTTTCTTAATTTACCCAGTTACTTTATATGTTTTGACTGGGGAGTTGAGGCCACTAATATTTAAAGTTATTTTTGAAAGATATGTGTTGATTTCTCTCATTTTTTTGTTTTTTGTTTGTTTGTTGTTTGTTTTTCTGTGTGTGTTCTTAGTCCTATTTTGTGTTTCTGTAATATAGCTTCACTTCTTTTCATCCTGTGGCCTCTTAACTGTGCTTATTCTCTTCAGTCTGAAGCATTATTTCTAGTATCCTCTGTAGGATTGTCTTGGTGGACATGAATTCTTTTTTTAGCTTATTTTTATCATGGAAAGCTCCCCCCGCCTCGCCCCTTACAAGTATGGTAGATAGTTTTCTGGGTTCAGTAGTCTGGTTTGGCATCTGTCTTTGTTTTGAGCCACCAATCATCTCCCAATCATGACATGAAGACTTATTAGTATTTATGAATGCTTGGCCTTATCTTATTCTTCTCCCACCAGCTCTTATAACCTAATTTAGCCTGTTTCTTTTCATCTACATTTTGCCTCAGGCCTTTTTACCTTTGTTTCATTCTGTATCTTCTACTCCACTTCTGGCTGGCTGGAGGCTGCCTGTCTGAGCCCAGGCATTTCCCTCTCTTTCTCCCTCATTTTCTCTTCTCCCATCATCTCTTCCTCTTGAACTTAGATTTCTCCTCCTACTTATTCTCTCTGTCCACCAACTCCACCTATTTCTCTCTCTGACTGGCTATTGGCTGTCCAGCTTTTTTATTAGACTAATCAGGTGTCTTAGGCAGGCAAGGTGAAACAGCAACACATCTTTACATAATTAAAAAATGCAGCATAAACAAATTAACACATCTTTGCCTAGTTAAAGTAATATTCCACAATAGAAACAAATGTAACGCATCTTTACATAGTTAAAGTACTATTCTACAACACTGTGGTGTTGGTCCTTTTTATTTGGTGTTCTGTGTTCTTGTATCTGTATAGGTGTGTTTTTTCTTTGGGGAAGTTTTCTTCTATACTCCTGTTGAAGATGTGGTCTATGCCATTGAACAAAGATTCTTCTTCTGTGCCTAAAATTTGTAGGTTTGGTCTTTTCAGGGTGTTCCAAAGTTTCTTTACATGCTTTTTACATGTTTTTAAATTAAATTTATTTATTTATTTTGAGACAGGGTTTCTCTGTGTAGCCCTGGCTATGTTGGAACTCTCTCAGTAGACCAGGCTGGCCTCAAACTCAGAAGCATTTTTTATTCCAGTTCCTCTACTTTGTCTTTGAGTCCCGATATTCTGTTTTCTATTTGATGGGTTCTATTGGTCAGGCTTTCCACTGATTTTTCTTGAGGGGTTATTGAATTTTTTCTTCCATTTTAAGCTTAAATTTTCTATTTCAGTCTCTCTTTTAAATTCAGTTTTAAAATTTTGAATTGTTTTCATCATTTAATTTATGTATACATTTCTGTTTCATTGAATTTCTCAAAGGAATTTATTCCATCTGCTTTAAGTTCATAAGGTGTTTATGTCTTCTTTAACCTCTTGAGTCCTTTGATCATATCCATGATTGTACTTTTCAATTCTTTGTCCTGGGTTCAACTAGGTAATCATATTTTGAGAACATTTCTATGTGACTAGTGGGACTTTTTGTTTTGTTCTGTTTTTGAGGCAGGGGGTATTATCGTGACCTTCCATATTGTTTATTTTTGTGATGTGACCTGAGCATGTGGATTCCTTTTGTTGGTTGTGTGTCTGATATAAGATTCTAGCCTACCTTTGGCAGGGTGGGTGCAGGGCCTACCAGAAGCTGAGTGACTAGAGACAGATCTGGGTTGTGGAGACAGTGAAAACTGAACATTTACCTTTGTAATGAACTGAATTGTGTCTGTAGTCACAACACAATCTGTGTATGTGTTGGGGGTGGTTCTTGATAACCCTTCACCTTATTTTTTGAGACAGCATCTCTCACTAAACCTAGAGCTCATCAATTCTGCAAAATGGCTGGCCCTAAGCATCCCTGTGTATTGCATTGGCACACCCAGGATTTATGTGGGTGCTAGTCATCCAAACTCAGATCCCGGGAGCTTCCATGGCAAGCACTTTACTGACTGAGCCACCTCCCTAGTCTCACATCACAAATTCTTGTATATACTACAAACAGTGTTCCCAGAAAACCACAAAATTGCAAGGATCAGCACAAGAGTCTTAGAAGAGCAGGACAGTGTCCACCCAGTTGGAGCAAAGGAAGTCTCAAGAGATGAGGGCTGGAGGCAGGCTCTAAGGATGGTTGAAATTTTGTGCTTGCAAAGAAAGAAACTGAGTCAGAATCCCTTGTAGGCTTGTTTAACCTTCTGGTTCATAGTTGTAACCTCTTGTTTGGATGGGTCTATAAATTACCATCTAATTATTTCAATATTTTCTCATCAAGGGAAATGTTTTCATGGAAAGGGGAAAAAGTCAAAGGTAAAACTTATTAACTTCTTATGTCTCTAATAATTTAAGTGTTATTAAATCTGTAGACTAGACTTCATTTTTCCTTGACCTCAAACACAGTGATTATCGAGCCTCCCATTGTACCCTTCAAGCAGATCACCAAGTGTTGATGTGAGGCTCATTTAAAAAAATAATGAATGATCACCAGAGAATGTGTTAAGCTTGTTTTTGCCATGACATGAACACACTGCAGTACATTTTAACATATTAACCACAAGGCAAGATTTGATTATTTAGCATTTTCTGGAAACAACTGAATCATTTATGACCACATTTTTACAAGTCTCTCTTCTTATTCTTTTGAGACCTCTGTCAAAGTTTACAAAGAATTCAGAATTACATGCTCAAGTGTTTATTAAATGATGCATAATTTTGGTTAGGGTGTCATTTCTACTTACTCTTAAAGGTATGTTTAATTTGCTGAGGAAATATGCTTATTTTCCATTTTCTTGTCTGTATTACACAAAGGTTGTCACGGGTAATTCACGGCACCCCAGCGAGTTTCCCTACACTGATTGCTGGCAGGATGTAGTCCTTTCTCATCCACAGTGGAACCTGCCTGTGGAAGAACTGTAAAATCATGATGTAATGACATCCTCTAAAGCAGATTGGTACCTCAGATGCCCATTTTGTCTAAGGAAGCAGACATCCTTCCTCCGCACCAATGCCTATCGCTATGGCAGCTGAAGCCTGTAGGTTCTGCCTTCTCCCTTGCATTTGCCTCCTGGGAATCTCCAGTTTTAACCCCTTATACTATGTAGGGGACCTGCAGAAAGAACTGAGTCAGCAGCCTCCTATCTGCAAGGGTCTCCAAGTGCTTTACAAATTCCATTGAGGGAAGCCTGGGGACCTTTCTTCATTGATCAGGAATACAGATACAATGGGGACAGAGGATCTTCCTTAATCAGCCCTTGTCCACCACTTAAATATCTCATGCCTTCTTTCACAGAAAGCCCCAGGCGCTAGTTGACTTGATGTAGCCTCTGATCCAGATCCACACACTCATGTGAGTGGACTATTGCCAGATCCTTAATGCTGTTTGACACTGAGGAGAGATACTTTACTCAGGCAACTTACAATGGATAGGAGAACACGTCCCAGCTGAAGTAGATGTCCTAGCCAACGCTCAGAATCAGCTCCCCAATGAGGTCTCCTGGAATCCTAATGATGAAGGGGGTTCTAGAGACTCGGCGTTACCAGGAGGCTCTTTTAGATGATGTTAAAGGAGGAGGCAAGAAGGTCATGAATATGATAAAGGTCTCAGAGGTATTTCAGGGACCAGGAGAGATTATAGATCAGTAGACTGAGGCATTTTGTTATCACACTACCTTCTACCCAGACCATCTGAGACTCAGTGGGTGGTTAATGTGGCCTTGGCTGGCCAGGCCCAGGGGATTTCAGGTGCATGTGGCAAAGTTGAGAGAGCTTCACTGATATGAATGCCTGGGGGGATCAGAGAAGGCCAGTCCAGGGCTTATCACCAAACCACATGGACCCTGTACCTGGTTGAGCCCAGTCCTTCTTTCTTTCCTTATAACTTCATTTCTTTTACTGAAAATAGTTCTTTGTATCTACTTTGCTCCTCAGAGCCAGCTTTTTTTTTTTTTTTTTTTTTTTTTTGCCTTTTAATGGGAAAATCCAGACAGTGGGGACTTGAACTTGTCCACCCTGGAGGTTTGGCAACTCTGATCAGTTTTTGGCACCATATTAATCTCAGATTTAAAACTTGCCCAGCAGACAAGGCTAACTTCACACTGCTCCAATAAAAGGATGACTTATTGCTGGTCAGAACGACAGAAGAGGGTTGGATTGAGGGAACATGGTTGCTTAAAGAAGGCTCAACTCTGCTAGAAAAAAGACAAGCAACTTGTGTTCTCTCTGTCCCAGGGGCAGCACCAGCTTGGTCCCAAGAGGAAAGAGCCTGTTTGCTCTATTCCAATCTAACAACTCCATTGTGGGTTCAGAAATTCCTCAGGGCAGCTGGCTGCTTTTGACTCTGGGTGACTCAGCAGTAATGACTCTAGTGGAACACAAGGGTCAGGACAGGCTCACCAAACGCCAGGATGGTCAGACATCTGGGAATTCTATGAGCTGAACTTAGAGCATTGGCCCAAGCCTTCCATCTGGCAGCAAGGGTAAGTGAATGCCTTCACTTCACTTGACATACACGGGGCCTCTATAAAAAAAAGAATCTGGACTGGAGAGGTGGCTCAGAGGTTAAGAGCACTAGCTGCTCTTCTTAGAGGTCCTGAGTTCAATTCCCAGCAACCACATGGTGACTCACAACCATCTGTAATGAAATTTGGTGCCTTCTTCAAGCATGCAGGCATACGTATACATAATAAATAAATCTTTAAAAAAAAGAAAAGAATCTGATTAATTCTGGATCAAAAGATATAGAACATATCAAGGAACACTGGAGTTTTTATAGGCAAAGAAAATTGGAACTCTTAGAGGCTGTGTGGGACCCTAAAAGAGTAGTCATTATGTACTGCCAGGGACACCAGAAGGGAGATGCTACAACTGCCTGGGAAACTGGAAAGCAGACCAGAGGGAAAGCTGGCAGCCTCCAGAGGGACAGTAGAGTCAGCAGCTCTAACTGCCACACTGTTCTCCAGACTGTCAGCTAAATGAGACCCCAACAGCATAGGACTGCTTCATTTGAGATTGAGTGGAAACTGTGTCCCCAGTGCTAGTGGAAGTTTGAGGACAGGAGAATAGCAACCCCTAAGGCCGCCACCCCTGCTCCAATCAGGCAGTTCCATCAGGGAACCCATATCAGTCTCAAGAACACTCTGGGTCAACACTTTTACATTCTTTGTTTGTTTGTTTGTTTTTGTTTTCCTGGAACTCACTCTGTAGCCCAGGCTAGCTTTGAACTCACAGAGATCCACCTGGCTCTGCCTCTCGAGTGCTGGGATTAAAGGCATGCGCCACCACTGTGCAGCTACACTTTCACATTCTTCTGCCTCTAGCATAGCCCAGTCGGTGCCTGAACAACGTGAAACCTGGGTCCAGAACACCACCTGGTGACAGGGAACAACCCACACAGAAAAGGCATATGAGGCAACCCAACTTCTCTTAAAGAAGGTCATCCCCCAATTTGGAATTCCTGTCACTGTGGAATCAGACAGTGGGCCAGTGTTCGTGTACTGATCCCTCCAAAACTGACCAGTCTACACAGAGCAGAAGCTTAAGGAGTCACCAAGTCAACCACCTGATGAACACTTTGTCCCACTGTCATACTCTGCTACCCTTTGCCTTTATCTCTTGCTCTGATCCTCACTTTACCTCTCATACTAGTTTGGCAGAAGTGGGCCCAGCCAAATGCCCTTATGATAAAAGCTTCTGTGATGGCTAGTTTTATGTTAACTTGATACAAGCTAGAGTCATTTGGGAAGAGAAAATCTCAGGTGAGAAAATGTCCTCAGCAGATTGGCCTGTGGGTGAGAAGGCCAGGCAAATATCATGACAGGCTCCAAATTACTCAATTAAGAATTAGGCCTTAGTTCCTGCTTCTTGAAACTGACCAGGTTGCTTCTGATGAAGCCACAAACAAAGGACAATCAATCTTTAACCCCCGACAGCAGCTCAAGGTATACTAGGCCTGAGCCAGCCCCCCACAGCAGCTCAAGATAATGAACAACTAGGGGCAAAGCCTGGGACTTGTCCAGGCCTGCCCCCAAATGGAAAAACTATAGCCTTAGCCAACCCTTGCCAACACTAGCCAATTAGGAATGTAGTAACATAACGGTCACTCACTTAAGCTAATCCTAGATAAAATGACCTAACTGTCCTAGGAACTTTCCTTAGCTGTCCTTAGAAGGAGACTGTGTGTTCCTCTTGGAATCATCACCATTTTGTACAGGTGAGTGACCCCACATGCATGCTGGTATAATAAATGCTCTTGTTGATTGCATATGGGTTTGGTCTTTTGTGGGATTTCTCCAGGATCCTAACAGTAGGCAAGCTTCTGGTGCATTTTATTGACTAGTGATTGATGTATGCAGGCCCAGCTCACCTGAAGTGGTGCAAACCCTAGGTAGGTGGTCCTGAAGTGTTCTAATAAGGTAGGCTGAGCATACCATGAGAATCAAGTCAGTAAGCAGCACTCCTCCACGGCCTCTACATCAGCTCTTGCCTCCAAATTTCTGCCTTGCTTGAGTTCCTGCCCTGACTTCCCTCAGTGATAGATACACTCTTGGAAGTATGAGATGAAATAAACCCTTTTCCTCCCCAGTTGTTTTTGGTGACAGTGTTTTATCACAGCAACAGAATTCCTAACTTGAAACACCTTTTTTCATCTTTGGGATAGGTTGTGTTTACTGTGACTACCATTGTGTGATTTTCACAATCCTCCTCCTGTGATCATTGCATCTACACTCTACAGCATGGCCCAGGCTTAGCCCAAACTTTACCTTGTCATACAATTTCTCTTGTCAAGGGGGAATCTTAGGGACTTGTATACATAACAGGACCAATTATTCTATCTGCTAATAGGAAAACCAACACACTCCTTTGACCCACAGTACTTCCCTTGTGTAGAATGGTTTATGGTCTGCTGAGATGGGGGACATTTATTAAATGAACCCAGGTCCCCACCTGTCAGTGTCTCTCTCTATATATCAATAACTCTTGGCTGATCATTAATTGTGGAAGTCTTGTCGTGAGGATGGAGTACAGGTTTAATGATAAATATAAGTCCGAAAATGCCTCACTGGTCCACGTGTCGCAATGATCACTGGGCTTACTGTCCTACATGAGCTGTGTTTCATGGGCCACCTGGAAGGCTAAAGATAAGATAACACTCTACAAAAGGGTGTTGCCACTTCCAGCAATAAATTGGAAGACTGTAGCCCCCTTAATTTCATAATCATTAAACCAGAAGACTTGAAATAAGAGAATGTCCACAAAATAGACACACACACACACACACACACACACACACACACACACACACACGACACTGACCTAGAAACCATTCTATAACTTCATGAGGATCACAGTCCCACTCCAAGCTTCATCTCATGAGATTATTCATTCCTTTTATGAAGAAATAAAGAGCCTTCTTTGCATCATCCACCACAGGAAACCTGTTCTTGGCCTTGGCAGAGATATCCTGAATGCTAAAAGCCTTCTCCTGCTTTGTATGTGAAGAAATTAACATGAGGGACCAATGGCCCTGGGAGGCTAGAGAGCTAGAACCCCTTGAGCCCCATGATGGAAGGGGTTTGGCTCCTCAAAAACCTCAGGAAAACAAATCAATATTTCTGTGAGGAGTCTGACCGGCCTAGGCCAAAGATTTTTCTAGTATACCTGCCCGAAAGACCCAATGGCAAGGATCCTCAAACCATTCAGCCAGCACTACAGCCCTTGTCTAACTTTTCTCATCTTTAACAGGTGTGGAATATCGTTAATACTAACATTAATGGCAAACCCACGTGGACTACACTGCATGTTTTGGAGAAGAGCTTATGCTCTACTTTCCCCAAAATGGGTCATGAGCCTATATATTGGGACCTACCCGGTATTCCTTCTTACTGTTCCATCTTGCCAGAGGGGGACCCTTGGGACTACAGGAATGTGACAACTTGGAAACCTAAAGGAATCAATTGGCCTTACAAATTAGTGACTGGAAAGACAATGAATGACTCCTGAATGTATAATCCATTGTATGGTCCACCTGGGCAGAGGAGTGGTCCTGGGGTTACCATACTCCTGTGTATGTGTTAAACTGTATTATTTGGTTATAATCATAACCAGTAAAACCACCAAGGAAGGCTCTTAACATATTAGTCAAGCAACAAATCAAGATACTTAACATTATAAACTCTGCTTAGTTTTATACTATCTGCTTGTCTTTGAAGTGGGGGGGGTCTGTGGAAAGTTGAGTCTTAGCAACTGTCATTTACAAATAGTTGATGAAGAAAAGGTCACAGAATAAAAACAAGCAAACAAAACCACAGACAAAATGAAAAGGTTGCCATATCCTGGTCCAGACTTGGAATGGTTGAAACCCAGATAATTTATGGTGTTATGCATTTGATTCTAGGAGCCTGCTTGATTTTACCTTGCATAGATAAACTACGCAAGGTAAGTTTGTCTCCAACCTCATGACCCATTTTGGGATAGCAGAGCATAAGCTCTTCTCCAAAATATCCAGCGTAGTCCACGTGGGTTTGCCATTAATGTTAGTATTAACAATGTTCCACACCTGTTAAAGATGAGAAAAGTTAGACAAGGGCTGTAGTGCTGGCTGAGGTTTTGGCTGGTCAAAAAAGGAATGGCCACCCATGTTATGATGTTATGGAAATATAAATCAAGCTAAGATGACACTCTTTAACACCCATGATGGATTTGTATATTAAAGGGGGGGTGTTGTAGAAAACCCCCAAGTGCTTAGAGGAAGCAAAACAGGAAGGAGTCATGTGGACCGGTGAGTGGTGAGTGTCCTTGTGTGTGCACACAAACCCACCACATTGGCGTTGTTTGTTCTCTGGGGGTTTCATAGAATTCTGAGATATATTCTGAGATACTGGACTTTGAAAAGTTGGGTGAATTTTAATAACTGCTTTTATCTAACTGATTTGATGGGTACATTTAAATTATTTACTTCACCTTGATTTAATTTGAGTAAGTCATATACAACTAGAAATTCATCCATTTCTTTTAGATTTCCCAATTTAGTGGAACATGGATTTTTAAAGTATGACTTCATGATGATCTGAATTTTTTCAGTATCTCTTGCAATGTTTCCCTTTTCATCTCTGATTTTATTAATTTGGGTCCTCTCTTTTAGTTAATCTGGCTAAAGATTTGTCAATCTTATTCGAAAAAACATCTCTCCATTTCATTGATTCTTTGTAGTTTTTTAAATTTCTATTTCAGTATTTTAAGACTTGATTTTAATTATGTCTTACAATCCACACTTTTTGTGTGTTATTTGTTCTTATTTTTCCAAGGCCTTCTCAGGCACACTGTTGATATAAATATGTAATTTCTCCAGCTTTTTGCTGTGCACATTTAGTGTTATAAACTTTCCTGTTAGGAATGTCTCGTTGTGTCACATAGATTTTGGAGTATTATATTTTAATTTTCATTAAATTCTAGTAATTTTAAATTTTCATTTTTTGTCTCTCTCCTGATGGAGTTTTCCATTCAGTGGTATGTTTAGTTTGTGTATGTTCTCCTGTTTCTATTACGTTGTTGATGTACAGTTTTATTCCTTTGTGATAAAAAAAATGCAGGATATTATTTCAGTTTTCAAGAATTTGTTGAGATTTGCTTTGTGTCCTACTATGTGGTTGATTTTGGAGAACAATTCATGGGCTGCTCAGAGGAAAGTGAACTATTTAGTGTTTGGATGGAATGTTCTGTAGATATCTGCTAAACCCATTTGATTTATTATGTCATTTAATTCCAGAATTTATTTAGTTTTGTCTAGATGACCTCTCTGTTGATGAGAGTTGGTTATTGAAGTCATCTGCTATGGCTGTATGAAGGGCAGGATGTGATTTTTTTAACTTCAGTAGCTGTACCTACTTGTTTCCTAGTTCAAATTGCTTGAAACATCTTTTTCCAGCCTTTTATCCTGGTGGTGTCTGTTATTGATGGTTACGTGGATCCTGTTTTCTAATCTGATAGTCTGTGACTTTTTCTTGGAAAATTGGGACCATTAGTATTGAGAGTTATTATTTAACAGTGTGAGTTAATTACGATTATTTCATTGTGATGCTATTTTCTTAGGCCCCTTTTGGTTATCTGTTCCAGAATTATTCTTTGTGCCTTCTTGGGTGTGATTAACTTTCACTTTAGACCAAAATACTCTTTCCAGTATCCTCTGTACAACTGGCTTAGTGGACATAAATTTCTTAAATCTGTTTTTATCGTGGAAAGTTTTTATTTCTCTTCTAATTACAACTGATAGTTTTCCTAGGTATAGTGGTCTGGGCTGGCATTTTGTTTAGAACTTGTATAACATCAATCCAGGCTCTTTTGGTTTTTAAAGTCCCTATGGAAAATTTAGGTGTTATTCTGATGGGTCTGCTTTTATATGATTTAGTATTTTTCTCTTGCTGTGTTCAATATCCTTTCTTTGTTTTTCACATTTAATATTTTGATTATTACATGATTTAGGGAGTTTCTTTCTGGCCCTATTTAGTATTTTCTATGCCCCTTGCATCTTGATAGGCATCTCTTTCCTTAGATTTGAGAAATCTTCTATGATTTTATGAAAAATACTTTCTGTAGCTTTGATCAAGGTTTCTTCTCCTTCTTCTGATACCTAGTACTCATAGTTTTGGTCTTTTTATGGTGTTCCAGAATTGACTGAAAGCTCCATTTCTTCTTCCTTGTCTTCAAGATTTGTGATTTTCTCTCCCACTTGAACTTATTCATGAGATTTGACTCTAAGCTTTTTTTAAAATTTCTGAGTTTTTCATTTTAAGTTCTATTTCAATTTTGTATTTTCTTTAGAAATTCTATCTATTAAATTATATCTTAAATTATTTCATTCAACTTTTTGTGTTTGAGAGTCTTAATTCAGGCATTTATTCATAACCTCTGTGAAGTCCTTGAATATATTTATAATTTCTATTTTGAAATCATTGTCTTGTGTATCAGCTAAGTTACTTTTCTTGGGGAACATTAGAATTGGGGCACAATTTATGGAGGAGACATATTGTTAATTGGCAATTCGTGTTGTTTGTGTTTTTCTGATGGAACAGAGGCCTGTGGAATTGGGTCACTTGTTTCTCAGTATGGATGTCTGTCTCACCTTTGTTGAGTGGTTATTTGGATTTTTGTTTGCTGTTATCTCAGCTTGTCATGTAGTGGACCAGTTGAGTGGTGTTTGGTGTCAATGTTGCAGTCACTTTGTGTTGTTTTGCAAATGGAGGTGTCAGAAGTGGTCTTAGCTCAGTTAGGGTTATGTGTAATTTCTGAGCATAGGATCAAAACCTTTACAGAGTTGAAACATTCTTGCTGCTGATCTTTAGAAGCCTATGGAGGAGTGGTCCTAATGTGATTTTAATTTTAGGAAATATTTAGGCTTTTCATATGTTTTGATTATATTTTCTCTCCCCTAACTCCTCTGCACATACAAATTTTAAACATTTTTCTAATTCAGATGGCAGTGTGGCAGTCTAAATAGAAAATGTCCTCCATAGACTCAGGTATTTAAACACTTCATCCTCAGTTCACAGCACTTTAGGAGGTAAGGTGTTGATGAGTAAGTATGGGATATGAGGGTTTAAAGGCTTGTTCTACTTCTGTTCACTGAATCTGTTTCCTATGTGTGAAGGAAATGTGATTTGTAGGCTTCCTGCTCCTCCCACAATACCATGCCTTTGTCATTACCATGGACTCTGTCTTCTGGAACTATTTGACAAAATGAGGTCTTTGCTCTTTTTGTTGCTTTAAGAAATGGCATTTTATCATAGTAACAGAAAAGTATACACAGAGGGAACTTAATAACAACAAAAATAGGGCATGCACTATTTTTGAGAAAAACTCTTTTAAGGCTTTTATATCTGTGATGATTTTAGAAATAGTTTCCTTAAGGGTGGGATGGGGCAGGTTGGGAGAGATGGGAGAAGGGGAGGGAGGGCGAAAGTGCTTGGTATGTAAAATTAAAAAAATTAAATAAATAAATAAATAAATAAATAAATAAAAAGAAAGAAATAGCTTCCTTAAACTTTGATTTGTGTGGAAAGGAATGAGATAAAAGAAGAGGCAATTTCTTGGTCTTCTCTGTGGCAGATGAAGATGCTTGCTGGTTCTCTAATGAGAAACTTAGCACCTGCCTGGGAAAGAAGTTCTCCTTCCAGAGACATGGAGGAGAAGGTGGAGGTGTAGACTGTAACACACAGCAGAGGAAGGAGAGGTAAGTCACAAGTGAACGTTCTAGGAAACCATTCTCACATTTCCATCAGAAACAGAAGTTGATACAACCACCTTCCCAGGCAAGGGGCCTGATGGGAGATCACCTCCAGGTCTAGAAAGAGCATACTAAGTACAAAAGCACCATTTAGAGATAAGAACTCAAAACAGAATTCTGGGTGGAATAGAAGCTGGAAGTCGTTCCTGTTCTTGGTGGTAGCTGGAGAATGGCAACCTGGCAAAGCAAGTGTCATTCTTGGCTTTGAGTCCTTTGTTTCATGATTGTTGCTTTAACATTGTCTCAACTTACAAAGTTACTAAGAAACATGTATTTTCATTTTCCACTTTTCTGAGAAGTATCTATTTTCTTATTTTAAAAATTTATTAAGTGACAATTTTATACATACATGCAATATATCTTGATCATATCCAACTGATGCATTCCACTCTCCCAGATCTACCCCTAACCCTCCCCTTTCCAGTTTCAGGTCTTTGTCATCATTGTCTTTGTTGTCATCTTTTTCTTCTCCTCCTCCTGCTCCTCAATCCTCTTTCTTCTTCCTTTTCTCATTTGTTGCTGGGTCCTAACAGCTCCCTTGGGGGAGGGGGTGAGAAGGCACAGCGTCAATCACGCAAACACCAGGAGTCAGGTGAAAGACAAACAGCAGACTCTTATTCAGTACCGGGGAATACACACCCTCCTCTCAGCACCTTGGCTGTGTCTCCATATGGTGACATCACATGGTCGTCCCTCATTGGCTGAGCACAATCAGGAGCTCTTAGTGATCTGGTGACATTACGTGGTCAGCCCTCATTTGCTAGGCACAATCAGGAACTCTGACAGCGCCTGTTGCTAGGCCCTAAGGCAGACTCCAGGTTGGCTCTTAAGGAAGTACTTTATGTGCATGTCTTGGCAACTGGTTTGAGCCAATTTCCTTGACCCTATGGGCCTATCCTGCTACACTCATTCTCATTTTTATTCTTTTTACAACCCACTTAGTCCAGTTAAAAAAGCCTGCATGCAAAGGAGCAGCCACACTCCTGAAGAAAAATGGAAGCCTCCTCCAGGATGATCCATCAATTGCCAATAGCTCTTCTGCCAGGGGTAGAGACTTCTGAATCCTTGTCTCATCTGTAATGTTGGAATGTTGGATGATGGAATGTTGACAGGCAAAATCTCTTGCAGGTCTCATGCAGGCAATAATGGCTGCTATGAATTCATGAGTGTAATAGCATGGCATGTCCAGAAAGACAGCATTTCCCAGAACTCCTCTGGCTCTTGCCTTCTTTCTTTCTTCTTCTACAATGTTCCCCAAGTCTTGGGATGTGTGTGACATAAATGCTCCATTTAGGAAGGAGCCCTCAAAAGTTATTCATTCTCAGCACTTTAGCCAGTTATGTCTTGGCACTGACTGCTGTCCAATCCAAAAAGAAGCTTCTCTGATCAAAGTTGAGAGAAGCACTAATTTATAGGTGTGTAAATAAATATATAGAAAGCAATTTGGCAAGATGTCCCTTTAGTAAAATATTGTAGTAAGTTCGCCACACTAGAGCCTATGACCTCCTGAGTAATATAGGCTTTAGACTAAGTTTACAGATGCAGGCAAGTACTCCCTCCTCTGGAACAGGCCTCAAACTCAATCAGAAACAGTTGGTTATTACCTAACAGTCAAGGTGCTGTTGTACCAGTTAGCACATCTTGCCAGGCAGGCCAGAACTGTAACATGCAGGGGCCACTGTTGAGTAAGAATGCTAATGATGGTTCTCCTCCATAAGCCTATGCAGCACTTTCAAGTACTATGAAAGCTAGCCATCAGGGAAGAAATTTCTAGATCACTTCCAGGTTGACTTCTCTATGTACTGCAACCAAAGTGTCTTATATCTTCAGTAATAGGCTCTTATCATGTTGTTATGGCAGGTAAATAAGGGCAATGGAAATAGCCGGTGTTATGTAGTGGCTTTAGGAGTCTCCCTGACCAAACACTTGCAGGGGAGTCCATGCCCAGTATTAAAACTTTTACTTAATAACATATCATTTGAAGGAAGCATTTTTCCACTCATGCAGGTTACTTCTATTCACACAACTTTTGAAGGAAATTATGTTTTTAATTAGCCTACAAAATAGTGACCACAATAAAGCTTTTCCATATATCCTTAATTTAGATAAACCTATCCACATCCCTTCCTATCCCCATCCCCATTCCTTAAAAATGTTTAACCTCTAGTATTACCTACTTATACTTTTTTGTTTTTGATTTCTTGAGACAGGGTTTCTCTGTGTAACAGCTCTAGCTGTCCTGGAACTAGCTCTGTAGACCATTTCTACTTTAACATGAAATTATTCCACTATCTCTTCCCCATTAGCCCCATACTCCATGTGGACTTTATAGCTTCCCAACCCCTATAGACATTCTGAATTAAACACACAAACCTAAAATGTCAAAGCTAAGATCCACATATGGGTGGAAACATGTGATGTTTGTCTTTGTGACTCTGGGTCACCTCACTTTGTATTATTCTTTCCAGTTCTATCAAGTTTCCTGCAACTTTCATGACTTTATTTTTCTTTCATACTAAATGAAATTCCAATGTGTATATGTACATTTTCATTATTCATTGATCAGTTGATGGATATGTAAGACAATTCCAAGCTATTGTGAATAGAGCAGCAAGGAACATGGACATGTAAGTCTCTCTGTTGTAGGGTATAGTTGTTTGGGTACATGTACAAGAGTTGTATTACTGGGTCACATGGTAGTTCTAGTTTTAGTTTTTTGCAGAACCTTCACACCGACTAAATGGTGGCTACACTAATTCATATTTCTACCAGCAATAGGTAAGGTGCCCCTTTCCTTACATCTTCATCTGCATCATTTCTGTTCTTTTGTTTTCTTGAAGGTAGCCATTCTGATTGATGTGAGAGTTTTAATTTGAATCTCCATGAAATCCAAAGATATTGAACACTTTTTAAAATACTTAACAGCCATTTATATTTCTTCTTTTGAGAATTCTTTGTGTAGTTGATATTAGATTGGATGGTTTGTTTTCTTGGTACTTGATTTCTTGTGTTCTTTGTATAATCTATACAAAAAGCTCTGTTGTATCTACAGTTGGCCAAAAATTTATCTCATCCTGTAGGCTGCCTCTTTATTTGATCAACAATTCCTTTTGCTCTATAGAAGCTTTTTATTTTCATGAGATCCCATTTTGTCATTTATGGGTCTTACTTCCTGAGTACTTAGAATCTTATTCAGAAAGTTCTTGCCTGTGTTTTTATCTAGACATGTACTCCTTAGTTTTCTCGAATAGTTTCAGAATTTCAAGGCCTAATGTTGAGATCCTTGAATCACTTGGAGTTTATTTGTTGCAGTGTGAGGGATAAGGATTTAGTTTCATTTTTCCTCCTGTAAATATCCAGTTTTTCCTGTGCAATTGTCTTTTGTCCACTGTGTATCTTTGGCATCTTTGTCAAAGTTCCAGTGGCGACAGCTGCATTCTCTACTCTAGCCCATTACTCTGTGTCTCTTTCTGTGCCGGCATCAGCAGACCACTTTTATTCCAGTGGTTCTGTAGGATAACTTGAAGTCAGGTAGGTGATACTTCTAGCACTGCCCTTTTTTACTCAGGATTGTTTTGGCTACAAGGTTGTGTTGGTTGATTTTCTACTGCTGTAATAAACACTGTAGCCAAGGCAACTTATAAAAAAGAGTTTATTTGGGATTGTGGCTCCAGAGGGAGAGGCCCATCATAGCAGGGAATCATGGTAGCAAGTGTCATTCACAGCAGCAGGAACAAGTGAGAACTCACATCCTGAAGAAGGCAGAAAGCAGAGAGAGTGAACTGGGAGTTATACATGAATTTTAAACCTCAAAGCCTGCCCCCAGTGACATACTTTCTCCAACAAGGCCACAATGCATAAACCTACAACACTACCAACCGGGGACTAAACATTCAAACATCTGAGCCTGTGGGGCATATTGTCATCCAAACCACCACAGAAGTCTTTTGGGCTTCCATTTAATATTGTTTATCTTCTATTTCTGTAAAGAACCTCACTGGGATTTTTCTTGGGATTGCATTGAATCTGCAGATTGTGTTTCATAGGAGGCTATGTTCATAATACTGATTCTTTGAGCATGGGAGAAATTTCTTTCTAGTGTCTTCCTCAATTTCTTATTTAGTTTAAAGAAAAAATTTTTTAAGTTCTAATTGTAGAGATCTTCCATATCCTTGTTAGGTTTACTAAAAGGTAATATTTTTAGACTATTGTAAAGAGAATCATTTTCCTAAATTTTAAAATTTGTATCCTGCTACTTTGCTAAAGATACTTATCAGCTATAAAAAGTTGTTATTTATTTATGTATGTATTTGTGTATTTATTTATTTATTTATTTGGTGACGTCTTCTAGGTCTCTTATATGTAAATTCTTATTATCTGCCAACAGACATGCTTTGATTTGTTTTTCTATTATATCCCTTGTATTTTTTCTTATTTTATTGCTTTACCTAAAATGTCAGTAAAAAGGAGTACAGAAAATAAATACCCTTGCCTTTTTCCTGATTTTAGTGAAAATGTTTTGAGCCCTATTTAATATAATGTGGGCTATAGGTTTGTCATATATAGCCTTTATTATGTTGAAAAGTGTTTCATCTTTTTCAAGTTTTTCAGGACTTTTAACATGGAGGAACATTGGATTTTGTCAAGAGGCTTTTCTTCATCTACACAGATGATCATGTGGTTTCTGTCTTTGAGTCTATTTCCAAAATGTATGACATTTATTAATTTGCATATACTGAACTATCTCTGCATATCTATAATGAAGCCAGCTTGACTATATCAAATGATTTTTTTATATTGAGCTCAGTTTTCAAATATTTTGTTAAGAATTTTTGTATGTATGTTCATCAAGGAAATTGGGCTGTAATTTTCTTTGGTGGTTGCTTATCTTTATATATGTGTGTGGTGTGTGTGTGTGTGTGTGTGTGTGTGTGTGTGTGTGTGTGTGTGTGAGAGAGAGAGAGAGAGAGAGAGAGAGAGAGAGAGAGAGAGAGAGAGAGAGAGGCTTCATTAAAAGTCTGCTAGTTTCTTTCTTTTTCTATTTCATGGAATAGTTTGAGAAGCATTAGGTTTATTTTTGATTTGAGGGTTTGGTAAAATTTGGAGTTAATTTATCTAGGCCTGGGCTGTTTTATTCAGGAGATGTTTAATTACTGCTTAAATATTAATGTTTGTTATTGATATATTTAAATCTTTAATCACTTTTTGGTTTTATTTTAGTAAGTCATATACATGTAAAATTTATTCCTTTTTTATATTTTCCCTGCTTAATATAATATATGCTTGTAAGGTAAGACAATTACAACTTTTAAAATTTTATTGATAACTGTTTTAATGGCTCCCTCTTCCTTTCAAATTTTGTTAATTTGGTCTTCTCTCTCTTTTGTTTGATTTGGCTAAGGGTTTGTCAATTTTGTTTATTTTTTCAAAGAGCTAACTCTTTGTTCCATTCATTTTTATATTGTTTGTTTCTATTTCATTAATTTATGCCAGATCTTATTTTATTTCTATTTACTGATTCATGGTTTAGCTTGTTCTTCTTTTTCTAGGGCCCCAAGGTGTGTCATTAAACCATTTGTTTGAGATCTCTAATTTCTTACTGTAGACAGAACTATAAAACTTCCTCTTAGGAGTGCTTTCATTGTGTCCTATAGCTTTTGGTATACTGTATTTTCATTTTCATCTGATTCTAGGATTTTAAAAACTTCCTTCTTGATTTGCTAAACGATGGATTTATCACCCAGTAGGCTGTTGTTTAATCTCCATGACTTTGCCTGTGTTCTAGGGTTTCTCTTGCTGCTGGTTTCTAGTCTTTTCTCAATGGGGTCAGACAGAATACAAAAAATTACTCCAATTTGCTCTGTCTGTTGAGACTCTGTTATGTGCTCATATACTATCTATTTTTGAAAAAGTTCTATGGGCTTCTGAGAACGATTTATTTCATTCAGAATTTAGACGAAATGTTCTGTAGGTGTCTGTTAAGTCTATTGATTATGATGTCATTTAATTTAGATATTTCTTTTTTTTTTTTGGTCAGGAATACCTTCCATTGGTGAGAACTGGGTAGTAAAGCTACTCACTGTTATTGTACTTAATCAACGGTTAATTAAGTAAAGGCCAATCTTTGACTCTAATATTATTTGTTTTATAAAAATGAGTACACCTGTGTTCAGGGCATTCTTGTTAGAATCATAAGGTCCTCTTTCTATCAAGTAAGTTTGTTCTTAGACATTTTCACACATGTATGTGATGCACTGATCATGCCCACCTCCACTTCCCTATCACCTCTATTCACCCCTCCTCCTCTCCACAGGTCTCTCCTGCACGTTCATGATGATTTACTTTGTTTGTGACCTACTTAGACTAATCAGGGACATCTTAGCGGCTGTGAGTTTGAAGCTGAATGCTGTAGCGTAGTAGAATCACCAATGGGCATATAACTAAAAACAGTGATTCCCCTCTTCCAGAATCAATTTCCAACAGGCCCTGTTTGCCCTTTCCCCTTCATTGACCAATGACTGACTTGCATGGGCCCAGTTTATGGAACTATAGTTATTGCGTTCACCACCACTCATCATACACAGAGGAGTCTCTGATTAAGGCTTTTGTCTGTGAGTGTACGAAAAGGTATTTAGAAGATAATTCACCGTTGTGTCATTTTTTCCTTAAAAAATACTGATGGATTATTCCCTTAATCAGTATGAAGGGAGTTTTAATGTTTTCTTACTATTTTTGGTTTGAAGTCTATTCTATTAGATATTAGAATATTAGAACAGCAATACCTGATTATTTCCTAAGACTATTTGTTTGAAATGACTTTCATATATATATATATATATATATATATATATATATATATAAATTATATATAACATATATACATATTGTATGTGTGTGTGTGTTTATACTAAAGCAATTTTGGTGGTGTAGTGTTTGTAGTATGGAATGTCTTTGTCTATCCTTTGACTCTAAGGTGGTGTTTTGTAGCCAAATGTGTTTCTTAGAGATAGAAAATAGGCAGCTCCTGCTTGTTTTTTCTAAATCTAATTTACCACTCTGAGTCTTCTGATTGGAGGATTGAAGTCACGAATATCCACAGCTACTCTTGGAAGTTATTTGTTCTATTGTAATGATTGTACTCTTGATGTTATTTGTTCCTGTCACATTGCTTCTTTTGCATTTCCCCCGCTCTTGCTTAACTCTTATTTTCGTGGGGCTTATTCTTTCCTTGTGCCTCATGGGTAGATTTGTTTCTCTCTTTATCTGAATGATTCCTTCAAGCACCTTCTGCAGATCTAGCTTAGTGGTCATAAATTCTCTAATTCCTTTCCAAAATTGCTCTCATGGAAAGTTTATAGTTTTCCTTTAATCACAAATAGTTTTTCTGGGTGTCATGGTCTAGGTTGGCAGTTGCTATCTTTCATAACTTGAAATGCCTCATTCTAAGTCCTCCTGACTTTTGGATTTTCTATCAATTAAACTGCTGATATTCTGAGGGGCATACCTTTTTATGTGACTATTTTTTCTCTTGCTTCTGTAAGTACACTTCCCTTGTTTTGTATATTTAGTGTTTTAATTACAATATGATGAAGGGAAGGGAATTTTTTCTCTGGTCTTCTCTGTTTGATATTCTAAATGCCTCCTGTATCAGGATGAGTATCTCTTTCCCTGGTTCTGGGAAATTTTCTTGTATGGTTCTTTATTTTTCTATTATTCTTTAAAAAGGCTTCTGAGCCTTTAGGGGATTCTTATTTGAGTGCTATTTTATGGAGACTTGATGTTTTCAAAGTGTCACATATATCTTGGGATTTCTGCTCTCACTTTCTTATTATTTTATCTTTGTCTTTTGATTGCTGCATTTCCTCTACCTTGTCTTCAGATTCAGATTCTCTTCTTGATCCATTTTACTGGTGAGATTTTTATAGAGATTTTTAATTTGATAAATCAAATTAGATGTCCAGTTTACAGCATTTCAGTTTGGTTTTTCTTCAGTATTTCTGTCTCTTGGTTGAATCCCTGTTGCATAGCTTTTACCACCTTCCTTATTTCATTCAGTTGTTCATTTGTGTTCTCACTCGGGAGCTTATTTTCTTCTTCCACTTCTTTGAATATACAACATTCTTATAATCACTCTTTTGAGCCCTCAGTCTAAGATTTCTGTAGCTGGAGTTTTCTTGCCTGGCCCATGGTCAGGGCAAATCTCTCTCACCTGCCAGTCCCACAGCCTCAGACCCAACCAAGTAAACACAGAGACTTATATTGCTTACAAACTGTATGGCCGTGGCAGGCTTCTTGCTAACTGTTCTTACAGCTTAAATTAATCCATTTCCATTCATCTATACCTTGCCATGTGGCTCATGGCTTACTGGCATCTTCACATGCTTTTTGTCATCATGGTGGCTGGCAGTGTCTCTCTGACTCAGCCTTCCACTTCCCAGCTTTATTCTCCTCCTTGCCCCGCCTATACTTCCTGCCTAGCCAACGGCCAATCAGTGTTTTATTGATTAATTAGCAACACATTTGCCATACATCTCACAGCACTTCCCCCCCCTTTTTTTTTTTAAAAAAAAGGAAGGTTTTAACCTTAACAAAGTAAAATTACATATAATTTGGGAATTTGGGCGTAGCTTCTCTTACTACTTCCTGCTGGAAGGGGGCGCTGTATCTTATGGGGAAACAAAGAAAATTTTAGAATTATGGAATAGTCCATGAGGCTGTATCGTCTGAGCCAGATGCCTTCAAACCATTCTAGATGTTGTATCATCTGGGCCACGGTGTCTCGGAGACCTTTCAGGGGGTCTTGGCTGGTCAAACCTGATGTATCTTAATCTTGAACAAATCCATAGCCTCTGGCTTTCTGTGGGAACAAAAGCAGAGTCTCCTTTCCAAAGTAACATATTCTTACATTCAAATTTTGAAGTCAAGGTATCTTTAAAATATACATATTGGTTTAACTCAACATCTTTTATGATCAAATGTTTTTCTGCAGTTAGAAATCCCAAAGACAACACAATCCAGATTCTCTGTGTAATATCCATTTTTACGTGGCTTATTTTTTATACTACCTTTACTGTCTCTTTAAAGACTTTATTTTTAAAAACTATGTATTTGTTTCTATAACTCTATACATCACCTTTTTTGTCTCTTTCAAGCCTACGTATCTTTTACACACATTGTAAACTATTACTTCTGAATCTGTCTTATTGTGAATCTCTTGCTTTAAACTGCAGCAGCTGTGGCTGCTGGCTCTGCCCACCTCAGCTTCCCATCATGGCTACATTTACCACAAGCTCTGGGAGCTATCGTGGGTCTATGCTTTTATCCAAGCAGCATGTAGTCCAGAAACCTCTTTTTTTGTTTTGTACTGTCAAAGTCTAAATCCACCATGCAGCTTAATGTGCCACTTGCAGAGGCCTCATTCCCACCATACTGCAGGTCATGCACACACGCTAGGAACCCACCAGTAGCTCAAACTGGCAGCTGCCACTCATTTGAGAGAGACAATTAGGAAGCTGTTTTTAGCTCCGTTTTAGAATCTTTTTTCTCAGTTTTTAGGTGGAAACTCTTGCCACCACGTTGGACGCCATTTGTAGCTGGAGTTTTCTTGCCTGGCCCACGGTCAGGGCAAATCTCTCTCACCTGCCAGTCCCACAGCCTCAGACCCAACCAAGTAAACACAGAGACTTATATTGCTTACAAACTGTATGGCCGTGGCAGGCTTCTTGCTAACTGTTCTTACAGCTTAAATTAATCCATTTCCATTCATCTATACCTTGCCATGTGGCTCATGGCTTACCAGCATCTTCACATGCTTTTTGTCATCATGGTGGCTGGCAGTGTCTCTCTGACTCAGCCTTCCACTTCCCAGCTTTATTCTCCTCCTTGCCCCGCCTATACTTCCTGCCTAGCCAACGGCCAATCAGTGTTTTATTGATTAATTAGCAACACATTTGCCATACATCCCACAGCAGATTTCCTCTAACTCGCTCTCACTAGGCACCATTACTGTAGGGTTAGTAATTCTCCCCCCACCCCACTTGTGTGTCTATGTGTGTGTGTTTCCTATGTTACATTACAGCTCTGGAATTTATGCATTGGGTAGGTTTGCTTTGTTTTTTGAAGGGTTGACTTGGAATTTCTTCAGCTATATTGTTTCAGTTATAGTATTTATAGTGTTCACGTGAGGCTTGGCTGTGGCATGGTTGATGTTTATAAGATCTCTCTGTATGTAGTGTGGTGGGGACTCTCACCTGTGTTAGGGCAGATTTTGTTGGGCCCACTCCTCAAGAGCAGCCTCTGCTCTTTTTTCCACATCCTCACTGTGTTGGTATTTCTGCTGATAAGTACAAGGACAGCCCCATGACATGCAGTGTCTGTCATTGTTACCATTGGCTGAGTATTTACTGCCTCGAAAGAGAACTCCATCAGGGTCTGTAATATTTGCTACTTCTGCGTGCTTTTTTTCCCCCTTCAACATCATCAAACTCCAAATCTCTCCATTTCCTATACTGTAAAAGTACCTCCTGGGGTTATTCCCTAGAGTAATCTGGTTTACAAATACATCTTACTTGGTGTCATTTCTGTTGATGAAAACATATCCATTTCTTATATTTAATCATTTACTACTTTCAAAGCCTTCCTTGCCAGGACATTTTTGTCCCTGCCAGCATGCACCATGAAAATAAAGCTGCCTGGGACTCCCTATCCTGTTTCTCATGGTGCCAGGTTTGGTACTGGCAGCACTGGAGGCTGGTAGAAGAGGCTATTGGGTCTGTGATTCACTGCTTATGGGTTGCCAAGGTGGCGACTGGGACCTTCTGGGTCTTGGCTGTAGGGATGGCAGCTGCAGCCCCTCCAAGGATGTAATGGTAACTAGTCTGGCCATAACAATGAAGCTGCTAGTGTTCTCTTGGGTCCCTCCTGAGTCTACTGCTACTGATCAAACTCTCCATTTTATTTCTTTTTCTTGCTTTATTTTTCTAGTTAACATTTTGAGCACTATATTGGAATAAGGGCAGAGAAAATGGACACCCTAGCCTTTTAACTGATTTTGAGAATATGCTTTCAGTTTTACCTCACTAAGTATACTGTTGCCTAGAGGCTTGCTATGTATATCCTTTATTGTACTGCATTGTGTTGCTTCTGTTCTTAGTTTCTTCAGGGCTTTTATCAGGAAGAATTGTTGCATTTGGTCAAATGCTTTTTCTGTATCTGTGGATATGATTATGTGATTTCCTTAAGTCTATTTATGCACTGTATAGATTTATTGATTTGTGGTGCTTTCATAGAAGCACTATGCTATAGTATGGGTATGAAGCTGTTAAGGACTTGGTGGCCAGCTGATAGAATTTTGAAAGTTGATTGGAAAATGAGCACTCTAGCATCATGACTAGATTAATCCACTGATGGAACCATAGCCAAAAGGACTATTAGGAATGAGAGGTACGAGCTGGCTGAAGGATGAAAATGGAGGGATGATGGTGAAGTATGTATCTTGTCTTTGGACAGTTCTTTGTCTTTCTCTCTGCCTCCTTTCCACCATAAACTTTGCTCTATCATCTGTTTGGTGCCATGATATTGTATCTCACCATGCATGGGACTGGTAAGAACGGAACTAAGAGAGCATGTACTCAAAACTAAGAAACTGAGCTGAAATCAGTTTTTCCTCCCTGAAACTGTTTTCTAAGGTATTTGTCATAGCAACAGAAAAACAAATTAATCCACACAAAGTGTAAGTTGAACAGACAGAATCAAGAGAATGTGGATCTTCCTAAAGTAAAGACATAAGGCTCTGAAAGATGATGATTTGTTCTAGGAGAATTAGGAGTCAATCACCATTGGACTGGGATGTAGGGAGAATAAGGAGAAGGGGAGGTATGGAACCAGGTGTCCTGTATCTCTGGGTCTTCTCCAAGTATACATGATCCATGAATTGCCCAATAGATTTTCCTTAACTCTTTTAAATCTTAGCTCAAATTCAAACTCTTCTCTGCAGATCTTCCCAGGCCAAACAGAAGATTCCGTGTTCAGACTAAGCCTGGTTGCAGGAATAGATGTGACCTTTGCTTTATATCTCACAGTCTTTCAGATAAACTTCAAATTGTCTTCGGTCTCTACATCAAAATTTATTGAGAAATGGAAAAGAGGCAAGATGTCTAAATAAAATTAGGTTCCAGGGTCACAGAGAGTCAATTCTATCTATTCAACGGTGTGACAGGTATTCTGGGATACAGTCTATCTCAAGGTGCTGAAGGTGACATTGTTTCCCTGAGATAGGCTTCTTGAAAAATTGGGGGTCAGAAATAGGAAGTTAGAGAACACTCAGAAAGTTGTGTGAACATTTGTTACTACTAGACTATCTTTGTCAATGACCCCTTGAGATTCATTAACAATGTGGACACAGAGCTGTGCCTGACACATTATTTGGGTATACTCGGAATTATTAAGAACTTTAAAACCATCTAGAAAAAAAGATTAGAAAATATGTGATCAAATTGAGTAACTATCCCCTCCCAAATATTCACTTATCTATGTACCTAATGTCACAGAGTTGAGGAATGGTACAAGACTGAGCTCAGCCAGGAGGAAGACAAGGTCAGCACCAAGGGCTAGCCTGGGGTTTTACTTGACGTTCTTTCTGTGAGATTTCTTTTTTCTTATGAAAACCTTGGGTTAGGATTAAAAGTTCTTTATCAGCATGAACTTATCTAAGGTTTAATTTTGTGACTTTGAGTGGCAGCTCTACTTTTCCTGAGTGAAATTCTCCCAAACCACTTATTGATATATCAATTGCTCCAAATGTCAGGTACCATTTATAAAATGTTACCATGAGATATGATAATACCTTCCCATAACACTATTGCTTTATGTCCATACCCTTGGAGGGAAAGCTATATAAGTTTTTAAGATAAAAATAATCCAGAAAATAGACATATAATAATCCTATCCCTGTAAATTCTTTCCTTACAGTCACTTGTGTTCATGAGAATATTTTGACAACATTCCAGACTGTCAAAGAGAATTCCAAATCACACACACACAAATAGGAACTACATATTCTGAAAAATTCCTGAATATGTCAGGCACTTTTTGAAACAGAATTAATAGTTGTAGAACTAGGATATTTAATAAAGAACACTAAACCTAAAGCAATGCATGTGTTCTCTAAATTCATTCAAAGGTGGAGAATAGTTTTACACTAGGAAAATCCAGTGTAGTACATAGTCCCATTACTATAAGTCAAATTCAAGTCACTGCTACTTCTACTTGCTAAATATAAACATGCATGTCTTTGTCTAGTACTTTATACCCTTGGACAGAGGAGCAGGTCTTTTTTCTTCAAATATATTCTTCATTATCCATCATCACTGAAAATTAAAACATGATATCTAAGACATTCTTCTTACAAATATGGTTAATGGAGTACAGACTATCATTAACATTGTTAGCTTAACTTTCCTGTCTGTAGGATACATGCTTCACCTTTGGGTCTTCAAGGGCCCAACCCTACTGAACTACTTCTTTCAACAAGGTACCACCTCTTTTTTTGTTTGTTTGTTTGTTTTGTTTTGTTTTGTTTTGTTTTTTGAGACAGGGTTTCTCTGTGTAGCTTTGTGCTTTTCCTGGGACTCACTTGGTAGCCCAGGCTGGCCTCGAACTCACAGAGATCCACCTGCCTCTGCCTCCCAAGTGCTGGGATTAAAGGCGTGCGCCACCACCGCCCGGCAGGTACCACCTCTTAAAGGGGCCACTACTGACTAAAACAGTGCAATCATATGGAGAAGAAGCATTCAGAATGCGAGCCTGGTGGGGGAACATTTAAGATTTAATCCAAAGCAGGTTTAGTTCCATTATTGTTCATTACCACTTCTTAAGAGGTTATTTTTGTGTATGTCCTTGTTGGCAGAGGCTAGGAGGGCCTCAAAGATGGGAAGTCTCTTTATTTATCTACCAGTCCTCTTTATTACCTAGTGTAGGACAGAATCCTAAGCAAATAACGCTTAGTAGGTGGGATTGAACAAAAGAACCAACAATTAAATATAACAATGAAACTTGTTGGCTCAAAAACTGTAAAGGTTTTCGAGAAGAACTCAGCACTATTATTTATTTTATCATTTTATTTAAGACAAAAAAAATCTCTCAGTGAACTGCTAGATATAACAGAAGGGAATGTTTTGGAATGAGTATAGAAGAGTCTGAAAGCTCCCCTCTGACTGTGTGTTCTCCATCATATCATTCTTCAATCACCTCACTTCCCACACATTACTTCCATCGATCATTTCCAGAAGGAAAACAAGAACTTTGTTCAGCATTTAGTTTGCACTTTAGTCTGAAAACCTTATTTCTGGGATTATTACTTAATTTAGAATAATTGGTTCTTACTAAAAACCACCGAGATAAAGTGAATTGGGCTCTGAATCTATGATGGTTTTGTAATTGTCACATCGATAAGGAGAACAGAATTCTGGGACATTTTGGTGACTATGCCACAGTCCAAGTCATCTGCCATAAGGTTATTGCTGTGGTCTGAATGACATGTACTCCATATTCTCAGGCACCTAAATATTTGGTCCCCGATTTGGGTAGGCTTAGAAGGTGTGGCCTTGCTCAAAGAACTATGTTGCTTTTAAAAGCCTTGTACCATGTCTAGTGAACCCTCTACTTGTGGTTGGAGAAGTAAACTTGCAGCTGCCATGTCTGCTGCCTGCTGTTCCTGCTGTTATGGACTCAACCCCTGGAACCATAAGCCCAAAATAAACTTTTTCTTCTATAAGTTGTCTAGTTCACAGTGTTTTATCACAGCAGTAGATAAGTAATTAATACAGAAGTTAATAGCAGGGAGTAGGGTAGTGTTATGAAGAGTTCAACAATGTGGTTTGTTTGTTTGTTTTGTTTTGAGAAATGTGGAAGACATCTGGACTTTGGACTAGAAAAACAGTAAACACTGTTAGCAGAGCTTAATGGGCTGTCCTAAGAACTTGGAACACAGTGTTTAGAGCAACATGGACCAGGGGGCCCAGCTCAAGAGGTTTCAGAGAGGAAAATATTAGCAACTGGAATGAGGACTATTCTTGTAGTATTTGAGTAAATAGCCACTTTCTGCCCATGTCCTAAGAATTTGTCTGGGGATAAATTTTAAAGTAACAGAATGCATTTTTTGTAAAGGAGATTTCAAAACACTCAATCCTGAGTCTTGCATGGTTAATAGTAATCACTGTGCTGCAGGTCTACTATGGAAAATTAAAAAGCAAAGCAAGTGGAGCAGAAAGAAGTACAAAGTGTGCAGTTTGGAGAGGAAAAGGACACTGGAAAGCTTAGCAACACCCAGTGATTGTGCTGGAAGAGATTGCCAAAGAGATTAAGGCCTCCAAGGAGGGGCCAAAGCTGCTCCTGAATAAAGGCAATGGTGCCCTTAGGCAAAGTCCACAGGCAGCTAAGCTTCCAGCTTGTGAAGACAAAATGTCCTAGGAGTCTTCTGCTCCTAGACATGACAACAAACTAAAGCTTCTTTAAGTGTCATTCAAGGGGCCAAAGGTCTATCCCAAGTTGGCAGCAGCATGTGACAGTATCATCCTCAAAGTGCTAATTTAGAATAATGATGAATACATGAAAAAAGGGGCAGTGAAATCTTCCTCCATATTTATGGTAAGCCACTGAGGCCAGAAAATGTGGAATAGGCAGTCCTTGGCGTGAAGGCCTGAGATGGCAAGAAACCATGAAAAGCCATAGCAAGAAGCTGGGAAAGGGAAGCTTGAGTTATATTGGAGACTCTAAGATGTTTGAAGTGCCAAAATCATGAGATCTGCTGAGGAGAGTTGCACATGGAACCAACCTAAGTGATAAGTCTTGCAGGCAGCCAAGCTGGAAGGCAGAGTCACCTAAGCCCTTTGACATCAGACACGGAGCCACAGGATTTGGAGTTTGCGTTGCTGGGTTGCTTTGTTCTGGTGTTTCCTCATTGTGCTTCCATCTTCTTATCTGGAATGGAAATGTATATTCTGTGCCATTGCATGTTGGAAAAATGTAATTTGCTTTTTTATTTTTACAAAGAGTTACATTTAAGAAATTGTCATCGGTCTCAGAAAAGGCATTGGACTTAGGACTTTTAAAAAGCATCAAGGCTGTGAAAGAGTTTGGGAACTCTTTACATTTTTATTTTATTATTTATTTTTTCAATACTAAAATGACATTTATTGAATTATTTAAACAGTTACAGGTTTTCAAACCATATACTTGGAACTATAAAATCATAAGCACCAACAAAATTTATAAATAAGACAAATGTCTTTGGGAGTGGTAACTTCTCAAGACTTTTTGTTTGTTTGTTTTTTGTTTTGTGAGACAGGGTTTCTCTGTGTAGCTTTGGTGCCTGTCCTGGATCTCACTCTGTAGACCAGGCTGGCCTTGAACTCACAGAGATCCACCTGGCCCTGCATCCTGAGTGCTGGGATTAAAGGTGTGCGCCACCACTGCCTCTGGGCTTTAGCACCACTCTTAAACCCAGAGCCAGTGTCTTGGTTTAACTTGACAGTTGAACTATGAAACTTCTGCATTTCCATACAGCTCACAGTTTTTTCTTTTATTGAAAATGAATTTTTCTTATATAATATACTCTGATTAAAGTTTCCCCTGATGTAGTAGGTAGCCATTCCAGCTTTGGTATGGAAGTTCCAACCCCCATTGAGGCTTTGGTAACTATCACACCCACAAGGTGGGGCCAAGGGAGGGCCTGAAGAAGATGGGGCCCCAACAACAACAACTCTACCCAATCCAGAATGATGCCATGGTAATCACCATCATACTACACTTCTTGCCAGAATTTCAGACAATCTTACCCATTACTCTAAGACTTTCTCTGGAACCTAGAGTTAGTCTGAGATTTAACTATCTAAGCTTTCTCACAGTACCCAACAGAGATACCATCACCCCCTAAACAGCAGGAAGCAATTCTAAGAAAATGACGCCCCTTCTCCCTAAGGTTTCATATTTCTCAGGGTTATGGATGATGGTTATAAGTTTGGGGTGGAAGAAAATATTAGACTCAGTATTCTCAAAAAAAAAAAGGGAAAAGAAGAAATGGAATGGATAGGTATAAGATATTATGGTAGATTATTGTATATACTAGTAAACAAATTTAGTAAAATAGCAGCCTTAGATAATTTGCACTGTAATTTGCACTGTTTTGGATCCTTATATGTTGATACAAATGTAAACTATTTTTATATTCCTGTTTAAGATAATTTGTATATTGATACAAATACAGAACTATATAATGTACATATTATAATGTACATATATTTCTACTCTTATTTGAAATATTTGTATATTGATACAAACGTAAATTTATACATTATACTTTATGTATGTTCTACTTCTGTTTAGGATATTCTGTATATTGATATATATTTAAGATTATTGTCATATTGCATATTGCACTATACATTCCTACCTCTGTTATAAATATCTTGTGTATTGTCACAATTTTGAAGTCATCATCCTTTACCGTACATTTGCTTATAGACTGTTTACCTTGTTTACATGAAGCCTTAGTCCTTAGGTTATTTTGGTAGATAAAACTTATAGATTTATAGTCACCTATGCTTGTCATCTCTATAGTTACGTTAGTTAGCTTATCCAGATTTATAGATACATAAGTCAGATGGACAGGTAATCTTCAAACACTTCATAGACCTAGAGAATATGGCATTTAAATAACTTAGAATTCTGTTGACATGAGACACAATTGCTCCTGGCTGCACCAATTTGATCCCGAGAGAATGTTGGGCTTCTAGACATTTCCATTTGGAAGTTTGTCTTCTTGGCACAAAATGGCCTACTGGGCAAAGAACTGCCCTTGCCTTGACTGCTGACAGTACGAATGCAATGCTGTCCTTTCTGGACAAGCAGGACACAAGGAAAGCGACCACTATATTCTGCCAAGACAGGGTAAGATGGTCTTCAGAATTCCTGCTTCTGAAAATGGTCTGTCAAATACTCTAGGCCTGTAGCCAATTTGAATGCACCAACAATGCTGAGAAACATTAGGTGACTGTTCAGGCTGCCAGCTGTCTCAGTCTACTCTTACAAGATTCCCGAAAGTTGCTTGCATCCACCTACCATTTCTCAGGTACCATTATATTCCTTCTCAGTTCTTTGATGGGATTGAAGATTAGCAGTTATAGTTACAACTTAGTATATATATATATATATATATATATATATATATATATATATATATATATATATATATAATATCTTAGATAGAACATATTAAGTATTAGATTCAGGTTCTTTAGGATACAACACCCTTTGGAATGATCTTTGTAACACACCATTTACCTATGCTCTAGATTTCTCTGGATTTTAGTATGTGTTTCTTGATTGATATTGTTCGCATTGGTTGTAGTTCCATCTTATCTAGGTCATTATCCCTCATTACTCCTGGACAATATTTGATAACCATTCCTTTGTATATAGTCTTGTATTAAGTTAGAACCTTCTTATTTAGACAAAAAGGAGGAGATGTAGTGGGTAGCCAATCCAGCTTTGGTCTGGAAGTTCCAACCCCCATTGAGGCTTTGGTAACTATCACGTCCACAAGGTGGGGCCAAGGGAGGGCCTGAAGACCCAAGATTGGGACGTGCTGCACTCTCTTGTTGCTGGGAGCCCGGACACTAGAGGTGGACGAGGAGAGTTTTCCAGAGAACATCGGCAGACTACTGCTACGTCTTCTCCAGAACCCTCAACCTACCTATCCCTTCATTTGTAAGTTACGCCATTAAATAAATCTCCTTTTAACTACATGGAGTGGCCTTAATAATTTCACCAATACCCCCCCCACTACTTCTCCCAATTCTTCCTCACCTCCCCACCCACCCAGATCCACTCCCTTTCCATCTCTCACTAGAGAACAAATAGGCTTCTAAGGAATAATAATAATAAGATAAAACCAAACACATAGGAATAGGATAAAGCAAACCGAAGGAAAAGAGCCCAAGAAAAGGCACAAAAAACAGTTACAGACACAGAGATCTGCTCATTTACCCACTCAAAAATTCCATAAAAACACAAACTCTGAAATCTTTAATATATATACAAAGAACCTGTAGGTATACATATGTGTGTGTGTGTGTGTGTATATATAAAATACATATTAAAAAAGTGAAAGATAAAACAAAACAAGCAGACAAAAGCCCTGACACACCATTATGAGACAAGGGACCCCCAAAGATGCCACTGAGTTTGTTTTCTGTTGGCCATCACTGCTGGGCAGATGGCCTCCCCTTAAGAATAGTTTATTTTCCCAGTGAGACTTCCTCCAAGTAAACTAAATTTTCATTTGTGAGTGGTTATCAATTGGACGTAGCTTCTGGGTTAGGGATGGGTATGTGCATCTGCTTCTCCTTTCAGCTCTAGGACCCCATCTGGTGCAGACCCATACAGTCTGCCTCAGTCTTTGTGAGCTCATATATGTCTAAGTCCTGTTGACTGGAGGGCCTTGATATTGGTGTTCTCTACCCCCTCTAGCTCTTACACTCTTTCTACCTTGTAGCTAGAGGTTTCCTTCCTGGCCCACAGTCAGGAAAAATCTCTCTCACCCGCCAGTCCCATAGCCGCTCAGACCCAACCAAGTAAACACAGAGACTTATATTGCTTACAAACTGTATGGCCGTGACAGGCTTCTTGTTAACTGTTCTTATATCTTAAATTAATCCATTTCTATAAATCTATACCTTGCCATGTGGTGTCTTCACATGCTGCTTGTCATGGCGACGGCTGGCAGTGTCTCCTTCTGCCTTCTTGTTCTCTCAATTCTCCTTTCTGTTAGTCCCGCCTATACTTCCTGCCTGGCTACTGGCCAATCAGTGTTTTATTTATTGACCAATCAGAGCAACATATTTGACATACAGACCATCCCACAGCACTACCTCCTCTTCCACAAGGTTCCCTGAGCCCTGAGGTGAAGGATTTGATGGAGACATCCTTTTTAGGGCTGAGTGTTCCAAGGTCTCTCACTCTCTGCACATTGTCTGGCTCTGGGTTTCTGTATGTGTTCTGTCTGCTGCTAGAGGAAGCTTCTGTGATGCTGCACCCACCATTATAGATCTCAACCCTCTGAAATTGTAACCCCCCATAAACACTTTCTTCTATAAAATGCCTTGGTACTGGTGTTTCATCACAGCAACAGACAAGTTACTAACATACTTGACCTTTGTTTCCTGTTGTCTTGGTTATTCAAACTGCTTTGTCATATTTTCTAAATGAACTTACTGAGGTAGAACGTCAATACATGCATCAACACATGCCTCATTGGGGCAAAACAAGAAACATGTTGATTTTTGATTTTTTTTTTTTGAGACAGGGTTTCTCTGTGCAACAGCCTTGGCTGTCCTGGAACTCACTTTGTAGACTAGGCTGGCCTTGAACTCACAGAGATCTGCTTGCCTCTTCCTCCCAAATGCTGGGATTAAAAGTGTGTGCCACCATTCCCAGCTAAGAAACACACTGAAATAAATTTTAACTGGAATAATTTTCTAGACGTGTCAGAGAACTTATAATTAAACCACTAAGAAAGTGTGCTGGCATTGACTAGAATAACTGAAAATCCAGAGGAAGGCCAGTTTTATTATTAGCATAGATAAGAGCATCCACTTCCTTAGCCATTGGTGCCTGTGGTGGTTTGAATGAGAATGGTCCCTATTGGCTCATATATTTGAATACTTGGTCGGTCCCCAGGTAGTGGAACTGTTTAGGAAGGATTATGAGTTATGGTCTTGTTGAAGAGGTGTGTCACTTGGAGTTGGGCTTTAGGGTTTCAAAGATTCAAGCCATTTCTAGTGTCTCTCATTCTGTCTCATGGATCTCAGGATGTGAGCTCTCAGCTACTACTCCAGAGCCATGCCTGCCTGCCCGCTGCCATACTTCCTGCCATGATGGCCCTGGACTCTAACTCTCTGGAACCAAGAACCCCAAATTTAATGCTTTTTTTTAAAAAATAAGTTACCTTGATCATGGTGTTTTGTCACAGCAATTGAAAAGTAACTAAAACAAATTCTATTCTCTGAATATGCCATATGCTAGCCTTCTCATTAAGATGGAACTGAGCAACTACAGTACTTCTGAACTACATATCCACAAAAAAACAACAAAAAAACCTGTTTTTTTTTAAAGTTCCCTCTTGAGATGAAGAAACTACCATCCAGAGGCTTTTTAAACGTCTTATTGCCACACCTGAACCAATCTCATTCCCTAGACTATGCCATTCCATGAAACTGAGTTTACTCTATCAATCACGGGACTGCCATGTCATTTAGAAGCATCAAACAGTGGCCAGAGAGGACACCATTATATTCAACCACACTATCACTGTGCCAGGACTACATAGAAAACTGTCAAACAAAACTATGATATGTCTAGCTAAACTGAAGCTTCTTTATTTCAAAATTATTCAAAATAACAGCAACAACAGAAGAAATAGCAAAGAAGATGTAACAACCTTGAATCTTATAGTAAGATATTTGCCAAACATTATGAAGTTGGGATGGAGATAAAGGACATCAAAGGATTAACATATGCTTTCTTAAACCAGTAAAACAGAGTTCCAGCAAGTGTCACTCTCCCAAAAGCCTTATTTGAGGATGCTGCTCTAAGAAAAGCAAGGTGTGACTGTCTAACAAGACTATTGGTGGGGTACACAAAAAACTGGTCTGTGATTTTAGAGAGGTTCAAGAACCAGACCAAGAATATACTTTGGGGTTTCTGAATGGAAGTTTTGAAGAATAAAACAGCATACAAACGCAAGGAAAACATTTAACAGTATAACAACAACAACAACAACAAAATTATTCTGGAATAAGTGACAAAATTAAATCTACAAGTTGAAGAAAAACTTGGGGGTGAGGGCTTCACTTACCGGCAGAGCACTCCCCGGATCTAGTAAAGTCCCAGGTTTGACATTCAGCACCTGCCAAAGCAGAAGCCAAATAAACAAAATACAGAAAGAAAAGCTTAACCCAGAAAAACATGGTACAAAATAATCAATACCAAGCTATACCTCAGTAAAGCTAGACATCTTTAAGAGCAAACAAACAAAAAATGGATATTAGGCTCATTCACAGAAGTATCCTAGTAAGCAGAAACAATCAGGCTGAGCTTGTGATTTCTTTCTGTAAGAACTGGTTCCATATCAAAGTTTCTATTCATGAATTTGGGGGTTCATAAGGAAGCAAGTTTATTCGGTTTGAATACAGTCAAGAAGCAGCAGTGATTTGATAACAGGGTGCCCTAATAAGTCTCATCTACAAAGTATCATGAACTAAGCATGGTTAAATTTGTGACTGGTGAAGAATCAGTAGTCTTTCATATTGGGCAGAACATAAGGTGATTCGATTATTTTTATGGTTTGGAAACATCCATGCTTTGCTTGACACTGATTCTTATGAAGGTACTTACGTTTAACACCAGAACAGGCTAGTTGTGAGTGTCCGGTGGGCTGCTAACTACCAAAGACTGCAATCTTTCCATCAATCATCCAAGAGAAACTTCTGTCATACAGACAAAAGCCCATACAACCTATCTTAGAAATTATGACTCTCCTTTTGAACTTGCACTTTGAAAAAAAAAAAGTGTAAAAGTTGCCAGAATGGTAAACTATGAAGATTTCATTATGTTTTTTTGTTGTACAGTAGTTACAAAATATTTGTAATTCTATTCAAAGACAACAGATTAGATGTAATTATAGATAATGAAAGAAATATCCTGAGAATGGGGATTGCTTTCCTAAGTTCACACACAAGCTGTGTGCCAGAGACACACTGCATTCCTCATCCCTCTAACCTTAAACCCTGTAGCTATTGACAAATGTTGATACAATTTCAGATACCTTTTATTTTCTACTCTAAACACAAAACAGGAATCAAAAACCCACCTACAACAACAGCAACAGCAGTAATAATATAGAAAGTACACTTTTGAGTTGATCTTGTATCCTGCTATGTTGCTGAAGGTGTTTATAAGTTGTATCAGTTCCTTGGTGGAATCTTTGGGGTTGCTCAAGTATACTATCATGTCATCTGCAAATAGGGAAAGCTTGACTTCTTCCTTTCCAATTTGTATCCCCTTAATCTCCTTATGTTGTCTTATTGCTCTGGCTAGAACTTCAAGTACTATATTGAGCCCTCCTATATACAATGGACAAAATAGCGGAGAAGGAAATCAGAGATACATCACCCTTTACTATAGCCACAAATGACATAAAATACCTTGGGGTAACACTAACCAAGCAAGTGAAGGACCTATATGACAAGAACTTTAAGTCCCTTAAAAAAGAAATTGAAGAAGATGTCAGAAAATGGAAAGATCTCCCATGCTCATGGATAGGCAGAACTAACATAGTAAAAATGGCAAACTTACCAAAAGCAATCTACAGATTCAATGCAATCCCCATCAAAATACCAACACAATTCTTCTCAGACCTGGAAAGAATAATACTCAACTTCATATGGAAAAACAAAAAACCCAGGATAGCCAAAAGAATCCTGTACAATAAAACAACCTCTGGAGGCATCACAATCCCTGACTTCAAGCTGTACTATAGAGCTACAGTAATAAAAACAGCTTGGTACTGGCATAAAAACCGACATGTGGACCAATGGAATCGAATTGAAGACCCTGACATTAATCCGCACACCTATGAACAAATAATTTTTGACAAAGAAGCCAAAAGTGCACAATGGAAAAAAGAAAGCATCTTCAACAAATGGTGCTGGCAAAACTGGATATCAACATGTAGAAGGCTGCAAATAGATCCATATCTATCACCGTGCACAAAACTTAAGTCCAAGTGGATCAAGGACCTCAACATAAATCCAGCTACTCTGAACCTGCTAGAAGAGAAAGTAGGAAGTAGTCTTGAACGCATTGGCATAGGAGACCACTTTCTAAATAGAACACCAGTAGCACAGACACTGAGAGAAACAATCAATCAATGGGACCTCTTGAAACTGAGAAGCTTTTGTAGGGCAAAGGATACGGTCAACAAAGCAAAGCGACAGCCTACAGAATGGGAAAAGATATTCACCAATCCCACATCTGACAGAGGACTGATATCCAGAATATATAAGGAACTCAAGAAATTAGACATCAAAATGCCCAACAGTCCAATTAAGAAATGGGCTATAGAACTAAACAGAGAATTCTCAACAGAGGAAACTCAAATGGCTGAAAGACATTTAAGGAATTGCTCAACATCCCTAATCATCAGGGAAATGCAAATCAAAACAACTCTGAGATACCACCTTACGCCTGTCAGAATGGCTAAGATCAAAAACACTGAAGACACCTTATGCTGGAGAGGATGTGGAGCTAGGGGAACTCTCCTCCACTGCTGGTGGGAATGCAAGCTTGTACAACCACTTTGGAAATCAATATGGCGATTTCTTAGAAAATTGGGAATCCATCTCCCCCAAGATCCAGCTATACCACTCTTGGGCATATACCCAAGGAATGCTCAACCACACCACAAGAGCACTTGTTCAGCTATGTTCATATCAGCATTGTTTGTAATAGCCAGAACATGGAAACAACCTAGATGCCCTTCAACTGAAGAATGGATAAACAAAATGTGGTACATATACACAATGGAATACTACTCAGCAGAGAAAAACAATGACATCATGAGGTTTGCAGACAAATGGATGGACCTAGAAAAAATCATCCAGAGTGAGGTATCCCAGACTCAGAAAGACAAACATGGTATGTACTCACTCATAACAGGATACTAGATGTGGAACAAGGATGACTGGACTGCTACTCACATCACCAGGTAGGCTACCTGGAAAACAGGACCCCAAGAAAGACACAGGGATCGCCCAATGACAGAGAAATGGAATGAGATCTACATGAACAGCCTGGACATGAGTGGGGGTAGTGAAGGGCGAGGGTCGAGGGAAAGAGAGCTTGGGTGAGTGGGAGATCCCAGCTGGATCAACAACAGAGAGGGAGTGAAGACCACATGAGAATAGGAAGAAACAAAGTGCTAGAGAGGCCCACAGAAATCCACAAAGATACCCCCACAACAGACTGCTGGCAATGGTCGAGAGACAGTCCGAATTGACCTACTCTGGTGATGGGATGGCCAAACACCCTAATTGTCGTGCTAGAAACCTCATCCAACTACTGAGGGATCTGGATGCAGAGATCCATGACTAGGCCCCAGGTGGATCTCTGGGAGTCCAATTAGCGAGAATGAGGAGGGTTTATATGAGAGAGAATTGTTGAGACCAAGGTCGGATAAAGCACAGAGACAAACAGCCAAATGAACGGAAACACATGAAATATGAACCAATGGCTGAGGGGTCACCAACTGGATCAGGCCCTCTGAGTGGGTGAGACAGTTGATTGGCCTGATCTGTTTGGGAGGCATCCAGGCAGTGGCACCGGGTCCTGTGCTCATTGCATGAGTCGGCTGTTTGAAACCTGGGGCCTATGCAGGGTCCCTTGGCTCGGCCTGGGAGGAGGGGACTGGACCTACCTGGACTGAGTCCACCAGGTTGATCTCAGTCTGTGGGGAAGGCTTTGCCCTGGAGGAGACTGGAATGGGGGACGGGCTGGGGGGAAGGTGAGGGGGGCGGGAGGGGGGAGAACAAGGGAATCTGTGCCTGTATGTAGAACTTAATTGTATTGCAAAATAAAAATTAAAAAAAAAAGAAAGAAAGAAAGTACACTTTTGTAAGAAAGCAGTTAAGGTGCTATAAAGCTCTCCTTGTCTCAAATTTATATTTTTCTTCCTGTTTTGTTGTTCTTTGAGCTGATCCAAACTAATTGGTTTGAAATGAGCTTGTTTTTCCATAAGTTACTAGCCCCATTGTTGAGTAAAACTTAACAAGTTTCTCCAAAATATAGCAAGGCACCCAACTGTGATGATATAAACCAATGATCAAAGAACAATGTCACACAGAGACAGCACTTGGAAGTTCCCCCCCTCGATCTCTTTATGATGTATAGAGTGATGACCTAGGATTCCAGGAGAAAACAGCAGCTGCTTTGGACAACAGTTCTTTCTAATTTCCTTCTCTTGTATTACCCTTTAGCTAGAACATCACATGGAAGATGCCACATGGACAATAACATTTCCTAAGAGTCAGCTCTGTCCTTTACAGATTTTATCTCATTCTCTAAGAGGATCATGACTACTAGAAGAAGGGTTGAGTTCTTAAGTTTATAATCTTTTCTTGCATTAATTACCCTGAGTTCTAAATCTTTTTTTTTTTTTTTGGTTTTTTGAGACAGGGTTTCTCTGTGTAGCTTTGCGCCTGTCCTGGAACTCACTTGGTAGCCCAGGCTGGCCTCGAACTCACAGAGATCCGCCTGGCTCTGCCTCCCGAGTGCTGGGATTAAAGGCGTGCGCCACCACCGCCCGGCCTGAGTTCTAAATCTTGCATTGCCTTCTGGGATGTGGAAGCAACAGAAGAAAGAGAAAAGCTTTAAAATAAATTAAGGGATTGGAGAGAGAGAAACAACTTGGCTGTAGAGATTTTAGCCATCCAAGCACTTAGTAGCTGAGCCGTCTCCCCAGCCCTAGAAAAGTGGTTTGTTTTTTTTTTTGTGTGTGTGTGTGTGTGTGTGTGTGTGTGTGTGTGTGCGCGCGCGTGCGCGCGCGCGCGCGCTAGAATGTGTTTAAAGTCATTGGATCATGTCTGACAGATGTCTGATTGGTCCCCCTGTAGGTCATGGCCTTCTTCCCAGGTGCCAATGCAGGCTTGGCCTTGTTTCCATGATCCAGATGAAACCCTTGTCCCTAGGAGTGCCATCCCCTTCTCCCGCACACACACCCCCTGCAGCAACTTCTGCAGGAACTTACCTTATCTCATTGTGGAACAACTTATAATTGGGCTATGGGATATATTGACCCTGTCTTATCACCAAAAAATATTTTCTTTTGAATCATAAGCCAATGTTCTTTGAAAGCAGAACTCTCATACAAGTTTCAGATCCATATTCACAAGTCTTCAGTGGTCACAGAGACTGCTGGGGCAGAGGTGGATGAGGTCCACATCACGTAGATGTATTCATCTCCATTATCAAGGGAAACAAAAATAGAAGATCTTGTCAATCTTTTTTTTGATGGTGATTCCCGATATCTTCCTCTTTGGAGAGAAAATCTCTGTGGGAGGTCCCTTGCAGCAGAACAAAGTCATTTGTGACATTATTATAGTTAAATCAATATTACTAATCAGCTTAACATGAAGGCAATTGTCCTCAGTGAAAACACTGATGCATGTTTGAAACCTCCTTAATTACCCAGTGGGAGACTCTTGATGTTTTGACCAACACCACAGACCATCCGGTTGTTTTCTCAGGGAAATTAGCACCACTTGAAGCTGTGGATCCTTGCTTAAAATTGCTGCCTACCAAACCTCTTTGTCACCACTCTCCTCCGACTCCTCCATTTTGCATTATAAGCAGTTACATCTGTAGTACCTTGTGTTTCTTTTTACCTTTTTTGTGGTCAATTTAATAGTTGGGGTTTGTCAGTTTCAACCAAAATGTCTTTATCTATCAGTGATATAAATTATTCCTTAACTGTCTGTACCAAGCTCTTTCCTCCTGCTCCTGGGTTTCACTTCCTTACTTGAGAAGGTCATTTCTTTGTTTTTACATGATTCCGTTTACATAACCCTCAGTTTTCTACATAAGGTTTTTCATTTCAGTCTAGGTTTAAAAATAAGGTCCACACACTCCTATTTTCTTGTAGTCCGTTGTTTCTGATAACTTCCTGCTCTTCTCCTTTTGGTTTTTCAGGTAGCCAACATAGGGACCTGAAATGTGCTTATGGCAATAGGTTCTAGAGCTATGACCTTCAGACTTCTGATGTAACAGGAAGCTTTCATTCCATTTCACTAAATGCTTCAACACAGCTTCTTTTAGATTTTACCCAGCATCTAACCTATAGAGTTGGGTGCATAATATTATTGGGTTGCACATGTTTGCCTATTAAAAAAATAAAAAACAGCCCTACTTACATCCATACTTGCTGCTTGTCGTATAAGCATTCAAGTATTATACTCATAAAATGATAGCTCCTAGGAAGGAAGCTAAGTGTGAAGTCAGAAAACCAGCTAAATTCTATCCCATCATGAAGGTGAATTCTTCCACCTCCTCCAAGTTCATTTCTTCATCTTCAAAAGGAGACTAAAGTTGACCTTGCACAGATAATGTAAGATTCAATGACATCATGAGACAAGTGAAGAAACTTCTAAGGTCTTTTGTTTACAGTTATACTCAAGTGAATCTCACATGGCACTAGGAAAGTTTGTTGAAATACTTTGAGGCAAAAAGATAATAGATACTCAAGAGCAGCAGCATACCCTCTCTCCAGCCCTGTTGGAGTTGGTGATCCTCTTTGCATCTTAAGAATGCAGCAGGGAATTGTTCCACAGCTGCTGTCAAGTCGTGTGAGCAATAGCCATGCAGCAGAGAGCATGTCACAACATTCCTCTCCAGCCTCAGTTACTTCTTTCTGTGATGTTGACTCTCTTCTGGGACGTTTCCTGAACCTTTGGTGGGTGGGGGTTGATACAGATGCTCCACTTATGGCGGAACACTCTCAGTTGCCTATTTTCAGCCCTCTGAATGGCTACGAGTCTGCAATAAAAAATCTTCTCTGACCAAGGTTGACAAAAGCACACATCTATGGATACAAAAAGGAATTATCATTTTCTTTCTCCTTTCATCTATCACTCTTTACTTGCTTTTTAATTCCATCTTTCATGGTTATTTATTGTGAAGCTGCTTTTACCACTTCCAGAGATAAAGGAGATTATAAAAAGAGGTTCTATCACTTAGTGACTCAAATAAAATATTTCTTTTCCTCTTTTCTACAGTTTAGAAGTAGGTGTGTGGTCTGGAGTGGGTATTCTCTCCTGTCCAAGTGGCTATTTGGGAATCCTTCATCTCATCCCTCCCCTTGCTTATAGTGAGAGCTATACCACAGGTACCAGATGGAAGCCCACATTTCAGCCCACTTTCAGGGCAAGGAGAAAGCTGAGATGAGGTTTTTAGCTGTGTTGCTGAAAAGAATGATACCATAGAGAAGTCCCCTCCAGTGCCATACATCCTGAAATTGATAGTGATACATCAGTGAAGGACTTCACCAGAAATGCAGAACTGAAGCTCTAGGAATCAATTTGAGTTGGACATAATATAGGCATCTGTGAGATTTAAACCATGGGAAAGGGATGGCAGAGAGGTAGACGGAAAACAGTGTTCCTGAAATACAAGGGAGGATCTTTGACAGAATAAGAACTAGCTGACACGGAAGCAAATGAAAGGAAAAGCAAGTATAGAAGGAAATAAAATTTGTGCCATTTTATTATCTGTGATCAAGTTGTTTGTATAAAAGAAAATAATCTTTTAACAGTTCTGACTCTTACTGAAAAGCAAAGTGAGATGTTGGACATCATTTTTTCTTTCTTTTTTTCCTCACTATTGAAAAGAAATGCCAAAAGGAATAGAACTGTCTTTGATATTTAAATTCTACACTTTGTAGAATAAATGATAGATATTAAAGTTTTTTTATTATGAATAGAGTTTAGGATCCAGCAATTATTGAAATCATACTTTTGTAGACATATGTGCTAACCTATTGTTCATCATAACTGTCCATGTATTTCTACACATAAGCTTACCCGACATCAACCTTTAATCAATAGTGTGTATTTTCACCCAGAGTGTATCACACAGGACACTGATTGGAAAGCTGGCCTTGGTGAGGTTCATAGGTGGCAGTGCTGACCGGTGCTTTCTACACTGATAGTAAGATTCCTTCTTGAAGAATGCAGCTAAAAAATCTTTGTGCTGAGCTAACCATATGCTCACTGAATCTCTTAACACTCACATACATGTTTTCTCCATGAAAATTATACATTGAGGACAATAGAAATACTACAGCTCCACTTCTGCACATTAATTTCCCCTCACCCTTTAAAAAACAAATACAGCTTTCTTTCAAGAATTACTGAGACAAAACTCAAAAATCTTTCATACAAACAAGTTAGGTTTAAGCACTCTCAGAGAGGTATTGCAATATTTGTATTATTATTCAGTACCCCAAGGTAACACCAATACGTGCTTTACAAGGAAGAGAAATTATCTGACAAAATGAAATCATGTTCTTCCAGAACAAACAATATAAAGCCCTAGAGATGGACCGGGAAGAACATGGTACAGGACACATCCTTTTGTATACTCTGGGGAAAGCACCATGCAGCGTGCAGTTATTACAGTTAGAAGGCCAAGGAGTGCATATGCTGGGTGTTTTTGCAGCTGGAGTAGGGGCTGTGCTGATGTGTATGGGTAGGAGAATCTGGAGGGCAGATGTAGGGTACTGTCCTGAAGTTCTGAGAGCCTAAGGCTGAAGGCTAAAGATTCCAGAGGAATGAGTGAGGTGAGGTGTAGGACGGGAGCTTCAGAGAGGGCACAGGAAAATGGTAAGCAGGTGCAGAGTCACGGAGAGGCTAGGAGGGGAAGAGAAGCCCAAGAAGAGTGTGATAGTGTCTGGATAACAAGAAAGGAAAGAGGAATTGTGGTTCCATTTGGCACACTTGAAGTACAGAACTGACGAGAGAGGCCAGTGAAGAGTTTGTGCCAATCAAGGAAGGATGCGATGACTTAGGTGTTCAAAATCTAACTTTGCTCTTCAACAAGAGTCAGAAACTGTCAAAGACAAACAATTTTCTATCATACAAACAAACTGATCACAAATAATAAAACTCACAAACCTCAAAGTCTAAATAACCACATAATTGGTTCTGTTATTTTGAAATAGCTGATAGACCACCTGAAGTCTGCCTAATGTTTGGCTTGTGAGTCTCTGCATCTGTTTCAGTCTTAAGTTATATACTCTTCTATGCCCCTGACCTAGAGTGATGCATTTGTACCATTTGCTGAAAGCAGCCAATACAGAAATTGGAAGAAATCTCTCAATATCTACCATAAAGGTTAGAAGCAACCACTTAAGGTTATTGGCTGATAAACATTGATATTTGTTATCTGAATCAGTTGGAACCAGTGACCTCCTAAAGGTTCCAGAACCTCCTAAAACAATGCTACTAAAGTGAACCCTTTGGGGACATTTTTCTTTTCTTTTTTTGTGTGAGTGTGTTGCAGAATAATTGTTTTTCTTTTTTTTAATTTTAATTAATTAATTTTTCTATTATCAGCTTGAAACAGTATAAATTCTTATCCTAATAGTGAAATGTTTCATTGAGGCTTGCCCAGTAATTGAGTAAAACCAAAACTTATTATAAGCCACAGTCATCCTAGGGTCCCCACTGCTATATAGCCTCCCTGGTTCTGTGGGTTGCAGTCTGATTGTTCTTTGCTTTACGTCTAGAATCCACTTATGAGAGAGTACATACCATGTTTGTCCTTCTGGGTTTGGGTTACCTCACTCAGGATGATTTTTTTTTTCTAGTTCCATCCATTTGCCTGCAAATTTCATGCTGTCATTGTTTTTCTCTGCTGAGTAGTACTGCATTGTGTATATGTACCACATTTTCTTAATCCATTCTTCAGTTGACAGGCATCTAGGTTGTTTCCACGTTCTGGCTATTACAAATAGTGCTGCTATGAACATAGGTGAGCATGTATCTTTGTGGTATGATTGAGCATTCCTTGGGTATGTGCCCAAGAGTGGTATGGCTGGGTCTTAAGGCAGATCGATTCCCAATTTTTTGAGAAACCCTCATACTGATTTCCACAGTGGTTGTACAAGTTTGCACTCCCACCAACAGTGGAGGAGTGTTCCCTTTGCTCCGCATCCTCTCCAACATTGACTGTCATTAGTGTTTTTGATCATAGCCATTCTGACAGGTGTAAGGTAGTATCTCAGAGTCATTTTGATTTGCATTTCTCTGATGATTAAGGATGTTGAGCATTTCTTTAAATGTCTTTCAGCCATTTGTGATTCTTCTTTTGTGAATTCTCTATTTAGCTCTTTAGCCCATTTTTTAATTGGATTGTTCAGTATTTTGATGTCTAGTTTTTTGAGTTTTTTATATACTTTGGAGATCAGTTCTCTGTCAGATGTGGGGTTGGTAAAGTCCTTTTCCCATTCTGTAGGCTGTCTTTTTTGTCTTATTGATCATGTCTTTTGCCCTGCAAAAGCTTCTCAGTTTCAAAAGGTCCCAATTTATTAGTTGTGCTCAGTGTCTGTGCTGCTGGTGTTATATTTAGGAAGTGATCTCCTGTGCCAATGCGTTCAAGAGTACTTCCTACTTTCTCTTCTATCAAGTTTAGTGTAACTGGATTTATGTTGAGGTCTTTGATGCACTTGGACTTGAGTTTTGTGCATAGTGACAGATATGGATCTATTTGTAATCTTTTACATATTGACATCCAGTTATGCCAGCACCATTTGTTGAAGATACTTTCTTTTTTTTCCATTGTATAGTTTTGGTTTCTTTGTCAAAAATCAGGTGTTCATATGTGCGTGGATTAATGTCAGGGTCTTCAGTTAAATTCCATTGGTCCACATGTTGGTTTTTATACCAGTACCAAGCTGTTTTTATTACTATAGTTCTATAGTAGAGCTTGAGGTCAGGGATGGTGATGCCTCCAGAGGTTGCTTTATTATACAGGATTCTTTTAGCTATCCTGGGTCTTTTGTTTTTCCATATGAAGTTGAGTATTTTTCTTTCCAAGTCTGTGAAGAATTGTATTGGGATTTTAATGGGGATTGCATTGAATTTGTAGATTGCTTTTGGTAAGATTGCCATTTTTTACTATGCTAATCCTACCTATCCATGAGCATGGGAGATCCTTCCATTTTCTGATATCTTCTTCAATTTCTTTCTTTAGAGATTTAAAGTTCTTATCAAAAAGGTCCTTCACTTGTTTAGTTAGTGTTATCCCAAGGTATTTTATGTTATTTGTGGCTATTGTAAAGGGTGATGTTTCTCTGACTTCTTCTCAGCCCTTTTATCATTTGTGTATAGGAGGGCTACTGATTTTTTTGAGTTGATGTTGTATCCTGCCACTTTACTGAAGATGTTTATCAGCTGTAGGAGTTCCATGGTAGAATTTTTGGGGTCACTTATGTATACTATCATATCATCTGTAAATAGTGAAAGTTTGACTTCTTCCTTTCCGATTTGTATCCCTTTGATCTCCTTTTGTTGTCTTATTGCTCTAGCTAGAACTTCAAGTACTATATTGAATAAATATGGAGAGAGTGGACAGCCTTGTCTTGTTCCTGATTTTAGTGGAATCACTTTGAGTTTCTCTCTGTTTATTTGATGGTGGCTGTTGGCTTGCTGTAAATTGCCTTTATTATGTTTAGGAGTGTTCCTTGTAGTCCTGATCTCTCCTAAGACCTTTATCATGAAGGAGTGTTGGATTTTGTCAAAGGCTTTTTCAGCATCTAATGAGATGATCATGTGGTTTTTTTCTTTCAGATTGTTTATATGGTGTATTACATTGACAGATTTTCATATGTTGAACCATCCTTGCATCCCTGGGATGAAACCTACTTGGTCATGGTGGATAATTTTTTTTTTTGATGTGTTCTTGGATTTGGGTTGCCAATATTTTGTTGAGTATTTTTGCATCAATGTTCATGAGGGAGATTGGTCTGTAATTCTCTTTCTTTGTTGCATCTTTGTGTGGTTTGGCTATCAGGGTAATTATAGCCTCATAAAAAGAGTTTGGTAATGTTCCTTCTGTTTCTATTGTGTGGAACAAATTGAAGAGTATTGGCATTAGTTCTTCTTTGAAAATCTGGTAGAATTCTGCACTGAAACTCTCTGGTCCTGGGCTTTTTCTGGTTGGGAGACTTTTGATGACTGTTTCTATTTCTTTAGGGGTTATTGGTCTATTTAAATAGTTTATCTGATCTTGGTTTAACTTTGGTATATGGTATCTATCCAGAAAATTGTCCATTTCTTCCAGATTTTCCAATTTTGTGGAGTACAGGTTTTTTTTTTTTTTTTTTTTTTTTTGGTTTTTCGATACAGGGTTTCTCTGTGTAGCTTTGCGCCTTTTCCTGGAACTCACTTGGTAGCCTAGGCCAGCCTCGAACTCACAGAGATCCGCCTGGCTCTGCCTCCCGAGTGTTGGGATTAAAGGCGGCGTGCGCCACCACCGCCCGGCAAGTACAGGTTTTTGAAGTATGACCTGATGGTTCTCTGGATTTCCTCGTTGTCTGTTGTTATGTCTCCCTTTTCAGTTCTGATTTTGTTAATTTGGGTGCTCTCTCCTTGCATTTTGGTTAATTTGGCTAGGGGTTTGTCTATCTTGTTGATTTTTTCAAAGAACCAACTCTTTGTTTCATTGATTTTTTTGTATTGTTCTTTTGATTTCTATTTCATTGATTTCAGCCCTCAGTTTGTTTATTTCCTGGGGTCTCTTCCTCCTGGGTGAGTTTGTTTCCTTTTGTTCTAGAGCTTTCAGTTGTGCTGTTAAGTCATTGGTATGAGATTTCTCCATCTTTATGTGTGCAGTTAAAGCTATAAATTTTCCTCTTAGCACTGCTTTTCATAGTGTCCCATAAGTTTGGGTATGTTGTACTTTCATTTTCATTGAATTCTAGGAAATCTTTAATTTTTTTCTTTATTTCTTCCTTGACCCATTGGTTTTTCAGGTGGGCATTATTCAGTTTCCATGAGACTGTAGGCTTTCTATAATTTTTGTTGTTGTTGTAATCTAACTTTAAGGCATGGTGGTCCGATAAGATACAGGAGGTTATTCCAATGTTTTTGTATCTGTTGAGATTTGCTTTGTGACCAAGCATGTAGTCAATTTTTGAGAAGGTTCCATGGGGTACTTAGAAGAAGGTATATTCTTTTGTGTTAGGATGGAATGTTCTGTAGATATCGATTAAGTCCATTTGAGTCATAACATCAATTAGGTCCTTTATTTCTTTGTTAAGTTTCAGTCTGGTAGATCTGTCTTTTGGTGAGAGTGGTGTGTTGAAATCTCCCACTACTAATGTGTGGGGTTTGATGTGCGATTTAAGCTTTAGTAATGTTTCTTCTATGAATGTGGGTGCCTTTGTATTTGGGGCATAAATATTCAGAATAGAGACTTCATCTTGGTGGATTTTTCCAAAATTTTTCATTCAAAACACAACAGTGGGCGTGAACACTGTAGAGGTACAGAAAGTGCTACTATTGTCAAAGCCTTCTGATGATTTGCTGTGTTGAGCCCTGGCTCTTCACATGCAAACCTTTCAGGACAGTTGTGCTTGAAAGTGACCAGTACCCTCTACATATATTCATGGTTTCATTTTTGTTCCATATATTGAGGAAATAGTTCACTCATGCCCTCATTGGAGAGTCACGGGGTATGCAGCATACTGAAAGCTTGCTAAGTCCTGAGTAAAAAAGGTTCAACTTATTTTAAAGAAAAGACACATGTCAATTTGAATAGTTTTAGTATTAACTACTATATCAAATAACTTGTAAATCTCCATGGCTTAAAATAGTGAGGTATAATGTATGCTATCTACTGTTGGCTGACTAAAGATCCTGTGTCATATAGTCCTCTCTCTGGAACCCAAGGCATCAGAGTTCCAAATGTTTTCTTATGTCAGTGTTCCAGCCTCAGGACAACCCAGAACTTTGGAACTAATGACTTACTGGTCAGCACTAGGCACAGGGCCCTACCTACCTAAATAGCTAAGCACATGCCAGAGGTAAGCAGTGAGAAGTAGCCCAAGAACAGCACTTTACACAACTAGTCTTGTTCAATAACTGAACTCTAATAGCTGTGGAAATATAGTTGGAATCATTGCCTTTCTGGCTTTAAAAACAAGGATTGATATAATTACTACTCAACAATTTTTAGCTTCCTTACAAAAGGTGCAAGACCATACATACTCAGAAATAAGAAATGGAAGGCTGATTGTTGTTTAACATTTGTCTGAGGTAGGTGTTACAAAATTGTCTTTTAGGAGATTATATGAAAACAATCTCTTTTCACTTAAGGTCTCCAGTGGAATTCCCACAACAGACAAAAATCATTTTCTAACTAGTTGATCCTTTCTTCTTTCACCTAAAACTGCCATGGAACAGAAATAAACAGGGTAACTTTATAATACCCTTTTTCTGTCTGTTAGAGCAAGGTGTGCCATAAATGCCCATTTATAATGTCTTCTGCCCAGTGGATATCATAAACCCTAAAATAAAGCAATGAAGTTAGCATAGAATTCATCTAAACAGAGAAAAACAAAGTTTAGTCTTAAAAGCAATTGCTGGAAAAGACTACTGGGTATAATTCTTAATGCTTTAACATCTTGTTTGCTTAGCTGGCTGCATTGTGTCACAGTGGTACAACACAAGATGATTGTGTTCTTTCTATATGTCACCTGAGCATGAGGTACTTGTTAGTGGTCATTATAGAGTTTCTAAGTCACTGCTTCTAGAAGAAATACAAATGACTAAATTCATGTCATTTTCTCAGCCACCTCCAAGCCTTTGTTCAGTTCTTCCATCTGTATTTCCTCTACACAAACACAGTCAAGGTACCTAATAAACTGCTTTGAGCAGTGCTTACTTAACACACAGCAGTCACCAAGCCTTTGTTGTTACCACTGCTTCATGTTTTACAAATGATATTTTGTACGCTACACACCCTGCAGAGACTATGAAGTATGATTTACTTTACTGGTTCAACCCAGTTCTCCCAAGTGGGAGAAAGCTTACTTTCCAAAGAAACTTCAAGATTATAGTTTTCTTATTTAGGACAGAAAAGGCGAATGGCGAATGACCTCACAAGTGACCAAAGAGATCAGAAACTATTTCTGTATACATTTACATAAGTAACCTCAAGCTACCATCTGAAGCAGTAAATACCAAGAACTAATTAAAAGAGAATTTGTCAATTGTACTAAGAGCTGGACTGAATAAACAGCTCTGTCCCCACACTGCATGACCACCATCGAAGTAAATTCAATCCAACATCATTGAAATATTTGTTTTCAAATATATTTTATTTTTATAATAATGAATCTGATACTCTCTAATTGTCTTTAGTTTCTCATATGTCATTCACACATCATTCATTCCATTCACTTAAGGCATCTTCTTCACGTGTAGCTATATCTGTTGGCGATTGGTCAAGAGAAGTCGAGTCTTTGTACCTCATAGAACTCATCTCAGAATGTATCTCAGTACTTGAAGCTTTCACCCCCCAGAATGATTTCACTGCAGCCCTGGCAGAAAAACAAAAGCAAAACACAAAGGCCACAGTTATAAGGAAAAAACAAACTAAATGAGGTGGATGCTTACATCTCCATTGTATAGAAGTGTTTTTTTTTTTGTTTTGTTTTGTTTTGGTTTTTCTAGACAGGGTTTCTCTGTGTAGCTTTGTGCCTCTCCTGGAACTCACTTGGTAGCCCAGGCTGGCCTCGAACTCACAGAGATCCGCCTGGCTCTGCCTCCCGAGTGCTGGGATTAAAGGCGTGCGCCACCACCGCCCGGCCTAGAAGTGCCTTTTATTCACAGTTCAGCTCCACTTGGAATAATCCATCTGCACTGTGACTGATGAACCCTCAGATCTGCTGGGTGTAATACATATACAGGCTTTTTTTTCATTTAAGTGAATTGGGAGGTTACAATAGCCAAGTTTTAAAGCAGTGAGAGCTATGGTTAAGTGTCAAAAGTATTCATTTTTTTCTTTTTAAACAATTGCCTTGTAAAACTGTAAAAAGCACATCTGAAAGTTCTCCCATGGCTGCAAAGTATGTCAAGTTGTTGTTTTTAAAGGCATCCATATACAAGATGGAGTAGCCTGAAAGAAGATAGCATCAAGATACATTGAGGAGACACCGTGGGGTGCTGATCTGGGCTTCACTGCAAATGGATGGGGATTTGATTGAGGAAGATGTCAATCAAAGGTTAAAGTGCACCCCAGCTATTCACCTACCAATTTATGATGATGAAGATCAATACGAAGATCACAAATATGCAGATAATGACTCCTATGGTCAGCACAAAAACTAAGACTGCATCAGTGTCTGGTCTGGTTGCTCTTCTCATTTGCAGTTCTAAAAGTAGAGAGACACATATGATGACTGCTATTGGAAAATCAGTGGGGAATGGCTATCTAAATGGACCACTGTGGAAATGTTATTATGTGGAGCTATGTTTTCCCTTCTCTGAGATAAATAAAAGAGTCTGTGCTGGCAACAGGGTCAGGGTGTACTTAGTTTCCTAACAAACTGAGAGAGAATGTTTTCAACCTCACTATCCTAGCTATTGTTTCTTGGATTTCTCTCAGATTTCAGCCTGACTATTCATTTTCCAAGTGGCTTATTTTGATAAGCTGAAGTTTTTACTTTTGACACAGTGTGATTTACTCAATGTTACTTTTTATGGTGATTGTTCTGAGTCATGGCTAAGAAACCTTGCCTATTACTGAATCACGAAAAGCTTCTCCCATTTCCTCTTGAAAGCTTTACAGACTTAAATTATATATGCTTAGGATTATGATATAGCTCTGGTTTTTTAAATATAAGATTGGGATTGACACTCATTATTCTCCATACAATATTCACACACTACTCCCAGGTCAGGCATTTCCTTTCTGCAAATAAGGTTATTAAGAAGGTAGAGCCAGTCTACAGCATGTGTGATAGCATCACTATACTGTAAACTGGTGAAGAGAGCTGATCTACAGTGTGTAAGACAGCATCACTATAGAGCTGGTCTACAGCATGTGTGTTAGCATCACTACACTATAAACTGGTGAAGAGAGCTGGTCTAGAGCATGTGTGATAGCATCACTGTACTGTAAACTGGTAAAGAGAGCTAGTCTACAGCATGTGTGATAGCATCACTACACTATAAACTACTAAGGAGAGCTGGTCTACAGCATGTGCGACAACATCACTATACTGTAAACTGGTGGAGAAACAGCTTATACCTGTGTTATATATTTTGTGAATTGCTAGCTTTCCTATGGTTCTTTTATTCCCCAAATTCTAAAACCATACAAAAATAATTCACAGAAAAGGGCTATCCAACTAAATACTATATTATACAGGTAAGTAAAACAAGGACCAGGGAGGTTTAATTATTTGTGTAAACTATGAGCTGACTATTTTAACATTTTAATTTACTACATTAAATGTACACTAACATTTAATTTACCACTCCATAAGAAGTGGTCTCCTGCATATCAGTCTCCTGGATTTGTTCTTATCCTCTTAATTCCATGGATTATAGCCAGCTTTTCTCAGTAGTCATATAGTAGAAATGCAATTTGGTGATCTCCCTTTAAACAGTCCTAAGTACAATTGCAAAGGTGCATTTTTGTATTTATTCCAAGGTTGTCAGATTAAGAAAAATTTTAATGATTTCAGATTTGTACAAAGTGGGAGGTTTTTAAAACACAGAGACAGTGTTTAGGATTAGGTTCTGAAGAGAAATGTAAAATTAGTTTGTTTTATTCACTAGCACCCAATGTCAGCCAAGAGAGAATGGAGAGTAAAGAGTATGGGGATTTCCATTCCTGAGGAGAGCAGCAAGGACCATGTGGACTACTTGTATATCTATTTTTTTTGAAGAAGGCTGAATTTACTCTTAAAAATTTTAAATGAAATTAAAATTAATGAAAAATGGGTTGAATTTCAATACTTAATATTTAGGTAAATATAGCTTATGCATATATTATTTCTTATCACTACCATAAACTGGGTGACTTGGCAACAGTATACATTTGCTTCCTATTCGGGAAGCCATAAATAATAAAACCATTGGTGGGATTGGTGGGGCTCGATGAGTCTTGTGAAGGCTGGTGGGGGGCACTGTGCTACCTCCTCAGCTTCTGGTGGCCTCAGTCTGGATCTGCTCCCGTGTGCCTGTCCCCACCCTGCCTCTTTCTCATTTCTCTTCCTCCTTCTTCCTTTATTCCTGCCTCTCTTCTCTTAATCCTCCTTCTTTTTCTTCTTTCCTTTCTCCTTCCACTGCCCAAAGTTCTCTTTATGTAGACACCAGTCACAATCTCATCTTAACTGATTACATCTTCAATGACCCCTTTTTCAAGGTTATCTACAATCTAAGCACTAAGAACTTAGGACATCAATGTATCTTTTAGGGGCACACAATTAAATCCCAAAACAATGCCATATTGTAAAAGACAGTAATTATGAATGAAAGCATGATACAGAAGTGAGAAAGAAAAAAATAGGAATGGGAATTTTTCCCCTCTCTCTCTGAGACGGTGTTTCTCTATATAGCCCTAGCTGTTCAGGAACTTACTATGTAGACCAGGCTGGCCTGGATATTTGTTTGTCTCTGTGTTGGGATCCTCAAATGCTGGGACTAAACACATATGCCACTATATCTGGTAGAACTTTCCATTAGCTCCATTTATCCTAAAAACATTTCTGTCACATATTTGGTTCATTCCAATACTGTAGGGTGTGGATATTTGTATTTGTTCGATGTCTGAACAAGCAAAAAGGTCTGTTGCACTGGTGAGCAACTTGCCATTTTCAGAGAAACTAATGGGTCCTGAAATGTTCTGAAGATATTTTGTTGTTTAAGTGTGCATGGACTAAGTGGCAGAGTGAGCTCTCCATCCAAGGGCTGCTACACGACAAAAGTCAACATAGTCTCAATAGGGGACAAGGATCTGGTGCCTGTGCTCTAACCCTTAGCTTACACATTAGCAGACATATGTTACTTTCTACTTGTGAAAATTGCTAACTACTGAAAGGTACCTATTAGGGGCCAGATAGTGAGGACTAAGTCCACAAATGGCCAGACACCTATAGCATCATCAACTACGGCAGGTTGAGAATGTTTATAAAGTTTGATGGTCCTCTAGTTGTCCAATCTTCTTGTGCTTTTTTAATCGTTACTTGCTAATGAAATTATCTTTTTGATGATGTCTCAACATAGTGGTTATTAGCTTTTACCTTGAAGATGTTTTGCAAGTTGCCATCTAAAAACACGTCAAGAAAGTTTGTAAACATTCATTTTTAAACTCTCTCCAAAACCTTTTGCAGCTTAGTTTCATTTCAGTAAAGGACATTGCATGGCCTGGTTCTCCAGAATGCAACAAAAGTTTTTTAGACTAAAATAGCTTCAAGAAAAGCACAGACCCCCTTAAAGTTATCTATCACTTCTAGAAGGTTTATATATAAAGACAGTTCTCTGAGAATAAGAGCTCTAGAATCTTTAATAATTTGATGGCTGTTTTGGTTGTCAACTGACTACATCTGGAATCAACTAAAACCCAAGCAGCCGGCACACCTGTGAGGGATTTTTCTTGATTGGATCATCTAGTAGCAGCTCACATAAAATGACACAGAAGAGGGAAGCTTCCGCTTTTGTCTGCTTGTCCTCTCACTTGTTGGCAAGTTCATCTATCCTGCTGCTGGGGCATGTCTTTGCTGGTACTAGACTCTACTTCTTTGAGGCTCCAATTTAGTCAGAAGATCACCCGAGGCATCCAGCTTTATGGACTGAACAACTACTGGATTCTCGGCCTTCCATAGGGAAAGAGCCATGGTTGAACTCCCTGAACCACAGCCTGTAAACCGTTCTTACTAAGTCCCCCCTTTACTATTCATTCTATCAGTTCTGCTCCTCTAGAGAATCCGAACACAAGTGAGTTCTCAAAAGGACTTGTGACCAGATACTCCAACCAATAGAGAGAGCAACATTAAGTATAGTTAAGAGCAACTAACCCCAAGGAAACAGTTACCTGGACACAGAGGATGCCACAGGTTAAACTAAATGAACATGGACATAGATTTTATTTCTCAGGAGAAACAATTCCTAATATGTAAAGCCATGTTCAAGGCTAGATCAAGAACTTTAATACTGAACAATCAAAATATAATCCAAAGCCAGTCTTGATGCACACACCTTTAATTCCAGCACTCCGGAGGCATAGACAGGCAGATGAGCTCTAGGCCATCCCTGTCTATATAGTGAGGTCCAGGACAGCCAGGGCTACCTAGAGAAACCCAATCTCAAAACACACACACACACACACACACACACACACACACACACATCTCTGTGTGGCTTTGCGCCTTTCTTGGATCTTGCTCTGTAGACCAGGCTGGCCTTGAACTCACAAAGATCCGCCTGCCTCTGCCTCCCGAGTGCTGGGATTAAAGGCATGTGCCACCACTGCCCGGCCCTCAAATGGATAACTTCTTAAGAGAAATGCTCTGATTTTATTAGTCTTAACTATATATTTTTTTTCTGCAATCACGCATGACAATCCATTTGTCTATCTTTACTTTTACAGTGGAAATAAATGCACCACTATATTTCAAGTTGAAGGTCTGAGTTTTGTTTTGTTTTTTTAAGGTCAACTCTTTTGGTTTAAAGATTCACTTAATTATGTATATGGGGACTTTGCTTGCATGTATGTCAGCACACTGGAAGAGGACATCACATCTCATTAGAGACTGTGGTGAGCCACCATGGGAGTACAGCGAAGTATAGCGGATTGTACTCAGGCCTTCTGGAAGAGCAGCCAGTGCCCAGGACTGGCTTTTAAAGGAACAGCTTCATTTGAAAATTCATGGACCAGCTCCATACAGATCTACTGAATCAGAAGCTCTGGGGTGCAGCTGGTAGAAATTTGTATTTTAAAAAGTCCATCAGGCAGTTTCCTGAAAATAAGTTTGAGATATAAGCAAACCAAAACACTGCTGGATAATTACCATTTGTTGTATAGACTGTGAACTTAACAGACGCTATTATTTCATTATTATCCAGGGTGTCACACTCGAAAGCCATGGGATGAAGTTCTCTTTGTACTTCTAGGACTGCTGAATCATTTGCAAGTATAACAGGTTGCTATTAAAAACAAAACAAAAAACAAAAACAAAACGTATGAACAGTCTTGACTGGGTTCACTGATTGTGAATGGAGACAGTGAAAGACAAGCAGGACTGGTTGGATCATTGGCAAACACAATAGGTGACAGCATAAGGAGACATCCCTCTAACAAAAGGAGAATTGCTCACTCCCCTAGCCTAGTACGGAATGAATTGTACACATACGACTTAGAACCAGATAATCTAGACTTCAACTCTCAACCCTGTTGACTATGGACAGTATGTTCTGTGCTAGATTTGTCAACTTTACACAAGTTAGGGCCATTTGGAAAGAGGGAACCTCAGTTGAGAAAATGCCTCGATGAACTGGCCTGTCAGCAAGTCTGTGGAACATTTTCTTGATTACTGATTGATGTGGGAGGGTCCAGAGTACTGTGGGTAATGTCACTCCTGGGCAGGAGGTAGTCTTGGGATGTATTAGAAAGTAGGCTGAGCAAGTCGTGGAAAGCAAATTTTCGAGGTTCTGCGCAGGCTCCTGCACTGGTTTCCCTCAGTGATGAACTTGGAACTATTTCCTTCCCAGTTTGGTTTTGGTCAGTGTTTTTCAAAGTGGAAGAAAAGCAAACTAAGACACTTTCTATAACTCAATTATTTATCTGTAAAATGACACAATTATTATTTGTTGTTGTTTTTCAAGTTTCTCTTTAGATCATATAAATCTTTCACCTTTTACATATTTTTAAGTTTATGGGGTTGTTTTATGTCATTTAAGTGAACTCTTATCACTCAGTTGATATCGGGCACTTATAACATCTTTAATTAATGTCAACTATTATTTTTCATGCCATGCCTATATAAACCAGTAAGAATTTTGATGCCAAAACAAAATACATCATAAAATGTGTGAATTTAAGTTATGATTATAGATGACCCTAAGATATATACTTTTAGTCTGACAATTTAATTCCAATAATACAATAAAGTTGTATGATGTTTAACACCATTTTTCAAATTGCTTTCTTAAAACATCAGAACTAGGTATCAAATGTTATCAGCCATTAAAAACACCAGATTATACACAGTATTTACTTACTTGGTCTGCCTTTAGAAGCTTCCACATATACCTGAAACGATTTTCAGGAGATATATGAACACATGACAGTCTAACACTTTCAAGACTCTCAGAAATTGGTTTTCCCCCTGGGGGGAAAAAAGGAAAATAAATAGACAAGTACCAATGGGCAGAAAATTGATTTATCTGGCCATATTCCTTTTTTAATCAACAATTCTTAATTATATCATCAACCAATAATTTAATTACTTCATCAACCAGGAGACAGCACTATCAAGACACTGAGCATATATTATACACATATATCCACATCCATATATATATATTATACATAATATGAGGGTTAGACTGGTTATGACAATCCAAAGTTCTAATCTCTCCAGTGAAATAAGCAGATCCAAAGTTATGAGATCTCCTGAAGACCCCGAGAAGACAACAAAAGGCCAGGCTAGGGTCCAGGTCTCAGGTCCTATCTCCCTACAGTGGAAAATAACAAACACTACTGTAAGGAAAACTCTGTATTGTCTGAGGACCCTTTCTCACATGCCACACTGTTGTAAAAAGCCACCCTCAGAAGTCAATTAGATGCCAAGGACACTGAATCTCGTAATTTGGAGTCTGATTATAAAGAAGTCACCAAAAGAACCAAGTGAGGAGACACCAGGGCTCTTCATTGGAATGCAAAAAAAGTGTGGAAGAGGGAAAGGCATATCACTTAGTGATATGTTACTTTGAACCTGGTGATCTGCCCATGGCTTCTAATTTAGGGTTATGAAACCTCATTTAGAGACACTGAAATGTCAGAAAAGCGTAATTTGATACAGACAGCTCCAAGTTCCAAATTTAAGGTTATCAATCTACAGATAAAATGTCATGGCCACAACATCAGAAGTGTTTCACTCCAGGGCACAGTGAAGCTCCAGCCTATCTCAGACTCTCCACACCACTGAATGTAAATCAAGTCAGGCTACTTAGAGCTCTGACTGTCTGGAGAAGGGGTATTTCATTTTTTATTATTTCTTTTTATCAGTTGATTGTCTCATTGTATTCAGCAGTAGGTTGAGGTTAAAGATATTTCCCCAGCATAAACCCTCCTTCAGATAATAGGGATTCAACTCACAGCCACAGTCAACAGGTCCACGGCATTCTTCCACACGAACAATACACTTGGATTCACCTCCAGGGCATCCATTGGTTAAAATAACTTCTCTGATACCAACACCTTTAGTTAAAGAAATGAGTAAATATTTAAACAAAAGTAACTGCAAAGGGTTGTTCTTCCCATCCAAGTCTGTATTTTCTTTAGTTTAGTTCTGTTGTGAGACTGTTCTCTTAATTTTGGAAATTATATCCCTAAATTCAGTATGAGTACATGTAGAGCTTTTGTAGACTAGCTACTCCAGTTATTTCTTAAAACAGTGGTTCCCCAAGAAAGTTTCATAAGATACAGGTTGCTATTCCCAACAGAAAAAGGATTCTATGCTCACATGCACATTTTAAAATGTTACAATAAAGCAAAAAGGATCTCTTCAGTATGGAAGTTTTTTGAAACTTTTAGTATGCTAATAAATATACTACCATTCATAATTTTTCATTGACTAAAATATAAAATTTTTACTTTTCAATATCTTTGAAATCAGAACTCATTCGTAATTGTGCATGTTTTAAATTGATAGAATTTTTCCTACTAAGAGTACCAAAAATATTCTTCCTATAAACTATAAAATCAGATATGATATAATACATAGGATTACACAAATGTATTTGATCATGGAACTTTTTAACGTTGGGGTTGGAGCTTCTGGAAGAAATTCCAAAATCATATTTTACCATAAAATATGCTTTTTAATTTCTGTACTGATAAATTCTCTGTATTACATATAGATGGGATAAACTATTAACTTCTAGTTTCAACAAGATACTCTTTCTGAAACTGTCACACATTTTTCAGCAAGAAATCAAATTGTTATTAGCTGATTCTAGAGTGTCACTGCTTTCTAATCCCGTCCTATGAGTTGTGTAACAGTCTAGGCAAAGTCTGCCTCCAGCTTCCCTGCTCAATTCCCCTTTTTAGCCCCTAATAAGGTGGTAATCATGAGCCCGTTCCACGGAAAGGAAAAGCTGAAAATGACAGGTGGCTCACAAACGTAAGAGTGCACGCGTCACCCAGAGAGCTTTCTAAAGTGCAAATCCTGACCCAGTCCTGACAAAGTCTGCAATCCTCTGTTTCCAACAAGTTCCTTGGTGATGCTACACTTTTGAGGGCTAAGAAAGTGGACCCCCACAAGATCAGAAGGAACGTTGGAAGATTACTGGAGTTGTTATGAAAAGAACTCTACTGTGGAAAATTCTCAAGCAGCAACAACAACAGCAAAGACGACTGAACACACTCAGGCTGGTCCACAAGGATTCCTGTCGTTTGGGCTGTCACTACAAAGCCAAGGCTAGAACTCCATTTTAAGCTAATTAGAAAAAAGTGCCTGCCAGGAACTGGAAGTATGAGTATGGGGAGAGCTACTGCCTTCTGGGCATGGGGTTTTAGTTTGGGGTATTAAAAATGTCCAGGCTGCAAATAGATCCATATCTGTCACTGTGCACAAAACTTAGGTCCAAGTGGATCAAAGACCTCAACATAAATCCAGCTACTCTGAACCTGCTAGAAGAGAAAGTAGGAAGTAGTCTTGAACGCATTGGCATAGGAGATCACTTTCTAAATAGAACACCAGTAGCACAGACACTGAGAGAAACAATCAATCAATGGGACCTCTTGAAACTGAGAAGCTTTTGTAGAGCAAAGGATACGGTCAACAAGGCAAAGCGACAGCCTACAGAATGGGAAAAGATCTTCACCAACCCCACATCTGACAGAGGACTGATATCCAGAATATATAAAGAACTCAAGAAATTAGACATCAAAATGCCCAACAGTCCAATTAAGAAATGGGCTATAGAACTAAACAGAGAATTCTCAACAGAGAAAACTCAAATGGCTGAAAGACATTTAAGGAATTGCTCAACATCCCTAATCATCAGGGAAATGCAAATCAAAACAACTCTGAGATACCACCTTACGCCTGTCAGAATGGGCTAAGATCAAAAACACTGAAGACACCTTATGCTGGAGAGGATGTAGAGCTAGGGGAACTCTCCTCCACTGCTGGTGGGAATGCAAGCTTGTACAACCACTTTGGAAATCAATATGGCGATTTCTTAGAAAATTGGGAATCCATCTCCCCCAAGATCCAGCTATACCACTCTTGGGCATATACCCAAGGAATGCTCAATCATACCACAAGGGCACTTGCTCAGCTATGTTCATATCAGCATTGTTTGTAATAGCCAGAACCTGGAAACAACCTAGATGCCCTTCAACTGAAGAATGGATAAACAAAATGTGGTACATATACACAATGGAATACTACTCAGCAGAGAAAATCAATGACATCATGAGGTTTTCAGGCAAATGGATGGATCTAGAAAAAATCATCCTGAGTGAGGTAACCCAGACTCAGAAAGACAAACATGGTATGTACTCACTCATAGGAGGATACTAGATGTGGAACAAGGATGACTGGACTGCTACTCACATCACCAGGGAGGCTACCTGGAAAACAGGACCCCAAGAAAGACACGGGGATCGCCCAATGACGGAGAAATGGAAGAGATCTACATGAACAGCCTGGACATGAGTGGGGGTAATGAAGGGCGAGGGTTGAGAGAAAAAGAGCTTAGGGGAGCGGGAGATCCCAGCTGGATCAAGAACAGAGAGGGAGAACAAAAAATAAAAGACCATGATAAATGAAGACCACATGAGAATAGGAAGAAGTGAAGTGCTAGAGAGGCCCACAGAAATCCACAAAGATACCCCCACAATAGACTACTGGCAATGGTCAAGAGACAGCCCGAAATGACCTACTCTGGTGATAGGATGGCCAAATACCCTAATTGTGGTGCTAGAAACCCCATCCAATGACTGAGGGAACCAGATGCAGAGATCCATGGCCAGGCCCCAGGTGGAGCTCCAAGAGTCCAATTGGCGAGAAAGAGGAGGGTTTGTACGAGCAAGAATTGTTGAGACCAAGGTTGGACAAAGCACAGGGACAAATAGCCAAATGAATGGAAACACATGAACTATGAACCAATAGCTGAGGAGCCCCCAACTGGATCAAGCCCTCTGAATAGGTGAGACAGTTGATTAGCTTGATCTGTTTGGGAGGCATCCAGGCAGTGGGACCAGGTCCTATACTCAGTGCATGAGTTGGCTGTTTGAAACTTGGGGCTTATACAGGGACACTTGTTTCAGCCTGGGAGGAGGGGACTGGACCTGCCTGGACTGAATATACTAGGTTGAACTCAGTCCTCAGGGGAGTCTTTGCCCTGGAGGAGATAGGAATGGGGGATGGGCTGGGGGGAAGGGGGTGAAGAACAAGGGAATCCGTGGCTGTAAAATTAAATTAAATTGTAAAATTTAAAAAAAGATTAAAAAAAATGTTCTACATCTAATGCTGATGGAGTGTTAGGCCACAATACTTGAAAGTGGTTATATAGTAACTTATAGGTTATGTATATTTTAGCACTCACATAAAAACTGTCAGTTTTGGTAATCCTTTTACAAAACTTTGACCTAAAAAGAAGTCTGACATAGATGTGTACAGACTAGAATCTTGTCACTGTCATGTTTCCAAGTTAGGATAAACAATGTTATTTGTTAATTATCTACTGTCTTCTCATCATGCTGATTCCCAGTAATGGTTACAGAAACCAAGGGACTTCCAGCACTAGCAAGATCAGCTTCCTTGTGAATTGATCAGAACTTCAAATCCTTAGGCCTCCCCATAGCCCTAGGTTGTTAGAAAGTTTGGGTTAGCCCAGCAATTATAACATACTTAGGGTAGCTGTTTAAGAACCAGTGGGCTCTATAGCACATGTAGCCTGAATCCCAATCCTATTTAAGAGATTTCGTTTAAAATCTCTCTTCATGGAATGGACAATGTCACATTCTTTCACCATGATTCACTTTACAAGCTAACACTTCTTTTCTCCAAAATATAATACAAGCTAGAGAGATGGAATATTTGTAATAGTCTACTGCAAATAAGCTTATTTCTTGGCAGGTTTGCCAAAGTAGTGTGGGAAGGCATCTGTCAGATGCACTGAAGATCTCTCATCTTTGAACATCTGTGAAACAGAATTTTAGTTTGGTGAAGATAGTTTATATGCAAAAATACCCCAAACCTGAAAAATATAACTTTTGAAGCAATTACCTAGTGTTGTGCGTAAATTATAGCCGTAGGCATAGAAAGTAATGAGAGATGAAGAAAGTATAAGTAGCACAGAAATCACAAATGATTGGCATTTTATCTTGGTAGAAATCATGACAGATTATTCCTTTGGTCTATGCTACTTACCACATGTGACTGTGCACATTCCAAATTCTACTTCTTTGACTATTGTTCTGTTCTGAACTAAACATAAAGTTAAAAAATGTTATTTGACCATATGAAAACTTTTATAAGTGACAAACATCTTACTTGGGGGTTGAAAGGTACAAGTAACTGTCATATGGGCAATAGAGGATTTTTTAAATGTTCAATTAAACCCAGGAAGTCAAAGTTGCTCCTCACATAAACACAGCTATCATCATTCTAAATCAGAGAAGCCTAACACTTTAAGGACATTCATTAAGTTAGAAATAACTCAAGGTTTGTTTTTGAATTTCATACATAACACAAGCCTTTTCTTTTTTACTAGCTCATACACAGTGAATTAAAACCCAGCTGAAAAAGTGTAATAAAACATACACACAACAGTCTTTGAACTTTAGGAACCATTTTAAAATATTCTCTATTTTCTATAAGAAAAGAAGAAGAAATAAAATAGTACAAAACAATTTACGTCCCCAAATAAGTCTTCATACCAAGTATACATCAAAATTAAAAAATTTACAAATAGATTTCATTCGTTCACTTTGCAGGTTTGATGACAGATTTCAGTGTTTCTAAGAATCCATTCCAATGTTTTATTCAGCAGGATAATCTATAATCCATACACTTATTATGTAATTGTTTGAGTATCTAATTATTTGAGAATCTTAGTAGTCTTAGTTCTCAATCACATTTTCTTTTGACTTTCCTTTTGTGATTTGGGAGTTTATTTGGGGAACAGGATCTTGCTACACAACATAGATTGGCCTTGAACTCAATGGTCCTCCTGTCTCAGCTTTTCTAGGATTACAAGTATGAGCTACCATTCGAGGACATTTCCTTTTTTCCCCTAATCATTAGCCTGCATTCCTATAGCTGTAACACGTAACCAAGTCTTCAAAAACACAGATTAAGACTCAAATCTCAACATAACAAATACACGATGCGCTGCTAAAGGAGAATGTTGAAAGGCACTAGGTCTCTAAGGAACAAATCACACAGAAAGCCCATTCAACTTGAAGTCCAAAACACTGCTTCCGCCACTAATTTGCTGCTTGAATTTAAGTGAAGCAACTCAATTTTGCCAGATCTAGTTAACCCTTTGTAAAAATTGCAAAGCCTATCTTATTTGATATTTAAAATTGAATAAAATGGTGTATGAAAACATTCTGTAAACTGCTTAGGACTCTGTACCCACTAAAGACCCAATAGTTAACCCAATTCAAACTCATTTTGTAGTTATTAATTTCATACTCTAATTTTTCCCATTTTCAATATTGTAAAACATTAATAGTTTCACTAACACTTTGTTCTGTATTTGCAAGCATCAAATGCAGTACTGTGAATACAGAGCAGGTATATGATACATGTAATTTAAATCAATATTGACTTTGTTAAATGATTTGAACTAACATGATGATCAATTTGAATTGACATTTAATACTTGGAATGCTTGAATACTTTCAGTTGGCATATTATGAGTCATAAGCTAAAAACTGGACCCTGAGCATAAAAACATGTAGAAGAGAATGCCTACTGGACCACTTAGGAACCATTAGTCAGTCAGCTCTATTGTTCACTACCTCTGCTACTCTAGGAAAATTGGTAGTTCCTTCTCACTTGAGTTGCCTCAGAGGGGGAAAAGAAGGACAAGGAGATGGAACCAGACAATTTCCAAAGATTCTTTCAACATCAGTATTTATGATCTATTGACTTTTCACTGGGTCAATCAGTCACTTTATAAAACCGTAAATCCTACAATGGCGGGTCAAGAAAGTGATACATATCTGGACTTCCATGTGGCATCTGTCAAAGTTTCCCATTATGTAACAATGTATCAAATGAAAAACAGTCTGGCATCAGTTCATCAGGAAGTCCACAGGTGCTAATTAACTGGTTGGTGTCAATGCAGAAGTAATAATGTGTCAAAGATCTGTGTCTTCCTCAGCATTTTATTAATAACCTGTAAAAGGAACCTTGATAACATGCAGACTGAATCAGGGGTCCTGAAAATACGCCTGATTATAAGTTTGGATTTAAAGTGGCAAATCGGCCAAATCTAACAAAATGAAACCTCAGATGAAATTAAAGTCTTATAGGCTGAAACCTCAACTGTCCAAAAATAATGTGTGGTGTGTCATGAGAGAAGGAAAAGTAAAAACCACCAGTGAGCTCAACAGTGAATTCAAAAGGAGGCTAGAATATGGTAAGGATTCCTAAAGCGTCCCCGAGCCTCGCCCCCACACAGCCTGTGGCAATCATCCTGCTGCACAGTATGACTGGTGGCCCACATCATCAGGGGACAACCCTGAAACTGTTTCTGGGGGGGGTGTAAGGTGGATATTTCAGGACTTTTATTCTTTCTTAGATTGAAGGACATAGTTTTTACTTTATTTTTATTGCACTACTGGGTATTAATCTAGGGTCGCAAATATGCTACATGAGTGTTCCACCCTGACCTGTAGCCTCCCCTGCTCCTCATTTTGTTTTTGAGACAGATTTCTTTCTTCTTTCTTTCTTTCTTTCTTTCTTTCTTTCTTTCTTTCTTTCTTTCTTTCTTTCTCTTTCTTTCCTTCCTTCTTTCTTTCCTTCCTTCCTTCCTTCCTTCCTTCCTTCCTTCCTTCCTTCCTTTCTTTCTTTCTTTCTTTCTTTCTTTCTTTCTTTTCTGGTTTTTCAAGACAGGGTTTCTTTGTGTAATAGTCCTGGTTGTCCTGGAACTTGCTTTGTAGGTTTTTGTAGACCAGGTTGGCCTCAAACTCACAGAGATCTGCCTGTCTCTGCCTCCTGAGTGCTGGGATTAAGGGCATGTGCTACCACTGCCCCAGATGAGACGGGTTTCTTTAAGTTACCCGGCTGGGGTGTGGAGCTTGAATTCACTTTGTATGCCAAGTTGGCCTTGAACTTAGAATATTCTTGCCTCAGCCTCAGCTGGGATATAGTCCCATGCCACCAGGATCAACCACAGTTGTAGTTTAATAGAGTAAAACTGATTTTATAATTCACTATGTATTTCGACTGGACCTTTTAATAAGCCTAAGAGCATATCAATATAGAATGTCTATATTTTAAAAGATATATAAGGCACAGAAAGGAGGAGATAAGTTAATCAAACATACTCTGTTGTTTCTTTTATCTTGAAATATTGTTATTTCATCATTGGTCACCAATATTTCCAACTATACTTTAAAAACTACAATTATCAAATTGACGACTGATTGCAATTGTCTAGAAAGATGAGTAGTTATGAAATAAACTGAAGCTCTGAGGTCACTATCTCTTTCCATTCTCTTCATTCACTGCTCTCTGCACTAGCTTTAAGGGACATGGGACAAGTGTCTAGAGGTATCCTCCTGTGCAGTCGGTTTCTGGTGAACAGTCAGCAGAGTTCACCAGAAATGAACAAAGTTGGGATTTGACAACTGGGTTTTTTGTTTTGTACTGTTTGTTTTTTTGTTAATGATGGTCAGGGAGAAAATGGACAGGTAAAATTTTTACAACTAGTAAACAATGATAAACAGAGACAGTTAGCAATGTAAAGGGAAAACAATTAGTTACCTAATCAAAACCTCAGTGACACATGGCATTGTGGATGAATAGTCTGGATTTTCTCTAACTTAATAGGTAGACATGGAGTTTTTTGAAGATGAAGAGGACATACAGTATATCTTCCAAGAGGAAGGGTTTTCTCCTGAAATATCCTGCTACAAAAACCCAAATCATCTTGTTTTCCTAAAATCACAAGAACAGTATTCTTTCCTTTTTCATGTTTATACATCAAATTAACTCGACAAGATGTGTAAGTGGATAAATCATGACAGCAGGTCTCTATGCGGGGACTCAAAGAAAATAGATGATGTTGACATGAATAAAACTCGTTGACTAATCTTCCAATTGTTTACAAATCTAAAACTGTAAATGCTTTGCAATTATGCAGGAAAAACGGCATTCTCTCCAAAGAAATGTGTGCCTTTCATATTTTTCAGAAGTATTGTGTTTTGACAATAGGGCAAAAAGAACCACAATAATGATGAACCAGACTCTATTAGAGATGCTGCAATTGAATTTACATGATGGCTACATTCCAGCTTCATGTTTAACAGTTGAGAATTTAGGTGCATTCAAATTATTTGCCCAGTTTAGGAGTGTGTATAGCTTCAGAGGTAGGGCATCTAAAAATCAGGGCATTACAAGATTGAAATTTCTACTGAAGCTTCTCACAAAGTGTTTTTTGCCAGCCCAGCCCTTTTTTGTGGACTATCAGGAAGCAGACTTTAAAGCAAAAAAAAAAAAAAGAAAGAAAGAAAGAAAGAAAGAAATA